>NW_027328721.1:51915335-52222794 GCF_048564905.1 Vicugna pacos
GGGTTTGCAGGAAATCCCAGTGACAGAGGCTGCCTCCCCAAGGTCAGGGAAGGTGTTTCTCGGACTTCCCCGAGCAGGGAACACCTGTGAATGAAGAGAGCTGCGTGGACTTGTCTCTCGAGATCCCCCACTCATTGACTATGGTTCCGGAATCCTGAGCGTGGGGAGGTTCCAACAACGGTCGGCAGAGCGTGGGTTCTAAGGGAGTGCCTGTGCTCGTCTCCCCTGAGGGTTTTCTTAATGTCTCTGTGCCAGGGAATGCTAGGAGGGTTTGCAGGAAATCCCAGTGACAGAGGCTGCCTCCCCATGTTTAGGGAAGATATTTCTCGGACTTCCCCGAGCAGGGAACACCTGTGACTGAAGAGAGCTGCGTGGAGTTATCTCTCGAGATCCCCCACTCAATGACAATGGTTCCGGAATCCTGAGCGTGGGGAGGTTCCACCAACGGTCGGCATCGCGTGGGTTCTAAGGGAGTGCCTGTGCTCGACTCCCGTGAGGGTTTTCCTCATGTCTCTGTGCCAGGGAATGCTAGGGGAGGTTGCAGGAAATCCCAGTGACAGAGGCGGCCTCCCCAAGGTCAGGGAAGGTATTTCTCGCACTTCCCCGAACAGGGAACACCTGTGACTGAAGAGAGCTGCGTGGAGTTTTCTCTTGAGCTCCCCCACTCAATGACAATGGTTCCGGAATCCTGAGCGTGGGGAGGTTCCACCAACGGTCGGCAGCGCGTGGGTTCTAAGGGAATGCCTGTGCTCGTCTCCCCTGAGGGTTTTCCTCATGTCTCTGTGCCAGGGAATGCTAGGGGGGGTTGCAGGAAATCCCAGTGACAGAGACTGCCTCCCCAAGGTCAGGGAAGGTATTTCTCGGACTTCCCCGAGCAGGGAACACCTGTGACTGAAGAGAGCTGCGTGGAGTTGTCTCTTGAGCTCCCCCACTCAATGACAATGGTTCCGGAATCCTGAGCGTGGGGAGGTTCCACCAACGGTCGGCAGCGCGTGGGTTCTAAGGGAATGCCTGTGCTCGTCTCCCCTGAGGGTTTTCCTCATGTCTCTGTGCCAGGGAATGCTAGGGGGGGTTGCAGGAAATCCTAGTGACAGAGAATGCCTCCCCAAGGTCAGGGAAGGTATTTCTCGGACTTCCCCGAGCAGGGAACACCTGTGACTGAAGAGAGCTGCGTGGAGTTGTCTCTCGAGCTCCCCACTCAATGACAATGGTTCCGGAATCCTGAGCGTGAGGAGGTTCCACCAACGGTCGGCAGAGCGTGGGTTATAACGGAATGCCTGTGCTCGTCTCCCCTGAGGGTTTTCCTCATTTCTCTGTGCCAGGGAATGCTAGGGGTGGTTGCAGGAAATCCCAGTGACAGAGGCTGCCTCCCCAAGGGCAGGGTAGGTATTTCTCGGACTTCCCCGAGCAGGGAACACCTGTGACTGAAGAGAGCTGCGTGGAGTTGTCTCTCAAGCTCCCCCACTCAATGACAATGGTTCCGGAATCCTGAGCGTGGGGAGGTTCCACCAACGGTCGGCAGCGCGTGGGTTCTTACGGAATGCCTGTGCTCGTCTCCCCTGAGTGTTTTCCTCATGTCTCTATGCCAGGGAATGCTAGGGGGGGTTGCAGGAAATCCCAGTGACAGAGGCTGCCTCCCCAAGGTCAGGGAAGGTATTTCTCGGACTTCCCCGAGCAGGGAACACCTGTGACTGAAGAGAGCTGCGTGGAGTTGTCTCTCGAGCTCCCCCACTCAATGACAATATTTCCGGAATCCTGAGCGTGGGGAGGTTCAACCAACGGTCGGCAGCGCGTGGGTTCTAAGGGAATGCCTGTGTTCGTCTCCCCTGAGGGTTTTCCTCATGTCTCTGTGCCAGGGAATGCTAGGGGTGGTTGCAGGAAATCCCAGTGACAGAGGCTGCCTCCCCAAGGTCAGGGAAGGTGTTTCTCGGACTTCCCCGAGCAGGGAACACCTGTGACTGAAGAGAGCTGCGTGGAGTTGTCTCTCGAGCTCCCCCACTCAATGACAATGTTTCCGGAATCCTGAGCGTGAGGAGGTTCCACCATCGGTCGGCAGCGCGTGGGTTCAAAGGGAATGCCTGTGCTCGTCTCCCCTGAGGGTTTTCCTCATGTCTCTGTGCCAGGGAATGCTAGCGGGTGTTGCAGGAAATCCCAGTGACAGAGGCTGCCTCCCCAAGGTCAGGGAAGTTATTTCTCGGACTTCCCCGAGAAGGGAACACCTGTGACTGAAGAGAGTTTCGTGGAGTTGTCTCTCGAGCTCCCCCACTCAATGACAATGGTTCCGGAATCCTGAGCGTGGGGAGGTTCCACCAACGGTCGGCAGCGCGTGGTTTCTAAGGGAATGCCTGTGCTCGTCTCCACTGACGGTTTTCCTCATGTCTCTGTGCCAGGGAATGCTAGGAGGTTTTCCAGGAAATCCCAGTGACAGAGGCTGCCTCCCCAAGGTCAGGGAAGTTATTTCTCGCACTTCCCCGAGCAGGGAACACCTGTGATTGAAGAGAGCTGCGTAAAGTTGTCTCTCGAACTCCCCCACTCAATGACAATGGTTCCGGAATCCTGAGCGTGGGGAGGTTCCACCAACGGTCGGCAGCGCGTGGGTTCTAACGGAATGCCTGTGCTCGTCTCCCCTGAGTGTTTTCCTCATGTCTCTGTGCCAGGGAATCCTAGGGGTTGTTGCAGGAAATCTCAGTGACAGAGGCTGCCTCCCCAAGGCAGAGAAGTTATTTCTCGGACTTCCCCGGGCAGGGAACACCTGTGACTGAAGAGAGCTGCGTGGAGTTGTCTCTCGAGCTCCCCCACTCAATGACAATGGTTCCGGAATCCTGAGCGTGGGGAGGTTCCACCAACGGTCGGCAGCGCGTTGATTCGAAGGGAATGCCTGTGCTCGTCTCCCCTGAGTGTTTTCCCCATGTCTCTGTGCCAGGGAATGCTAGGGGAATTGCACGAAATCCCAGTGACAGAGGCTGCCTCCACAAGGTCAGGGAAGGTATTTCTCGCACTCCCCCAAGCAGGGAACACCTGTGACTGAAGAGAGCTGCGTGGAGTTGTCTCTCGAGATCCCCCACTCAATGACTATGGTTCCGGAATCCTGAGCGTGGGGAGGTTCCACTAACGGTCGGCAGCGCGTGGGTTCAAAGGGAGTGCCTGTGCTCGTCTCCTCTGAGGGTATTCCTCATGTCTCTGTGCCAGGGAATGCTTGCGGGTGTTGCAGGAAATCCCAGTGACAGAAGCTGCCTCCCCAAGTTCAGGGAAGGTATTTCTCGGACTTCCCCGAGCAGCGAACACCTGTGACTGTAGAGAGTTGCGTGGAGTTATCTCTCGATCTCCCCCACTCAATAACAATGGTTCCGGAATCCTGATCGTGGGGAGGTTCCACCAAAGGTCGGCAGCACGTGGTTTCTAAGGGAATGCCAGTGCTCGTCTCCACTGAGGGTTTTCCTCATGTCTCTGTGCCAGGGAATGCTAGGAGTGTTTCCAGGAAATCCCAGTGACAGAGGCTGCCTCCCCAAGGTCAGGGAAGGTATTTCTCGCACTTCCCCGAGCAGGGAACACCTGTGACTGAAGAGCACTTCGTGGAGTTGTCTCTCGAGATCCCCCACTCATTGACTATGGTTCCGCAATCCTGAGCGTGGGGAGGTTCCACCAACGGTCGGCAGCGCTTGGGTTCTAAGGGAGTGCCTGTGCTCGTCTCCCCTGAGGGTTTTCTTCATGTGTCCGAGCCAGGGAATGCTAGGGGGGGTTGCAGGAAATCCCAGTGACAGAGGCTGCCTCCCCAAGGTCAGGGAAGTTATTTCTCGCACTTCCCCGAGCAGGGAACACCTGTGAGTGAAGAGAGCTGCGTAAAGTTGTCTCTCGAACTCCCCAACTCAATGACAATGGTTCCGGAATCCTGAGCGTGGGGAGGTTCCACCAACGGTCGGCAGCGCGTGGGTTATAACGGAATGCCTGTGCTCGTGTCCCCTGAGTGTTTTCCTCATGTTCTGTGCCAGGGAATGCTAGGGGGTGTTGCAGGAAATCCCAGTGACAGAGGCTGCCTCCCCAAGGGCAGGGAAGTTATTTCTCGGACTTCCCCGGGCAGGGAACTCCTGTGACTGAAGAGAGCTGCGTGAAGTTGTCTCTCGAGCTCCCCCACTCAATGACAATGGTTCCGGAATCCTGAGCGTGGGGAGGTTCCACCAACGGTCGGCAGCGCGTTGGTTCAAAGGGAATGCCTGTGCTCGTCTCCCCTGAGTGTTTTCCTCATGTCTCTGTGCCAGGGAATGCCAGGGGTTTGCAGGAAATCCCAGTGACAGAGGCTGCCTCCCCAAGGTCAGGGAAGCTATTTCTCGGACCTCCCCGAGCAGGGAACACCTGTGACTGAAGAGAGCTGCGTGGAGTTGTCTCTCGAGATCCCCCACTCAATGACTATGGTTCCGGAATCCTGAGCGTGGGGAGGTTCCACCTACTGTTGGCAGCGCGTGGGTTCTAAGGGAGTGCCTGTTCTCATCTCCCCTGAGGGTTTTCCTCATGTCTCTGTGCCAGGGAATGCTAGGGGGTGTTGCAGGAAATCCCAGTGACAGAGGCTGCCTCCCCAAAGTCAGGGAAGGTATTTCTCTCACTTCCCCAAGCAGGGAACACCTGTGACTGAAGAGAGCTGCGTCGAGTTTCTCTCGAAGTCCCCCACTCAATGACAATGTTTCCAGAATCCTGAGCGTGGGGAGGTTCCACCAACGGTCGGCAGCGCGTGGGTTCTAACGGAATGCCTGTGCTCGGCTCCCCTGAGGGTTTTCCTCATGTCTTTGTGCCAGGGAATGCTAGGGCTTGTTGCAGGAAATCCCAGTGACAGAGGCTGCCTCCCCAAGGTCAGGAAAGTTATTTCTCGGACTTCCCCGAGCAGGGAACACCTGTGACTTAAGAGAGCTGCGTGCAGTTGTCTCTCGAGATCCCCCACTCAATGACTATGGTTCCGGAATCCTGTGCGTGGGGAGGTTCCACCAACGGTCGGCAGCGCGTGGGTTCTAAGGGAGTGCCTGTGCTCGTCTCCTCTGAGGGTTTTCCTCATGTCTCTGTGCTAGGGAATGCTAGGGATTGTTGCAGGAAATCCCAGTGACAGAGACTGCCTCCACAAGGTCAGGGAATGTATTTCTCGCACTTCCCCAAGCTGGGAACACCTGTGACAGAAGAGAGCTGCGTGGAGTTGTCTCTCGAGCTCCCCCACTCAATGACAATGGTTCCGGAATCCTGAGCGTGGGGAGGTTCCACCATCGGTCCCCAGCGCGTGGTTTCTAATGGAATGCCTGTGCTCGTCTCCCCTGAGGGTTTTCCTCATGTCTCTGTGCCAGGGAATGCTAGGAGGGTTTGCAGGAAATCCCAGTGACAGAGGCTGCCTCCCCAAGGTCAGGGAAGGTATTTCTCGGACTTCCCCGAGCAGGGAACACCTGTGAATGAAGAGAGCTGCGTGGACTTGTTTCACGAGATCCCCCACTCATTGACTATATTTCCGGAATCCTGAGCGTGGGGAGGTTCCACCAACGGTCGGCAGAGCGTGGGTTTTAAGGGAGTGCCTGTGCTCGTCTCCCCTGAGGGTTTTCTTCATGTCTCTGTGCTAGGGAATGCTAGGAGGGTTTGCAGGAAATCCCAGTGACAGAGGCTGCCTCCCCAAGGTCAGGGAAGGTGTTTCTCGCACTTCCCCGAACAGGGAACACCTGTGACTGAAGAGAGCTGCGTGGAGTTGTCTCTTGAGCTCCCCCACTCAATGACAATGGTTCCGGAATCCTGAGCGTGGGGAGGTTCCACCAACGGTCGGCAGCGCGTGGGTTCTAAGGGAATGCCTGTGCTCGTCTCCCCTGAGGGTTTTCCTCATGTCTCTGTGCCAGGGAATGCTAGGCTAGGTTGCAGGAAATCCCAGTGACAGAGGCGGCCTCCCCAAACTCAGGGAAGGTATTTCTCGCACTTCCCCGAACAGGGAACACCTGTGACTGAAGAGAGCTGCGTGGAGTTGTCTCTTGAGCTCCCCCACTCAATGACAATGGTTCCGGAATCCTGAGCGTGGCTAGGTTCCACCAACGGTCGGCAGCGCGTGGGTTCTAAGGGAATGCCTGTGCTCGTCTCCCCTGAGGGTTTTCCTCATGTCTCTGTGCCAGGGAATGCTAGGGGGGGTTGCAGGAAATCCCAGTGACAGAGACTGCCTCCCCAAGGTCAGGGAAGATATTTCTCGGACTTCCCCGAGCAGGGAACACCTGTGACTGAAGAGAGCTGCGTGGAGTTGTCTCTCGAGCTCCCCCACTCAATGACAATGGTTCCGGAATCCTGAGCGTGGGGAGGTTCCACCAACAGTCGGCAGCGCGTGGGTTCTTACGGAATGCCTGTGCTCGTCTCCCCTGAGGGTTTTCCTCATGTCTCTATGCCAGGGAATGCTAGGGGGGGGTTGCAGGAAATCCCAGTGACAGAGGCTGCCTCCCCAAATTCAGGGAAGGTATTTCTCGGACTTCCCCGAGCAGGGAACACCTGTGACTGAAGAGAGCTGCGTGGAGTTTTCTCTCGAGCTCCCCCACTCAATGACAATGTTTCCGGAATCCTGACCGTGGGGAGGTTCAACCAACGGTCGGCAGCGCGTGGGTTCTAAGGGAATGTCTGTGTTCGTCTCCCCTGAGTGTTTTCCTCATGTCTCTGTGCCAGGGAATGCTAGGGGTGGTTGCAGGAAATCCCAGTGACAGAGGCTGCCTCCCCAAGGTCAGGGAAGGTGTTTCTCGGACTTACCCGAGCAGGGAACACCTGTGACTGAAGAGAGCTGCGTGGAGTTGTCTCTCGAGCTCCCCCACTCAATGACAATTGTTCCGGAATCCTGAGCGTGGTTAGGTTCCACCATAGGTCGGCAGCGCGTGGGTTCTAAGGGAATGCCTGTGCTCGTCTCCCCTGAGGGTTTTCCTCATGTCTCTGTGCCAGGGAATGCTAGGGGGTGTTGCAGGAATTCCCAGTGACAGAGGCTGCCTCCCCAAGGTCAGGGAAGGTATTTCTCGGACTTCCCCGTGCAGGGAACACCTGTGACTGAAGAGAGCTGCGTGGAGTTGTCTCTCGAGATCCCCCACTCAATGACTATGGTTCCGGTATCCTGAGACTGGGGAGGTTCCACCAACGGTCGGCAGCGCATGGGTTCTAACGGAATGCCTGTGCTCGTCTCCCCTGAGGGTTTTCCTCATGTCTCTGTGCCAGGGAATGCTAGGGGGGTTGCAGGAAATCCCAGTGACAGAGGCTGCCTCCCCAAGGTCAGGGAAGCTATTTCTCGGACTTCCCCGAGCAGGGAACACCTGTGACTGAAGAGAGCTGCGTCGAGTTGTCTCTCGAACTCCCCCACTCAATGACAATGTTTCCAGAATCCTGAGCTTGGGGAGGTTCCACCAACGGTCGGCAGCGCGTGGGTTCTAACGGAATGCCTGTGCTCGGCTCCCCTGAGGGTTTTCCTCATGTCATTGTGCCAGGGAATGCTAGGGCTTGTTGCAGGAAATCCCAGTGACAGAGGCTGCCTCCCCAAGGTCAGGAAAGTTATTTCTCGGACTTCCCCGAGCAGGGAACACCTGTGACTGAAGAGAGCTTCGTTGAGTTGTCCCTCGAGATCCCCCACTCAATGACTATGGTTCCGGAATCCTGTGCGTGGGGAGGTTCCACCAACGGTCGGCAGCGCGTGGGTTCTAAGGGAGTGCCTGTGCTCGTCTCCTCTGAGGTTTTTCCTCATGTCTCTGTGCCAGGGAATGCTAGGAGGGTTTGCAGGAATTCCCAGTGACAGAGGCTGCCTCCCCAAGGTCAGGGAAGGTATTTCTCGGACTTCCCCGAGCAGGGAACACCTGTGAATGAAGAGAGCTGCGTGGACTTGTCTCTCGAGATCCCCCACTCATTGACTATGTTTCCGGAATCCTGAGCGTGGGGAGGTTCCACCAACGGTCGGCAAAGCGTGGGTTCTAAGGGAGTGTCTGTGCTCGTCTCCCCTGAAAGTTTTCTTCATGTCTCTGTGCCAGGGAATGCTAGGGGGGGTTGCAGGAAATCCCAGTGACAGAGGCTTCCTCCCCAAGATCAGGGAAGTTATTTCTCGGACTTCCCCGAGCAGGGAACACCTGAGACTGAAGAGAGCTGCGTGGAGATTTCTCTCGAGCTCCCCCACTCAATGACAATGGTTCCGGAATCCTGAGCGTGGGGAGGTTCCACCAACGGTCGGCAGCGCGTGGTTTCTAAGGGAATGCCTGTACTTGTCTCTCCTGAGGGTTTTCCTCATGTCTCTGTGCCAGGGAATGCTAGGGGGTGTTGCAGGAAATCCCAGTGACAGAGGCTGCCTCCCCAAGGGCAGGGAAGTTATTTCTCGGACTTCCCCGAGCAGGGAACACCTGTGACTGAAGAGAGTTGCGTGGAGTTGTCTCTCGAACTCCCCCACTCAATGACAATAGTTCCGGAATCCTGAGCGTGGGGAGGTTCCACCAACGGTCGGCAGCGCGTGGTTTCTAAGGAAATGCCTGTGCTCGTCTCCACTGAGGGTTTTCCTCATGTCTCTGTGCCAGGGAATGCTAGGAGGGTTTCCAGGAAATCCCAGTGACAGAGGCTGCCTCCCCAATGTCAGGGAAGGTATTTCTCGCACTTCCCCGAGCAGGGAACACCTGTGACTGAAGAGAGCTTCGTGGAGTTGTCTCTCGAGATCCCCCATTCATTGACTATGGTTCCGGAATCCTGAGCGTGGGGAGGTTCCACCAACGGTCGGCAGCGCGTGGGTTCTAAGGGAGTGTCTGTGCTCGTCTCCCCTGAGGGTTTTCTTCATGTCTCTGAGCCAGGGAATGCTAGGGGGGGTTGCAGGAAATCCCAGTGACAGAGGCTGCCTCCCCAAGGTCAGGGAAGTTATTTCTCGCACTTCCCCAAGCAGGGAACACCTGTGATTGAAGAGAGCTGCGTAAAGTTGTCTCTCGAACTCCCCCACTCAATGACAATGGTTCCGGAATCCTGAGCGTGGGGAGCTTCCACCAACGGTCGGCAGCGCGTGGGTTCAAACGGAATGCCTGTGCTCGTCTCCCCTGAGTGTTTTCCTCATGTTCTGTGCCAGGGAATGCTAGGGGGTGTTGCAGGAAATCCCAGTGACAGAGGCTGCCTCCCCAAGGTCAGGGAAGCTATTTCTCGGACCCCCCGAGCAGGGAACACCTGTGACTGAAGAGAGCTGCGTGGAGTTGTCTCTCGAGATCCCCCACTCAGTGACTATGGTTCCGGAATCCTGAGCGTGGGGAGGTTCCACCAACTGTTGGCAGCGCGTCGGTTCTAAGGGAGTGCCTGTTCTCATCTCCCCTGAGGGTTTTCCTCATGTCTCTGTGCCAGGGAATGCTAGGGGGTGTTGCAGGAAATCCCAGTGACAGAGGCTGCCTCCCCAAGGTCAGGGAAGGTATTTTTCGCACTTCCCCAAGCAGCTAACACCTGTGACTGAAGAGAGCTGCGTCGAGTTGTCTCTCGAACTCCCCCACTCAATGACAATGTTTCCAGAATCCTGAGCTTGGGGAGGTTCCACCAACGGTCGGCAGCGCGTGGGTTCTAACGGAATGCCTGTGCTCGGCTCCCCTGAGGGTTTTCCTCATGTCTTTGTGCCAGGGAATGCTAGGGCTTGTTGCAGGAAATCCCAGTGACAGAGGCTGCCTCCCCAAGGTCAGGAAAGTTATTTCTCGGACTTCCCCGAGCAGGGAACACCTGTGACTGAAGAGAGCTTCGTGGAGTTGTCTCTCGAGATCCCCCACTCAATGACTATGGTTCCGGAATCCTGTGCGTGGGGAGGTTCCACCAACGGTCGGCAGCGCGTGGGTTCTAAGGGAGTGCCTGTGCTCGTCTCCTCTGAGGGTTTTCCTCATGTCTCTGTGCCAGGGAATGCTAGGAGGGTTTGCAGGAAATCCCAGTGACAGAGGCTGCCTCCCCAAGGTCAGGGAAGGTATTTCTCGGACTTCCACGAGCAGGGAACACCTGTGAATGAAGAGAGCTGCGTGGACTTGTCTCTCGAGATCCCCCACTCATTGACTATGTTTCCGGAATCCTGAGCGTGGGGAGGTTCCACCAACGGTCGGCAGAGCGTGGGTTCTAAGGGAGTGCCTGTTCTCGTCTCCCCTGAGGGTTTTCTTCATGTCTCTGTGCCAGGGAATGCTAGGGGGGGTTGCAGGAAATCCCAGTGACAGAGGCTTCCTCCCCAAGATCAGGGAAGTTATTTCTCGGACTTCCCCGAGCAGGGAACACCTGTGACTGAAGAGAGCTGCGTGGAGATTTCTCTCGAGCTCCCCCACTCAATGACAATGGTTCCGGAATCCTGAGCGTGGGGAGGTTCCACCAACGGTCGGCAGCGCGTGGGTTCTAACGGAATGCCTGTACTTGTCTCCCCTGAGGGTTTTCCTAATGTCTCTGTGCCAGGGAATGCTAGGGGGTGTTGCAGGAAATCCCAGTGACAGAGGCTGCCTCCCCAAGGGCAGGGAAGTTATTTCTCGGACTTCCCCGAGCAGGGAACACCTGTGACTGAAGAGAGCTGCGTGGAGTTTTGTCTCGAACTCCCCCACTCAATGACAATTGTTCCGGAATCCTGAGCGTGGGGAGGTTCCACCAACGGTCGGCAGCACGTGGGTTCTAACGGAATGCCTGTGCTCTTCTCCCCTGAGGGTTTTCCTCATGTCTCTGTGCCAGGGAAAGCTAGGGGGTGTTGCAGGAAATCCCAGTGACAGAGGCTGACTCCCCAAGGTCACGGAAGGTATATCTCGCACTTCCCCGTGCAGGCAACACCTGTGATTGAAGAGAGCTGCGTCGAGTTTTCTCTCGAACTCCCCCACACAATGACAATGGTTCCGGAATCCTGAGCGTGGGGAGGTTCCACCAACGGTCGGCAGCGCGTGGGTTCTAACGGAATGCCTGTGCTCGTCTCCCCTGAGGGTTTTCCTCATGTCTCTGTGCCAGGGAATGCTAGGGGTGGTTGCAGGAAATCCCAGTGACAGGGGCTTCCTCCCCAAGATCAGGGAAGTTATTTCTCGGACTTCCCCGAGCAGGGAACACCTGTGACTGAAGAGAGCTGCGTGGAGATTTCTCTCGAGCTCCCCCACTCAATGACAATGGTTCCGGAATCCTGAGAGTGGGGAGGTTCCACCAACGGTTGGCAGGCATGGTTTCTAAGGGAATGCCTGTGCTTGTCTCATCTGAGGGTTTTCCTCATGTCTCTGTGCCAGGGAATGCTAGGGGATGTTGCAGGAAATCCCAGTGACAGAGGCTGTCTCCCCAAGGGCAGGGAAGTTATTTCTCTGACTTCCCCGAGCAGGGAACACCGTTGACTGAAGAGAGCTGCGTGGAATTGTCTCTCGAGCTACCCCACTCAGTGAAAATGGTTCCGGAATCCTGAGCGTTGGGAGGTTCCACCAACGGTCGGCAGCGCGTTGATTCTAAGGGAATGCCTGTGTTCGTCTCCCCTGAGGGTTTTCCTCATGTCTCTGTGCCAGGGAATGCTAGGGGGGATTGCAGGAAATCCCAGTGACAGAGGCTGCCTCCCCAAGGTCAAGGAAGGTATTTCTCGGACTTCCCCGTGCAGGGAACACCTGTGACTGAAGAGAGCTGCGTGGAGTTTTCTCTCGAGCTCCCCCACTCAATGACAATGGTTCCGGAATCCTGAGCGTGGGGAGGTTCCACCAACGGTCGGCAGCGCGTGGGTTCTAAGGGAATGCCAGTGGTCTTCTCCCCTGAGGGTTTTCCTCATTTCTCTGTGCCAGGGAATGCTAGGAGGGTTTGCAGGAAATCCCAGTGACAGAGGCTGCCTCCCCAAGGTTAGGGAAGGTATTTCTCAGACTTCCTCGAGCAGGGAACACCTGTGACTGAAGAGAGCTGCGTGGAGTTTTCTCTCGAGATCCCCCACTCAATGACTATGGTTCCGGAATCCTGAGGGTGGGGAGGTTCCACCAACGGTCGGCAGCGCGTGTATTCTAAGGGAGTGCCTGTGCTCGACTCACGTGAGTGTTTTCCTCATGTCTCTGTGCCAGGGAATGCTAGGGGAGGTTGCAGGAAATCCCTGTGACAGAGGCGGCCTCCCCAATGTCAGGGAAGTTATTTCTCGCACTTCCCCGAACAGGGAACACCTGTGACTGAAGAGAGCTGCGTGGAGTTGTCTCTCGAGCTCCCCCACTCAATGACAATGGTTCCGGAATCCTGAGCGTGAGGAGGTTCCACCAACGGTCGGCAGAGCGTGGGTTATAACGGAATGCCTGTGCTCGGCTCCCCTGATGGTTTTCCTCATGTCTTTGTGCCAGGGAATGCTAGGGCTTGTTGCAGGAAATCTCAGTGACAGAGGCTGCCTCCCCAAGGGCAGGGAAGTTATTTCTCGGACCTCCCCGAGCAGGGAACACCTGTGACTGAAGAGAGCTGCGTGGAATTTTGTCTCGAGCTCCCCCACTCAATGACAATTGTTCCGGAATCCTGAGCGTGGGGAGGTTCCACCAACGGTCGGCACACGTGGGTTCTAACGGAATGCCAGTGCTCTTCTCCCCTGAGGCTTTTCCTCATGTCTCTGTGCCAGGGAAAGCTAGGGGGTGTTGAAGGAAATCCCAGTGACAGAGGCTGACTCCCCAAGGTCACGGAAGGTATTTCTCGCACTTCCCCGAGAAGGGAACACCTGTGATTGAAGAGAGCTGCGTCGAGTTGTCTCTGGAACTCCCCCACACAATGACAATGGTTCCGGAATCCTGAGCGTGGGGAGGTTCCATCAATGGTCGGCAGCGCGTGGGTTCTAACGGAATGCCTGTGCTCGTCTCCCCTGAGGGTTTTCCTCATGTCTCTGTGCCAGGGAATGCTAGGGGGGGTTGCAGGAAATCCCAGTGTCAGGGACTTCCTCCCCAAGATCAGGGAAGTTATTTCTCGGACTTCCCCGAGCAGGGAACACCTGTGACTGAAGAGAGCTGCGTGGAGATTTCTCTCGAGCTCCCCCACTCAATGACAATGGTTCCGGAATCCTGAGCGTGGGGAGGTTCCACCAACGGTTGGCAGCGCGTGGTTTCTAAGGGAATGCCTGTGCTTGTCTCATCTGAGGGTTTTCCTCATGTCTCTGTGCCAGGGAATGCTAGGGGATGTTGCAGGAAATCCCAGTGACAGAGGCTGCCTCCCCAAGGGCAGGGAAGTTATTTCTCTGACTTCCCCGAGCAGGAAACACCTGTGACTGAAGAGAGCTGCGTGGAATTGTCTCTCGAGCTCCCCCACTCAGTGAAAATGGTTCCGGAATCCTGAGCGTTGGGAGGTTCCACCAACGGTCGGCAGCGCGTTGATTCTAAGGGAATGCCTGTGTTCGTCTCCCCTGAGGGTTTTCCTCATGTCTCTGTGCCAGGGAATGCTAGGGGAGGTTGCAGGAAATCCCAGTGACAGAGGCGGCCTCCCCAAGGTCAGGGAAGGTATTTCTCGCACTTCCCCGCACAGGGAACACCTGTGACTGAAGAGAGCTGCGTGGAGTTGTCTCTCGAGCTCCCCCACTCAATGACTATGGTTCCGGAATCCTGAGCGTGAGGAGGTTCCACCAACGGTCGGCAGAGCGTGGGTTATAACGGAATGCCTGTGCTCGTCTCCCCTGAGGGTTTTCCTCATGTCTCTGTGCCAGGGAATGCTTGGGGTGGTTGCAGGAAATCCCAGTGACAGAGGCTGCCTCCCCAAGGGCAGGGTAGGTATTTCTCGTACTTCCCCAAGCAGGGAACACCTGTGACTGAAGAGAGCTGCGTGGAGTTGTATCTCGAGCTCCCCCACTCAATGAAAATGGTTCCGGAATCCTGAGCGTGGGGAGGTTCCACCAACGGTCGACAGAGCGTGGGTTCTTACGGAATGCCTGTGCTCGTCTCCCCTGATGGTTTTCCTCATGTCTCTAAGCCAGGGAATGCTAGGGGGGGTTGCAGGAAATCCCAGTGACAGAGGCTGCCTCCCCAAGGTCAGGGAAGGTATTTCTCAGACGTCCTCGAGCAGGGAACACCTGTGACTGAAGAGAGCTGCGTGGAGTTGTCTCTCGAGCTCCCCCACTCAATGACTATGGTTCCGGAATCCTGAGACTGGGGAGGTTCCACCAACGGTCGGCAGCGCGTGGGTTCTAACGGAATGCCTGTGCTCGTCTCCCCTGAGGGTTTTCCTCATGTCTCTGTGCCAGGGAATGCTAGGGGGGTTGCAGGAAATCCCAGTGACAGAGGCTGCCTCCCCAAGTTCAGGGAAGGTATTTCTCGGACTTCCCCGAGCAGGGAACACCTGTGACTGAAGTGAGCTGCGTGGAGTTGTCTCTCGAGCTCCCCCACTCAATGACAATGGTTCCGGAATCCTGAGCGTGGGGAGGTTCCACCACCGGTCGGCAGAGCGTGGGTTCTAACGGAATGCCTGTGCTCGACTCCCCTGAGGGTTTTCCTCATGTCTCTGTGCCAGGGAATGCTAGGGCTTGTTGCAGGAAATCCCAGTGACAGAGGCTGCCTCCCTAAGATCAGGGAAGGTAATTCTCGGACTTCCCCGAGCAGGGAACACCTGTGAATGAAGAGAGCTTCGTGGAGTTTTCTCTTGAGCTCCCCCACTCAATGGCAATGGTTCCGGGATCCTGAGCGTGGGGAGGTTTCACCAACGGTCGGCAGCGCGTGGGTTCTAAGGGAATGCCTGTGCTCGTCTCCCCTAAGGGTTTTCCTCATGTCTCTGTGCCAGGGAATGCTAGGGGTGTTGCAGGAAATCCCAGTGACAGAGGCTGCCTCCCCAAGGTCAGGGAAGGTATTTCTCGGACTTCCCCGAGCAGGGAACACCTGCGATTGAAGAGAGCTGAGTGGAGTTGTCTCTCGAGCTCCCCCACTCAATGACAGTGGTTCCGGAATCCTGAGCGTGGGGAGGTTCCACCAACGGTCGGCAGCGCGTGGGTTCTAACGGAATGCCATTGCTCTTCTCCCCTGAGGGTTTTCCTCATGTCTCTGTGCCAGGGAAAGCTAGGGGGTGTTGCAGGAAATCCCAGTGACAGAGGCTGAATCCCCAAGGTCAGGGAAGGTATTTCTCGCACTTCCCCGAGCAGGGAACACCTGTGATTGAAGAGAGATGCGTCGAGTTGTCTCTCGAAATCCCCCACACAATGACAATGGTTCCGGAATCCTGAGCGTGGGGAGGTTCCACCAACGGTCGGCAGCGCGTGGGTTCTAACGGAATGCCTGTGCTCGTCTCCCCTGAGGGTTTTCCTCATGTCTCTGTGCCAGGGAATGCTAGGGGGGGTTGCAGGAATTCCCAGTGACAGAGGCTGCCTCCCCAAGGTCAGGGACGTTATTTCTCGGACTTCCCCGTGCAGGGAACACCTGTGACTGAAGAGAGCTGCGTGGAGATTTCTCTCGAGCTCCCCCACTCAATGACAATGGTTCCGGAATCCTGAGCGTGGGGAGGTTCCACCAACGGTCGGCAGCGCGTGGTTTCTAAGGGAATGCCTGTGCTTGTCTCATCTGAGGGTTTTCCTCATGTCTCTGTGCCAGGGAATGCGAGGGGGTGTTGTAGGAAATCCCAGTGATAGAGGCTGCCTCCCCAAGGGCAGGGAAGTTATTTCTCTGACTTCCCCGAGCAGGGAACACCTGTGACTGAAAAGAGCTGCGTGGAATTGTCTCTCAAGCTCCCCCACTCAATGACAATGGTTCCGGTATCCTGAGCGTTGGGAGGTTCCACCAACGGTCGGCAGCGCGTTGGTTCTAAGGGAATGCCTGTGTTCGCCTCCCCTGAGGATTTTCCTCATGTCTCTGTGCCAGGGAATGCTAGGGGGGGTTGCAGGAAATCCCAGTGACTGAGGCTGCCTCCCCAAGGTCAAGGAAGTTATTTCTCGGACTTCCCCGAACAGGGAACACCTGTGACTGAAGAGAGCTGCGTGGAGTTGTCTCTCGAGTTCCCCACTCAATGACAATGTTTCCGGAATCCTGAGCGTGGGGAGGTTCCACAAACGGTCGGCAGCGCGTGGGTTCTAACGGAATGCCTGTGCTCGGCTCCCCTGAGGGTTTTCCTCATGTCTCTGTGCCAGGGAATGCTAGGGGGGGTTGCAGGAAATCCCAGTGACAGAGGCTGCCTCCCCAAGGTCAGGGAAGGTATTTCTCGGACTGCCCCGAGCAGGGAACACCTGTGACTGAAGAGAGCTGCGTGGAGTTGTGTCTCGAGCTCCCCCACTCAATGACAATGGTTCCGGAATCCTGAGCGTGGGGAGGTTCCACCAACGGTCGGCAGCGCGTGGGTTCTAACGGAATGCCAGTGGTCTTCTCCCCTGAGGGTTTTCCTCATTTCTATTTGCCAGGGAATGCTAGGAGGGTTTGCAGGAAATCCCAGTGACAGAGGCTGCCTCCCCAAGGTTATGGACGGTATTTCTCGGACTTCCCAGAGCAGGGAACACCTGTGACTGACGAGAGCTTCGTGGAGTTTTCTCTCGATATCCCCCACTCAATGACTATGGTTCCGGAATCCTGAGCGTGGGGAGGTTCCACCAACGGTCGGCAGCGCGTGGGTTCCAAGGGAGTGCCTGTGCTCGACTCCCGTGAGGGTTTTCCTCATGTCTCTGTGCCAGGGAATGCTAGGGGAGGTTGCAGGAAATCCCAGTGACAGAGGCGGCCTCCCCAAGGTCAGGGAAGGTATTTCTCGCACTTCCCCGAACAGGGAACACCTGTGACTGAAGAGAGCTGCGTGGAGTTGTCTCTCGAGCTCCCCCACTCAATGAAAATGGTTCCGGAATCCTGAGCGTGGGGAGGTTCCACCAACGGTCGGCAGCGCGTGGGTTCAAAGGGAATGCCTGTGCTCGTCTCCCCTGAGGGTTTTCCTCATGTGTCTGTGCCAGGGAATGCTAGGGGGGGTTGCAGGAAATCCCAGTGCCAGAGGCTGCCTCCCCAAGGTCAGGGAAGGTATTTCTCGGACTTCCCCGAGCAGGGAAAACCTGTGACTGAAGAGAGCTGCGTGGAGTTGTCTCTCGAGCTCCCCCACTCAATGACAATGGTTCCGGAATCCTGAGCGTGAGGAGGTTCCACCAACGGTCGGCAGAGCGTGGGTTATAACGGAATGCCTGTGCTCGTCTCCCCTGAGGGTTTTCCTCATGTCTCTGTGCCAGGGAATGCTAGGGGTGGTTGCAGGAAATCCCAGTGACAGAGGCTGCCTCCCCAAGGGCAGGGTAGGTATTTCTCGGACTTCCCCGAGCAGGGAACACCTGTGACTTAAGAGAGCTGCGTGGAGTTTTCTCTCGAGCTCCCCCACTCAATGACAATGGTTCCGGAATCCTGAGCGTGGGGAGGTTTCACCAACGGTCGGCAGCGCGTTGGTTCTAAGGGAATGCCTGTGCTCGTCTCCCCTGAGAGTTTTCCTCATGTCTATGTGCCAGGGAATGCTAGGGGTGGTTGCAGGAATTCCCAGTGACAGAGGCTGCCTCCCTAAGGTCAGGGAAGGTATTTCTCGGACTTCCCCGAGCAGGGAACACCTGTGAGTGAGGAGAGCTGCGTGGAGTTATCTCTCGAGCTCCCCTACTCAATGACAGTGGTTCCGGGATCCTGAGCGTGGGGAGGTTCCACCAACGGTCGGTAGCGCTTGGGTTCTAACCGAATGCCTGTGCTCGTCTCCCCTGAGGGTTTTCCTCATGTCTCTGTGCCAGGGAATGCTAGGGGTGGTTGCAGGAAATCCCTGTGACAGAGGCTGCCTCCCCAAGTTCAGGGAAGGTATATCTCGGACTTCCCCGAGGAGGGAACACCTGTGACTGAAGAGAGCTGCGTGGAGATTTCTCTCAAGCTCCCCCACTGAATGACAATGGTTCCGGAATCCTGAGCGTGGGAAGGTTCCACCAACGGTCGGCAGCGCGTGGGTTCTATGAGAATGCCTGTGCTCGTCTCCCCTGCGTGTGTTCCTCATGTCTCTTTGCCAGGGAATGCTAGGCGGTGTTGCAGGAAATCCCAGTGAAAGAGGCTGCCTCCCCAATGTCAGGGAAGTTTTTTCTCGGACTTCCCCGAGCAGGGAACACCTGTGACTGAAGAGAGCTGCGTGGAGTTGTCTCTCGAGCTCCCCCAATCAATGACAATGGTTCCGGAATCCTGAGCGTGGGGAGGTTCCACCAACGGTCGGCAGCGCTTGGGTTTTAAAGGAATGCTGTGCTCGTCTCCCCTGAGGGTTTTCCTCATGTCTCTGAGCCAGGGAATGCTAGGGGGGGGTTGCAGGAAATCCCAGTGACAGAGGCTGCCTCCCCAAGTTCAGGGAAGTTATATCTCGGACTTCCTCGAGCAGGGAACACCTGTGACTGAAGAGAGCTGCGTGGAGTTGGAGTTGTCTCTCGAGCTCCCCCACTGAATGACAATGGTTCCGTAAACCTGAGCGTGGGGAGTTTCCATCAACGGTCGGCAGCGCGTGGTTTCTAACGGAATGCCTGTGCTCGTCTCCCATGAGGGTTTCCCTCATGTCTCTGTGCCAGGGAATGATAGGGAGGTTTGCAGGAAATCCCAGTGACAGAGGCTGCTTCCCCAAGGTCAGAGAAGCTATTTCTCGGACTTCCCCGGACAGGGAACACCTGTGACTGAAGAGAGCTGCGTGGAGTTGTCTCTCGAGCTCCCCCACTCACTGACAATGGTTCCGGAACCCTGAGCGTGGGGAGGTTCCATCAACGGTCGACAGCGCGTGGGTTCTGAGGGAATGCCTGTGCTCGTCTCCCCTGAGGGTTTTCCTCATGTCTCTGTGCCAGGGAATGCTAGGGGGTGTTGCAGGAAATCCCAGTGACAGAGGCTGCCTCCCCAAGGTCAGGGAAGGTATTTCTCGGACTTCCCCGAGCAGGGAACACCTGTGACTGAAGAGAGCTGCGTGGAGTTGTCTCTCGAGCTCCCCCAAGCACTGACAATGGTTCCGGAACCCTGAGCGTGGGGAGGTTCCACCAACGGTCGGCAGCGCGTGGGTTCCAACGGAATCCCTGAGCTGGTCTCCCCTGAGTGTTTTCCTAATTTCTCTGTGCCAGGGAATGCTAGGGGGGTTTGCAGCAAATCCCAGTGACAGAGGCTGCCTCCCCAAGGTCAGGGAAGGTATTTCTCGGACTTCCCCGGACAGGGAACAGCTGTGACTGAAGAGAGCTGCGTGGAGTTGTCTCTCGAGCTCCCCCACGCACTGTCAATTTTTCCGGAACAATGAGCGTGAGGAGGTTCCACCAACGGTCGGCACTGCGTGGGTTCCAACGGAATGCATGAGCTGGTCTCCCCTGAGGGTTTTCCTCATATCTCTGTGCCACGGAATGCTAGGAGGGTTTGCAGGGAATCCCAGTGACAGAGGCTGCCTCCCCGAGGTCAGGGAAGCTATTTCTCGGACTTCCCCGAGCAGGGAACACCTGTGACTGAAGAGAGCTGCGTGGAGTTGTCTCTCGAGATCCCCCACTCAATGACTATACTTCCGGAATCCTGAGCGTGGGGAGGTTCCACCAACCGTCGTCAGCGCGTGGGTTGTAAGGGAATGCCTGTGCTCATCTCCCCTGAGGGTTTTCCTCATGTCTCTCTGCCAGGGAATGTTAGGGGGGGTTGCAGGAAATCCCAGTGACAGAGGCTGCCTCCACAAGGTCAGGGAAGGTATTTCTCGCACTTCCCTTAGCAGGGAACACCTGTGACTGAATAGAGCTGCGTGGAGATTTCTCTCGTGCTCCCCCACTCAGTGACAATGGTTCCGGAATCCTGAGCGTGGGGAGGTTCCACCAACGGTCGGCAGCACATGGGTTCTAAGGGAATGCCTGTGCTCGTCTCCCCTGAGGGATTTCCTCATGTCTCTGTGACAGGGAATGCTAAGGGGTGTTGCAGGAAATCCCAGTGACAGAGGCTGCCTCCCCAAGGGCAGGGAAGTTATTTCTCGGACTTCCCCGAACAGGGAACACCTGTGACTGAAGAGAGCTGCGTGGAGTTGTCTCTCGAGCTCCCCCAATCAATGACAATGATTCCGGAATCCTGAGGGTGGGGAGGTTCCACCAACGGTCGGCAGCGCGTTGGTTCGAAGGGAATGCCTGAGCTCGTCTCCCCTTAGGGTTTTCCTCATGTCTCTGTGCCAGGAAATGCTAGGGGGGGTTGCAGGAATTCCCAGTGACAGAGGCTGCCTCCCCAAGGTCAGGGAAGGTATTTCTCGGACTTCCCCGAGCAGGGAACACCTGTGACTGAAGAGAGCTGCGTGGAGTTGTCTCTCGAGATCCCCCACTCAATGACAATGGTTCCGGAATCCTGAGCGTGGGGAGGTTCCACCAACGGTCGGCAGCGCGTGGGTTCTATGGGAATGCATGTGCTCGTCTCCCCTGAGGGTTTTCCTCATGTCTCTGTGCCAGGGAATGCTAGGGGGGGTTGCAGGAATTCCCAGTGACAGAGGCTGCCTCCCCAAGGTCAGGGAAGTTATTTCTCAGACTTCCCCGAGCAGGGAACACCTGTGACTGAAGAGAGCTGCGTGGAGTTGTCTCTCGAGCTCCCCTACTCAATGACAATGGTTCCAGAATCCTGAGCGTGGGCAGGTTCCACCAACGGTCGGCAGCACGTGGTTTCTAAGGGAATGCCTGTGCTCGTCTCCCCTGAGGGTTTTCCTCATGTCTCTGTGCCAGGGAATGCTAGGAGGGTTTCCAGGAAATCCCAGTGACAGAGGCTGCCTCACCAAGGTCAGGGAAGGTATTTCTCGGACTACCCCGAGCAGGGAACACCTGTGACTGAAGAGAGCTGCGTGGAGTTGTCTCTCGAGATCCCCCACTCATTGACTATGGTTCCGGGATCCTGAGCGTGGGGAGGTTCCACCAACGGTCGGCAGCGCTTGGGTTCTAACGGAATGCCTGTGCTCGTCTCCCCTGAGGGTTTTCCTCATGTCTCTGTGCCAGGGAATGCTAGGGGTGGTTGCAGGAAATCCCAGTGACAGAGGCTGCCTCCCCAAGTTCAGGGAAGGTATATCTCGGACTTCCCCGAGCAGGGAACACCTGTGACTGAAGAGAGCTGCGTGGAGATTTCTCTCAAGCTCCCCCACTCAATGACAATGGTTCCGGAATCCTGAGCGTGGGAAGGTTCCACCAATGGTCGGCAGCGCGTGGGTTCTATGGGAATGCCTGTGCTCGTCTCCCCTGCGTGTGTTCCTCATGTCTCTGTGCCAGGGAATGCTAGGCGGTGTTGCAGGAAATCCCAGTGACAGAGGCTGCCTCCCCAAGTTCAGGGAAGGTATTTCTCAGACTTCCCCGAGCAGGGAACACCTATGTTTGAAGAGAGCTGCGTCGAGTTGTCTCTCGAACTCCCCCACTCAATGACAATGGTTCCGGAACCCTGAGCGTGGGGAGGTTCCATCAACGGTCGGCAGCGCGTGGGTTCTAAGGGAATGCCTGTGCACGTCTCCCCTGAGGGTTTTCCTCATGTCTCTGTGCCAGGGAATGCTAGGGGGTGTTGCAGGAAATCCCAGTGAAAGAGGCTGCCTCCCCAATGTCAGGGAAGTTATTTCTCGGACTTCCCCGAGCAGGGAACAACTGTGACTGAAGAGAGCTGCGTGGAGTTGTCTCTCGAGCTCCCCCAATCAATGACAATGGTTCCGGAATCCTGAGCGTGGGGAGGTTCCACCAACGGTCGGCAGCGCTTGGGTTCTAAAGGAATGCTGTGCTCGTCTCCCCTGAGGGTTTTCCTCATGTCTCTGAGCCAGGGAATGCTAGGGGGGGTTGCAGGAAATCCCAGTGACAGAGGCTGCCTCCCCAAATTCAGGGAAGTTATATCTCGGACTTCCTCGAGCAGGGAACACCTGTGACTGAAGAGAGCTGCGTGGAGTTGGAGTTGTCTCTCGAGCTCCCCCACTGAATGACAATGGTTCCGTAAACCTGAGCGTGGGGAGTTTCCATCAACGGTCGGCAGCGCGTGGTTTCTAACGGAATGCCTGTGCTCGCCTCCCATGAGGGTTTCCCTCATGTCTCTGTGCCAGGGAATGCTAGGGAGGTTTGCAGGAAATCCCAGTGACAGAGGCTGCTTCCCCAAGGTCAGAGAAGCTATTTCTCGGACTTCCCCGAACAGGGAACACCTGTGACTGAAGAGAGCTGCGTGGAGTTGTCTCTCGAGCTCCCCCACGCACTGACAATGGTTCCGGAACCCTGAGCGTGGGGAGGTTCCATCAACGGTCGGCAGCGCGTGGGTTCTGAGGGAATGCCTGTGCTCGTCTCCCCTGAGGGTTTTCCTCATGTCTCTGTGCCAGGGAATGCTAGGGGGTGTTGCAGGAAATCCCAGTGACAGAG
The DNA here is from genome assembly GCF_048564905.1 of Vicugna pacos. Lineage (NCBI taxonomy): Eukaryota > Metazoa > Chordata > Mammalia > Artiodactyla > Camelidae > Vicugna > Vicugna pacos. The sequence goes on from NW_027328721.1 coordinate 51,937,522, forward strand.
GCTGCCTCCCCAAGGTCAGGGAAGGTATTTCTCGGACTTCCCCGAGCAGGGAACACCTGTGACTGAAGAGAGCTGCGTGGAGTTGTCTCTCGAGCTCCCCCACGCACTGACAATGGTTCCGGAACCCTGAGCGTGGGGAGGTTCCACCAAAGGTCGGCAGCGCGTGGGTTCCAACGGAATCCCTGAGCTGGTCTCCCCTGAGGGTTTTCCTAATTTCTCTGTGCCAGGGAATGCTAGGGGGGTTTGCAGCAAATCCCAGTGACAGAGGCTGCCTCCCCAAGGTCAGGGAAGGTATTTCTCGGACTTCCCCGGACAGGGAACAGCTGTGACTGAAGAGAGCTGCGTGGAGTTGTCTCTCGAGCTCCCCCACGCACTGTCAATTTTTCCGGAACAATGAGCGTGAGGAGGTTCCACCAACGGTCGGCACTGCGTGGGTTCCAACGGAATGCATGAGCTGGTCTCCCCTGAGGGTTTTCCTCATGTCTCTGTGCCAGGGAATGCTAGAAGGGTTTGCAGGGAATCCCAGTGACAGAGGCTGCCTCCCTGAGGTCAGGGAAGCTATTTCTCGGACTTCCCCGAGCAGGGAACACCTGTGACTGAAGAGAGCTGCGTGGAGTTGTCTCTCGAGATCCCCCACTCAATGACTATAGTTCCGGAATCCTGAGCGTGGGGAGGTTCCACCAACCGTCGTCAGCGCGTGGGTTGTAAGGGAATGCCTGTGCTCATCTCCCCTGAGTGTTTTCCTCATGTCTCTCTGCCAGGGAATGTTAGGGGGGGTTGCAGGAAATCCCAGTGACAGAGGCTGCCTCCACAAGGTCAGGGAAGGTATTTCTCGCAGTTCCCTTAGCAGGGAACACCTGTGACTGAATAGAGCTGCGTGGAGATTTCTCTCGAGCTCCCCCACTCAGTGACAATGGTTCCGGAATCCTGAGCGTGGGGAGGTTCCACCAACGGTCGGCAGAACGTGGGTTCTAAGGGAATGCCTGTGCTCGTCTCCCCTGAGGGATTTCCTCATGTCTCTGTGACAGGGAATGCTAAGGGTTGTTGCAGGAAATCCCAGTGACAGAGGCTGACTCCCCAAGGGCAGGGAAGATATTTCTCGGACTTCCCCGAGCAGGGAACACCTGTGACTGAAGAGAGCTGCGTGGAGTTTTCTCTCGAGCTCCCCCAATCAATGACAATGATTCCGGAATCCTGAGGGTGGGGAGGATCCACCAACGGTCGGCAGCGCGTTGGTTCGAAGGGAATGCCTGAGCTCGTCTCCCCTGAGGGTTTTCCTCATGTATCTGTGCCAGGAAATGCTAGGGGGGGGTTGCAGGAAATCCCAGTGACAGAGGCTGCCTCCCCAAGGTCAGGGAAGGTATTTCTCGGACTTCCCCGAGCAGGGAACACCTGTGACTGAAGAGAGCTGCGTGGAGTTGTCTCTCGAGATCCCCCACTCAATGACAATGGTTCCGGAATCCTGAGCGTGGGGAGGTTCCACCAACGGTCGGCAGCGCGTGGGTTCTATGGGAATGCATGTGCTCGTCTCCCCTGAGGGTTTTCCTCATGTCTCTGTGCCAGGGAATGCTAGGGGGGGTTGCAGGAATTCCCAGTGACAGAGGCTGCCTCCCCAAGGTCAGGGAAGTTATTTCTCAGACTTCCCCGGGCAGGGAACACCTGTGACTGAAGAGAGCTGCGTGGAGTTGTCTCTCGAGATCCCCCACTCATTGACTCTGGTTCCGGAATCCTGAGCGTGGGGAGGTTCCACCAACGGTAGGCAGCGCGTGGGTTCTAAGGGTGTGCTTGTGCTCGTCTCCCCTGAGGGTTTTCTTCATGTCTCTGTGCCAGGGAATGCTAGGGGGGGTTGCAGGAAATCCCAGTGACAGAGGCTGCCTCCCCATGGTCAGGGAAGGTATTTCTCGGACTTCCCCGAGCAGGGAACACCTGTGATTGAAGAGAGCTGCGTCGAGTTGTCTCTCAAACTCCCCCACTCAATGACAATTTTTCCGGAATCCTGAGCGTGGGGAGGTTCCACCAACGATCGGCAGCGCGTGGTTTCTAAGGGAATGCCTGTGCTCGTCTCCCCTGAGGGTTTTCCTCATGTCTCTGTGCCAGGGAATGCTAGGGGTTGTTGCAGGAAATCCCAGTGACAGAGGCTGACTCCCCAAGGGCAGGGAAGTTATTTCTCGGACTTCCCCGAGCAGGGAACACCTGTGACTGAAGAGAGCTGCGTCGAGTTGTCTCTCGAGGTCCCCCACTCAATGACAATGGTTCCGGAATCCTGAGCGTGGGGAGGTTCCATCTACGGTCGGCAGCGCGTGTGTTCTAAGGGAATGCCTGAGCTGGTCTCCCCTGAGGGTTTTCCTAATGTCTCTGTGCCAGGGAAAGCTAGGGGATGGTGCAGGAAATCCCAGTGATAGAGGCTGCCTCCCCAAGGTCATTGAAGGTATTTCTCGGACTTCCCCGGACAGGGAACACCTGTGACTGAAGAGAGCTCCGTGGAGTTGTCTCTCGAGGTCCCCAACTCAATGACTATGGTTCCGGAATCCTGAGCATGGGGAGGTTCCACCAACGGTCGGCAGCGTGTGGGTTCTAACGGAATGCCTGTGCTCGTCTCCTCTGAGGGTTTTCCTCATGTCTCTGTGCCAGGGAATGCAAGGGGGTTTGCAGGAAATCCCAGTGACAGAGGCTGCCTCCCCAAGGTCAGGGAAGTTATTTCTCGGACTTCTCCGGACAGGGAACACCTGTGACTTAAGAGAGCTGCGTGGAGGTGTCTCTCGAGCTCCCCCACGCACTGACAATGGTTCCGGAACCCTGAGCGTGGGGAGGTTCCACCAACGGTCGGCAGCGCGTTGGTTCCAACGGAATGCCTGAGCTGGTCTCCCCTGAGGGTTTTCCTAATGTCTCTGTGCCAGGGAATGCTAGGGGGGTTTGCAGGAAGTCCCAGTGACAGAGGCTGCATCCCCAAGTTCAGGGAAGGTATTTCTCGCACTTCAACGAGCAGGGAACACCTGTGACTGAAGAGAGCTGCGTGGAGTTGTCTCTCGAGCTCCCACACTCTATGACAATGTTTCCGGAATCCTGAGCGTGGGGAGGTTCCACCAACGGTTGGCAGCGCGTGGGTTCTAATGGAATGCCTGTGCTCGTCTCCCCTGAGTGTTTTCCTAATATCTCTGTGCCAGGGAATGCTAGGGGGTTTTGCAGGAAATCCCAGTGACAGAGGCTGCCTCACCAAGTTCAGGGAAGGTACTTCTCGGACTTCCCCGAGCAGGGAACACCTGTGACTGAAGAGAGCTGCGTGGAGTTGTCTCTCGAGCTCCCCCACTCAATGACAATGGTTCCGGAATCCTTAGCGTGGGGAGGTTCCACCAACGGTCGGCAGCGCGTGGGTTCTAACGGAATCCTGTGCTCGTATCCCCTGAGGTTTTTCCTCATGTCTCTGTGCCAGGGAATGCTAGGGGGGTTGCAGGAAATCCCAGTGACAGAGGCGGCCTCCCCTAGGTCAGGGAAGGTACTTCTCGGACTTCCCCGAGCAGGGAACACCTGTGACTGAAGAGAGCTGCGTGGAGTTGTGTCTCGAGTTCACCCACTCAATGACAATGGTTCCGGAATCCTGAGCGTGGGGAGGTTCCACCAACGGTCGGCAGCGCGTGGGTTCTAACGGAATGCCTGTGCTCCTCTCCCCTGAGGGTTTTCCTCATGTCTCTGTGCCAGGGAATGCTAGGGCTTGTTGCAGGAAATCCCAGTGACAGAGGCTGCCTCCCCAAGGTCAGGGAAGGTATTTCTCGGACTTCCCCGAGCAGGGAACACCTGTGACTGAAGAGAGCTGCGTGGAGTTTTCTCTCGAGCTACCCCACTCAATGACAATGGTTCCGGAATCCTGAGCGTGGGGAGGTTCCACCAACGGTCGGCAGCGCGTGGGTTCTAACGGAATGCCTGTGCTCGTCTCCCCTGAGGGTTTTCCTCATGTCTCTGTGCCAGGGAATGCTAGGGGGTGTTGCACGAAATCCCAGTGACAGAGGTTGCCTCCCCAAGGTCAGGGAAGGTATTTCTCGGATTTCCCCGAGCAGGGAACACCTTTGACTGAAGAAAGCTGCGTGGAGTTTTCTCTCGAGCTCCCCCACTCGATGACAATGGTTCCGGAATCCTGAGCGTGGGGAGGTTCACCAAAGGTCGGCAGCGCGTTGTTCTAAGGGAATGCCTGTGCTCGCCTTCCCTGAGGGTTTTCCTCATGTCTCTGTGCCAGGGAATGCTAGGGGGTGTTGCAGGAAATCCCAGTGACAGAGGCTGCCTCCCAAAGGTCAGGGAAGTTATTTCTCGGACTTCCCTGAGCTAGGAACACCTGTGACTGAAGAGAGCTGCGTGGAGTTGTCTCTCTAGTTCCCCCACTCAATGACAATGTTTCCGTAATCCTGAGCGTGGGGAGGTTCCACCAACGGTCGGCAGCGCGTGGGTTCTAAGGGAATGCCTGTGCTCGTCTCCACTGAGGGTTTTCCTCATGTGTCTGTGCCAGGGAATGCTAGGGGGGTTGCAGGAAATCCCAGTGACAGAGGCTGCCTCCCCAAGATCAGCGAAGGTATTTCTCGGACTTACCCGAGCAGGGAACACCTGTGACTGAAGAGAGCTGCGTGGAGTTGTCTCTCGAGCTCCCCCACTCCATGACATTGGTTCCGGAATCCTGAGCGTGGGGAGGTTCCACCAACTGTCGGCAGCGTGTGGGTTATAAGGGAATGCCTGTGTTCGTCTCCCCTGAGGGTTTTCCTCATGTCTCTGTGCCAGGGAATGCTAGGGGTGTTTGCAGGAAATCCCAGTGACAGCGGCTTCCTCCACAAGCTCAGGGAAGTTATTTCTCGGACTTCCCCGAGCAGGGAACACCTGTGTCTGAAGAGAGCTGCGTGGAGTTTTCTCTCGAGCTTCCCCACTCAATGACAATGGTTTCGGAATCCTGAGCGTGGGGAGGTTCCACCAACGATCGGCAGCGCGTGGGTTCTAACGGAATACCTGTGCTCGTCTCCCCTGAGGGTTTTCCTCATATCTCTGTGCCAGGGAATGCTAGGGAGGTTTGCAGGAAATCCCAGTGACAGAGGCTGCCTCCCCAAGGTCAGGGAAGGTATTTCTCGGACTTCCCCGAGCAGGGAACACCTGTGACTGAAGAGAGCTGCGTGGAGTTGTCTGTCGAGCTCCCCCACTCAATGACAATGGTTCCGGAATCCTGAGCGTGGGGAGGTTCCACCACCGGTCGGCCGCGCGTAGTTTCTAAGAGAATGCCTGTGCTCGTCTTCCCTGAGGGTTTTCCTCATTTGTATGTGCCAGGGAATGCTAGGGGGGTTTGCAGGAAATCCCAGTGACAGAGGCTGCCTCCCCATGGTCAGGGAAGGTATTTCTCGGACTTCCCCGAGCAGGGAACACCTGTGACTGAAGAGAGGTGCGTGGAGTTGTCTCTCGTGCTCCCCCACTCAATGACAATTTTTCCGGAATCCTGAGCGTGGGGAAGTTCCACCAACGGTCGGCAGCGCGTGGTTTCTAAGGGAATGCCTGTGCTCGTCTCCCCTGAGGGTTTTCCTCATGTCTCTGTGCCAGGGAATGCTAGGAGGGTTTGCAGGAAATCCCAGTGACAGAGGCTGCCTCCCCAAGGTCAGGGAAGGTATTTCTCAGACTTCCCCGAGCAGGGAACACCTGTGACTGAAGAGAGCTGCGTGGAGTTGTCTCTCGAGCTCCCCCACTCAATGACTATGGTTCCGAAATCCAGAGCGTGGGGAGGTTCCACCAACGGTCGGCAGCTCGTGGATTTTAAGGGAATGCCTGTGCTCATCTCCCCTGAGGGTTTTCCTCATGTCTCTGTGCCAGGGAATGCTCGGGGGTGTTGCAGGAAATCCCAGTGACAGAGGCTGCCTCCCCATGGTCAGGGAAGGTATTTCTCGGACTTCCCCGAGCAGGGAACACCTGTGACTGAAGAGAGCTGCGTACAGTTGTCTCTCGTGCTCCCCCACTCAATGACAATGGTTCCGGAATCCTGAGCGTGGGGAAGTTCCACCAACGGTCGGCACCGCGTGGTTTCTAAGGGAATGCCTGTGCTCGTCTCCCCTGAGGGTTTTCCTCATGTCTCTGTGCCAGAGAATGCTAGGGGTGGTTACAGGAAATCCCGGTGACAGAGGCTGCCTCCCCATGGTCAAGGAAGGTATTTCTCGGACTTCCCCGAGCAGGGAACACCTGTGAATGAAGAGAGCTGCGTGGAGTTGTCTCTCGTGCTCCCCCACTCAATGACAATGGTTCCGGAATCCTGAGCGTGGGGAAGTTCCACCAACGGTCGGCAGCGCGTGGTTTCTAAAGGAATGCCGGTGCTCGTCTCCCCTGAGGGTTTTCCTCATATCTCTGTGCCAGGGAATGCTAGGGACGTTTGCAGGAAATCCCAGTGACAGAGGCTGCCTCCCCAAGGTCAGGGAATGTATTTCTCGGACTTCCCCGAGCAGGGAACACCTGTGACTGAAGAGAGCTGCGTGAAGATGTCTCTCGAGCTCCCCCACTGAATAACAATGGTTCCGGAATACTGAGCGTGGGGAGGTTCCACCAACGGTCGGCAGCGCGTGGTTTCTAAGGGAATGCCTGTGCTCGTCTCCCCTGAGGGTTTTCCTCATGTCTCTGTGCCAGGGAATGCTAGGAGGGTTTGCAGAAAATCCCAGTGACAGAGGCTGCATCCCCAAGGTCAGGGAAGGTATTTCTCGGACTTCCCCGAGCAGGGAACACCTGTGACTGAAGAGAGCTGCGTGGAGTTGTCTCTCGAGCTCCCCCACTCAATGACTATGGTTCCGAAATCCTGAGAGTGGGGAGGTTCCACCAACGGTCGGCAGCGCGTGGATTCTAAGGGAATGCCTGTGCTCGACTCCCCTGAGTGTTTTCCACATGTCTCTTTGCCAGGGAATGCTAGGGGGTGTTGCAGGAATTCCCAGTGTCAGATGCTGCCTCTCCAAGTTCAGGGAAGATATTTATCAGACTTCCCCGAGCAGGGAACATCTGTGACTGAAGAGAGCTGCGTGGAATTGTCTCTCGAGCTCCCCCACTCAATGACAATGGTTCCGGAATCCTGAGCGTGGGGAGGTTCCACCAACGGTCGGCAGCGCGTTGGTTCGAAGGGAATGCCTGTGCTCGTCTCCCCTGAGGGTTTTCCTCATATCTCTGTGCCAGGAAATGCTAGGGGGGGTTGCAGGAAATCCCAGTGTCAGAGGCTTAATCCCCAAGGACAGGGAAGTTATTTCTCGGACTTCCCCGAGCAGGGAACACCTGTGACTGAAGAGAGCTGCGTGGAATTGTCTCTCGAGCTCCCCCACTCAATGACAATGGTTCCGGAATCCTGAGCGTGGGGAGGTTCCACCAACGGTCGGCAGCGCGTGGGATCTAAGGGAATGCCTGTGCTCGTCTCCCCTGAGGGTTTTCCTCATGTCTCTCTGCCAGGGAATGCTAGGGGGTGTTGCAGGAAATCCCAGTGACAGAGGCTGCCTCCCCATGGTCGGGGAAGATATTTCTCGGACTTCCCCGAGCAGGGAACACCTGTGACTGAAGAGAGCTGCGTGAAGATGTCTCTCGAGCTCCCCCACTCAATGACAATGGTTCCGGAATCCTGAGCGTGGGGAGGTTCCACCAACGGTCGGCAGCGCGTGGTTTCTAAGGGAATGCCTGTGCTCGTCTCCCCTGAGGGTTTTCCTCATGTCTCTGTGCCAGGGAATGCTAGGAGGGTTTGCAGGAAATCCCAGTGACAGAGGCTGCCTCCCCAAGGTCAGGGAAGGTATTTCTCGGACTTCCCCGAGCAGGGAACACCTGTGACTGAAGAGAGCTGCGTGGAGTTGTCTCTCGAGCTCCCCCACTCAATGACTATGGTTCCGAAATCCTGAGCGTGGGGAGGTTCCTCCAACGGTCGGCAGCGCGTGGATTCTAAGGGAATGCCTGTGATCGTCTCCCCTGAGGGTTTTCCACATGTCTCTTTGCCAGGGAATGCTAGGGGGTGTTGCAGGAATTCCCAGTGACAGATGCTGCCTCCCCAAGGTCAGGGAAGATATTTATCAGACTTCCCCGAGCAGGGAACACCTGTGACTGAAGAGAGCTGCGTGGAGTTATCTCTCGTGCTCCCCCACTCAATGACAATTGTTCCGGAATCCTGAGCGTGGGGAAGTTCCACCAACGGTCGGCAGCGCGTGGTTTCTAAGGGAATGCCTGTGCTCGTCTCCCCTGAGGGTTTTCCTCATGTCTCTGTGCCAGGGAATGCTAGGGGGGGTTGCAGGAAATCCCAGTGACAGAGGCTGCCTCCTCAAGGTGAGGGAAGGTTTTTCTCGGACTTCCCCGAGCAGGGAACACCTGTGACTGAAGAGAGCTGCGTGGAATTGTCTCTCGAGCTCCCCCACTCAATGACAATGGTTCCGGAATCTTGAGCGTGGGGAGGTTCCACCAACGGTCGGCCGCGCGTGGGTTCTAAGGGAATGCCTGTGCTCGTAATCCCTGAGGGTTTTCCTCATTTGTATGTGCCAGGGAATGCTAGGGGGGTTTGCAGGAAATCCCAGTGACAGAGGCTGCCTCCCCATGGTCAGGGAAGGTATTTCTCGGACTTCCCTGAGCAGGGAACACCTGTGACTGAAGAGAGCTGCGTGGAGTTTTCTCTCGAGCTCCCCCACTCAATGACAATTGTTCCAGAATCCTGAGCGTGGGGAGGTTCCACCAACGATCGGCAGGGCGTGGGTGCTAAGGGAATGCCTGTGCTCGTCTCCCCTGAGGGTTTTCCTCATGTCTCTGTGCCAGGGAATGCTAGGGGGTGTTGCAGGTAATCCCAGTGACAGAGGCTGCCTCCCCATGGTCAGGGAAGCTATTTCTCGGACTTCCCCGAGCAGGGAACACCTGTGACTGAAGAGAGCTGCGTGGGGTTGTCTCTCGTGCTCCCCCACTCTATGACAATGGTTCCGGTATCCTGAGCTTGGGGAAGTTCCACCAACGGTCGGCAGCGCGTGGTTTCTAAGGGAATGCCTGTGCTCGTCTCCCCTGAGTGTTTTCCTCATGTCTCTGTGCCAGGCAATGCTAGGAGTGTTTGCAGGAAATCCCAGTGACAGAGGCTGCCTCCCCAAGGTTAGGGAAGGTATTTCTTGGACTTCCCCGAGCAGGGAACTCCTGTGACTGAAGAGAGCTGCGTGGAGTTTTCTCTCGAGCTCCCCCACTCAATGAATATGGTTCCGAAATCCTGAGCGTGGGGAGGTTCCACCAACGGTCGGCAGCGCGTGGATTCAAAGGGAATGCCTGTGCTCGTCTCCCCTGAGGGTTTTCCTCATGTCTCTTTGCCAGGGAATGCTAGGGGGGGTTGCAGGAAATCCCAGTGACAGAGGCTGCCTCCCCAAGGTCAGGGAAGATATTTCTCGGGCTTCCCCGAGCAGGGAACACCTGGGACTGAAGAGAGCTGCGTGGAGTTGTCTCTCGAACTCCCCCACTCAATGACAATGGTTCCGGAATCCTGAGCGTGGGGAGGTTCCACAAACGGTCGGCAGCGCGTGGTTTCTAAAGGAATGCCTGTGCTCGTCTCCCCTGAGTGTTTTCCTCATGTCTCTGTGCCTGGGAACGCTAGGAGGGTTTGCATGAAATCCCAGTGTCAGAGGCTTCCTCCCCAAGGACAGGGAAGTTATTTCTCGGACTTCCCCGAGCAGGGAACACCTGTGACTGAAGAGAGGTGCGTGGAATTGTCTCTCGAGCTCCCCCACTCAATGACAATTGTTCCGGAATCCTGAGCGTGCGGAGGTTCCACCAACGGTCGGCAGCGCGTGGGTTCTAACGGAATGCCTGTGCTCGTCTCCCCTGAGTGTTTTCCAAATTTTTATGTGCCAGGGAATGCTATGGGGGGTTTGCAGGAAATCCCAGTGACAGAGGCTGCCTCCCCAAGGTCAGGGAAGGAATTTCTCGGACTTCCGCGAGCAGGGAACACCTGTGACTGAAGAGAGCTGTGTGGATTTGTCTCTCGTGCTCCCCCACTCAATGACAATGTTTCCGGAATCCTGAGCGTGGGGAAGTTCCACCAACGGTCGGCACCGCGTGGTTTCTAAGGGAATGCCTGTGCTCGTCTCCCCTGAGGGTTTTCCTCATGTCTCTGTGCCAGGGAATGCTAGGGGGTGTTGCAGGAAATCCCAGTGTCAGAGGATGCCTCCCCAAGGTCAGGGAAGGTATTTCTCGGACTTCCCCGAGCAGGGAACACCTGTGACTGAAGAGATCTGCGTGGAATTGTCTCTTGATCTCCCCCCCTCAATGAAAATGATTCCGGAATCCTGAGCGTGGGGAGGTTCCACCAACGGTCGGCAGCGCGTGGGTTCTAAGGGAATGCCTGTGCTCGTCTTCCCTGAGGGTTTTCCTCATATCTCTGTGCCAGGGAAAGCTAGGAGGGTTTGCAGGAAATCCCAGTGACAGAGGCTGCCTCCCCAAGGTCAGGGAAGGTATTTCTCGGACTTCCCCGAGCAAGGAACACCTGTGACTGAAGAGAGCTGCGTGGAGTTGTCTCTCGAGCTCCCCCACTCAATGACAATGGTTCCAGAATCCTGAGCGTGCGGAGGTGCCACCAACGGTCGGCAGCGCGTGGGTTCTAACGGAATGCCTGTGCTCGTCTCCCCTGAGGGTTTTCCCCATGTCTCTGTGCCAGGGAATGCTAGGGGGTGTTGCAGGAAATCCCAGTTACAGAGGCTGCCTCCCCAAGGTCAGGGAAGGTATTTCTCGGACTTCCCCGAGCAGGGAACACCTGTGACTGAAGAGAGCTGCGTGGAGTTTTCTCTCGAGCTCCCCCACTCAATGACAATGGTTCCAGAATCCTGAGCGTGGGGAGGTTCCACCAACGATCGGCAGGGCGTGGGTGCTAAGGGAATGCCTGTGCTCGTCTCCCCTGAGGGTTTTCCTCATGTCTCTGTGCCAGGGAATGCTAGGGGGTGTTGCAGGTAATCCCAGTGACAGAGGCTGCCTCCCTATGGTCAGGGAAGGTATTTCTCGGACTTCCCCGAGCAGGGAACACCTGTGACTGAAGAGAGCTGCGTGGGGTTGTCTCTCGTGCTCCCCCACTCTATGACAATGGTTCCGGTATCCTGAGCGTGGGGAAGTTCCACCAACGGTCGGCAGCGCGTGGTTTCTAAGGGAATGCCTGTGCTCGTCTCCCCTGAGGGTTTTCCTCATGTCTCTGTGCCAGGGAATGCTAGGGGGGGTTGCAGGAAATCCCAGTGACAGAGGCTGCCTCCCCAAGGTCAGGGAAGGTATTTCTCGGACTTCCCCGAACAGGGAACACCTGTGACTGAAGAGAGCTGCGTGGAGTTGTCTCTCGAGCTCCTCCTCTCAATGACAATGATTCCGGAATCCTGAGCGTGGGGAGGTTCCACCAACGGTCGGCAGCGCGTGGGTTCTAGGGAATGCATGTGCTCGTCTCCCCTGTGTGTTTTCCTCATGTCTCTGTGCCAGGGAACGCTAGGAGGATTTGCAGGAAATCCCAGTGTCAGAGGCTTCCTCCCCAAGGACAGGGAAGTTATTTCTCGGACTTCCCCGAGCAGGGAACACCTGTGACTGAAGAGAGCTGCGTGGAGTTGTCTCTCGAGCTCCCCCACTCAATGACAATGGTTCCGGAATCCTGAGCGTGGGGAGGTTCCACCAACGGTAGGCAGCGCGTGGTTTCTAACGGAATGCCTGTGCTCGTCTCCCCTGAGTGTTTTCCTCATTTCTATGTGCCAGGGAATGCTAGGGGGGTTTGCAGGAATTCCCAGTGACAGAGGCTGCCTCCCCAAGGTCAGGGAACGTATTTCTCAAAATTCCCCAAGCAGGGAACACCTGTGACTGAAGAGAGCTGCATGGAGTTATCTCTCGAGCTCCCCCACTCAATGACAATGGTTCCGGAATCCTGAGGGTGGGGAGGTTCCACCAACGGTCGGCAGCGCGTGGGTTCTAAGGGAATGCCTGTGCTCATCTCCCCTGAGTGTTTTCCTCATGTGTATGTGCCAGGGAATGCTAGAGGGGGTTGCAGGAATTCCCAGTGACAGAGGCTGCCTCCCCAAGGTCAGGGAAGGTATTTCTCGGACTTCCCCGAGCAGGGAACACCTGTGACTGAAGAGAGCTGCGTGGAATTTTCTCTCGAGCTCCCCGACTCAATGACAATGCTTCCGGAATCCTGAGCGTGGGGAGGTTCCACCAACGGTCGGCAGCGAGTGGTTTCTAAGGGAATGCCTGTGCTCGTCTCCCCTGAGGTTTTTCCTCATGTCTCTGTGCCAGGGAATGCGAGAGGGGTTTGCAGGAAATCCCAGTGACAGAGGCTGCCTCCCCAGGGTCAGGGAAGGTATTTCTCGGACTTCCCTGATCAGGGAACACATGTGACTGAAGAGAGCTGCGTGGAGTTGTCTCTCGAGCTCCCCCACTCAATGACAATGGTTCCGGAATCCTGAGCGTGGGGAGGTTCCAACAACGGTCGGCAGCGCGTGGTTTCTAAGGGAATGCCTGTGCTCGTATCCCCTGAGGGTTTTCCTAATGTCTCTGTGCCAGGGAATGCTAGGGGGTGTTGCAGGAAATCCCAGTGACAGAGGCTGCCTCCCCAAGGTCAGGGAAGGTTTTTCTCGGACTTCCCTGAGCAGGGAACACCTGTGAATGAAGAGAGCTGCGTGGAGTTGTCTCTCGAGCTCCCCCACTCAATGACAATAGTTCCGGAATCCTCAGCGTGGGGAGGTTCCACCAACGGTCGGCAGCGCGTGGTTTCTAAGGGAATGCCTCTGCTCATCTCCCAAGAGGGTTTTCCTCATGTCTCTTTGCCAGGGAATGCTAGGGGGTGTTGCAGGAATTCCCAGTGACAGATGCTGCCTCTCCAAGGTCAGGGAAGATATTTATCAGACTTCCCCGTGCAGGGAACACCTGTGACTGAAGAGAGCTGCGTGGAATTGTCTCTCGAGCTCCCACACTCAATGACAATGTTTCCGGAATCCTGAGCGTGGGGAGGTTCCACCAACAGTCGGCAGCGCGTTGGTTCGAAGGGAATGCCTGTGCTCGTCTCCCCTGAGGGTTTTCCTCATGTCTCTTTGCCTGGAAATGCTAGGGGGGGTTGCAGGAAATCCCAGTGTCAGAGGCTTCCTCCCCAAGGACAGGGAAGTTATTTCTCGGACTTCCCCGAGCAGGGAACACCTGTGACTGAAGAGAGCTGCGTGGAATTGTCTCTCGAGCACCCCACTCAATGACAATGGTTCCGGAATCCTGAGCGTGCGGAGGTTCCACCAACGGTCGGCAGCGCGTGGGTTCTAAGTGAATGCCTGTGCTCGACTCCCCTGAGGGTTTTCCTCATGTCTCTGTGCCAGGGAATGCTAGGGGGTGTTGCAGGAAATCCCAGTGACAGAGGCTGCCTCCCCATGGTCAGGGAAGGTATTTCTCGGACTTCCCCGAGCAGGGAACACCTGTGACTGAAGAGAGCTGCGTGGAGTTGTCTCTCGTGCTCCCCCACTCAATGACAATGGTTCCGGAATCCTGAGCGTGGGGAAGTTCCACCAACGGTCGGCAGCGCGTGGTTTCTAAGGGAATGCCTGTGCTCGTCTCCCCTGAGGGTTTTCCTCATGTCTCTGTGCCAGGGAATGCTAGGGGGGTTTGCAGGAAATCCCAGTGACAGAGGCTTCTTCCCCATGGTCAGGGAAGGTATTTCTCGGACTTCCCCGAGCAGGGAACACCTGTGAATGAAGAGAGCTGCGTGGAGTTGTCTCTCGTGCTCCCCCACTGAATGACAATGTTTCCGGAATCCTGAGCGTGGGGAAGTTCCACCAACGGTCGGCAGCGCGTGGTTTCTAAGGGAATGCCTGTGCTCGTATCCCCTGAGGGTTTTCCTCATGTCTCTCTGCCAGGGAATGCTAGGAGTGTTTGCAGGATATCCCAGTGACATAGGCTGCCTCCCCAAGTTCAGGGAAGTTATTTCTCGGACTTCCCCGAGCAGGGAACACCTGTGACTGAAGAGAGCTGCGTGGAGTTGTCTCTCGAGCTCCCCCACTCAATGGCTATGGTTCCGAAATCTTGAGCGTGGGGAGGTTCCACCAACGGTCAGCAGCGCGTGGATTCTAAGGGAATGCCTGTGCTCATTTCCCCTGAGTGTTTTCCTCATGTCTCTGTGCCAGGGAATGCTAGGGGGTGTTGCAGGAAATCCCAGTGACAGAGGCTGCCTCCCCATGGTCAGGGAAGGTATTTCTCGGACTTCCCCGAGCAGGGAACACCTGTGACTGAAGAGAGCTGCGTGGAGTTGTCTCTCGAGCTCCCCAACTCAATGACAATGGTTCCGGAATCCTGAGCGTGGGGAGGTTCCACCAACGGTCGGCAGCGCGTGGTTTCTAAGGGAATGCCTGTGCTCGTCTCCCCTGAGGGTTTTCCCCATGTCTCTGTGCCAGGGAATGCTAGGAGGGTTTGCAGGAAATCCCAGTGACAGAGGCTGCCTTTCCAAGGTCAGGGAAGATATTTCTCGGACTTCCCCGAGCAGGTAACACCTGTGACTGAAGAGAGCTGCGTGGAGTTGTCTCTCGAGCTCCCCCTCTCAATGACAATGGTTCCAGAATCCTGAGCGTGGGGAGGTTCCACCAACGGTCGGCAGGGCGTGGGTGCTAAGGGAATGCCTGTGCTCGTCTCCCCTGAGGGTTTTCCTCATGTCTCTGTGCCAGGGAATGCTAGGGGTTGTTGCAGGAAATCCCAGTGACAGAGGCTGCCTCCCCATGGTCAGGGAAGGTATTTCTCGGACTTCCCCGACCAGGGAACACCTGTGACTGAAGAGAGCTGCGTGGGGTTGTCTCTCGTGCTCCCCCACTCTATGACAATGGTTCCGGAATCCTGAGCGTGGGGAGGTTCCACCAACGGTCGGCAGCGTGTGGGTTCTAAGGGAATGCCTGTGCTCGTCTCCCCTGAGGGCTTTTGTCATGTGTCTGTGCCAGGAAATGCTAGGGGGGTTTGCAGGGAATCCCAGTGACAGAGGCTGCCTCCCCAAGGTCAGGGAAGGTATTTCTCGGACTTTCCCGAGTAGGGAACACCTGTGACTGAAGAGAGCTGCGTGGAGTTTTTTCTCGAGCTCCCCCACTCAATGACAATGGTTCCGGAATCCTGAGAGTGGGGAGGTTCCACCAACGGTCGGCAGCGCGTGGTTTCTATGGGAATGCCTGTGCTCGTCTCCCCTGAGGGTTTTCCTCATGTCTCTGTGCCAGGGAATGCTAGGAGGGTTTGCAGGAAATCCCAGTGACAGAGGCTGCCTCCCCAATGTCAGGGAAGATATTTCTCGGACTTCCCCGAGCAGGGAACACCTGTGACTGAAGAGAGCTGCGTGGAGTTGTCTCTCGAGTTCCCCCACTCAATGACTATGTTTCCGAAATCCTGAGCGTGGGGAGGTTCCACCAACGGTCGGCAGCGCGTGGATTCTAAGGGAATGCCTGTGCTCGTCTCCCCTGAGTGTTTTCCTCATGTCTCTGTACCAGGGAATGCTAGGGGGTGTTGCAGGAAATCCCAGTGACAGAGGCTGCCTCCCAAGGGTCAGGGAAGGTATTTCTCGGACTTCCCAGAGCAGGGAACACCTGTGACTGAAGAGAGCTGCGTGGAGTTGTCTTTCGAGCTCCCCCACTCAATGACAATGGTTCCGGAATCCTGTGCGTGGGGAGGTTCCACCAACGGTTGGCAGCGCGTGGGTTCTAAGGGAATGCCTGTGCTCGTCTCCCCTGAGGGTTTTCCTCATGTCTCTGTGCAAGGGAATGCTAGGGGGTGTTGCAGGAAATCCCAGTGACATAGGCTGCCTCCCCAAGGTCAGGGAAGGTATTTTTCGGACTTCCCCGAGCAGGGAACACCTGTGACTGAAGAGAGCTGCGTGAAGATGTCTCTCGAGCTCCCCCTCTCAATGACAATGATTCCGGATTCCTGAGCGTGGGGAGGTTCCACCAATGGTCGGCAGCGCGTGGGTTCTAGGGAATGCCTGTGCTCGTCTCCCCTGAGGGTTTTCCTCATGTCTCTATGCCAGGGAATGCTAGGGGGTGTTGCAGGAAATCCCAGTGACAGAGGCTGCCTCCCCAAGGTCAGGGAAGGTATTTCTCGGACTTCCCCGTACAGGGAACACCTGTGACTGAAGAGAGCTGCGTGGAGTTGTCTCTCGAGCTCCCCCTCTCAATGACAATGATTCCGGAATCCTGAGCGTGGGGAGGTTCCACCAACGGTCGGCAGCGCGTGGGTTCTAGGGAATGCATGTGCTCGTTTCCCCTGAGGGTTTTCCTCATTTCTCTGTGCCAGGGAATGCTAGGAGGGTTTGCAGGAAATCCCAGTGACAGAGGCTGCCTCCCCAAGGTCAGGGAAGTTATTTCTCGGACTTCCCCGAGCAGGGAACACCTGTGAATGAAGAGAGCTGCGTGGAGTTGTCTCTCGAGCTCCCCCACTCAATGACAATGGTTCCGGAATCCTGAGCGTGGGGAGGTTCCACCAACGGTCGGCAGTGCGTGGTTTCTAAGGGAATGCCTGTGCTCGTCTCCCCTGAGTGTTTTCCTCATGTCTCTGTGCCAGGGAATACTAGGGGGGTTTGCAGGAATTCCCAGTGACAGAGGCTACCTCCCCAAGGTCAGGGAAAGTATTTCTCAAACTTCCCCAAGCAGGGAACACCTGTGACTGAAGAGAGCTGCATGGAGTTGTCTCTCGAGCTCCCCCACTCAATGACAATGGTTCCGGAATCCTGAGCGTGGGGAGGTTCCACCAACGGTCGGCAGCGCGTGGGTTCTAAGGGAATGCCTGTGCTCGTCTCCCCTGAGAGTTTTCCTCATGTCTCTGGGCCAGGGAATGCTAGAGGGGGTTGCAGGAATTCCCAGTGACAGAGGCTGCCTCCCCAAGGTCAGGGAAGGTATTTCTCGGACTTCCCCGAGCAGGGAACACCTGTGAATGAAGAGAGCTGCGTGGAGTTGTCTCTCGAGCTCCCCCACTCAATGACAATGGTTCCGGAATCCTGAGCGTGGGGAGGTTCCACCAACGGTCGGCAGCGCGTGGTTTCTAAGGGAATGCCTCTGCTCATCTCCCCTGAGGGTTTTCCTAATTTCTCTGTGACAGGGAATGCTAGGAGGGTTTGCAGGAAATCCCAGTGACAGAGGCTGCATCCCAAGTACAGGGAAGTTATTTCTCGGACTTCCCCGAGCAGGGAACACCTTTGACTGAAGAGAGCTGCGTGGAGTTGTCTGTCGAGCTCCCCCACTCAATGACAATGGTTCCGGAATCCTGAGCGTGGGTAGGTACCACCAACGGTCGGCAGCGCGTGGATTCTAAGGGAATGCCTGTGCTCGTCTCCCCTGAGGATTTTCCTCATGTCTCTGTGCCAGGGATTGCTAGGGGGCGTTGCAGGAAATCCCAGTGACAGAGGCTGCCTCCCCAAGGTCAGGGAAGGTATTTCTCGGACTTCCCCGAGCAGGGAACACCTGTGACTGAAGACAGCTGCCTGGAGTTGTCTCTCGAGCTCCCCCACTCAATGACAATGTTTCCGGAATCCTGAGCGTGGGGAGGTTCCACCAACGGTCGGCAGCGCGTGGGTTCTAAGGGAATGCCTGTGCTCGTCTCCCCTGAGGGCTTTTCTCATGTGTCTGTGCCAGGTAATGCTAGGGGGGTTTGCAGGAAATCCCAGTGACAGAGGCTGCCTCCCCAAGGTCAGGGAAGGTATTTCTCGGACTTCCCCGAGCAGGGAACACCTGTGACTGAAGAGAGCTGCGTGGAGTTTTCTCTCGAGCTCCCCCACTCAATGACAATGGTTCCGGAATCCTGAGCGTGGGTAGGTTCCACCAACGGTCGGCAGCGCGTGGTTTCTATGGGAATGCCTGTGCTCGTCTCCCCTGAGGATTTTCCTCATGTCTCTGTGCCAGGGAATGCTAGGGGGTGTTGCAGGAAATCCCAGTGACATAGGCTGCCTCCCCAAGGTCAGGGAAGGTATTTCTCGGACTTCCCCGAGCAGGGAACACCTGTGACTGAAGAGGGCTGCGTGAAGATGTCTCTCGAGCTCCCCCTCTCAATGACAATGATTCCGGATTTCTGAGCGTGGGGAGGTTCCACCAATGGTCGGCAGCGCGTGGGTTCTAGGGAATGCCTGTGCTCGTCTCCCCTGAGGGTTTTCCTCATGTCTCTGTGCCAGGGAATGCTAGGGGTTGTTGCAGGAAATCCCAGTGACAGAGGCTGCCTCCCCAAGGTCAGGGAAGGTATTTCTCGGACTTCCCCGAACAGGGAACACCTGTGACTGAAGAGAGCTGCGTGGAGTTGTCTCTCGAGCTCCCCCTCTCAATGACAGTGATTCCGGAATCCTGAGCGTGGGGAGGTTCCACCAACGGTCGGCAGCGCGTGGGTTCTAGGGAATGCATGTGCTCGTCTCCCCTGAGGGTTTTCCTCATGTCTCTGTGCCAGGGAATGCTAGGAGGGTTTGCAGGAAATCCCAGTGACAGAGGCTGCCTCCCCAAGGTCAGGGAAATTATTTCTCGGACTTCCCCGAGCAGGGAACACCTGTGAATGAAGAGAGCTGCGTGGAGTTGTCTCTCGAGCTCCCCCACTCAATGACAATGGTTCCGGAATCCTGAGCGTGGGGAGGTTCCACCAACGGTCGGCAGTGCGTGGTTTCTAAGGGAATGCCTGTGCTCGTCTCCCCTGAGTGTTTTCCTCATGTCTCTGTGCCAGGGAATACTAGGGGGGTTTGCAGGAATTCCCAGTGACAGAGGCTACCTCCCCAAGGTCAGGGAAAGTATTACTCAAACTTCCCCAAGCAGGGAACACCTGTGACTGAAGAGAGCTGCATGGAGTTGTCTCTCGAGCTCCCCCACTCAATGATAATGGTTCCGGAATCCTGAGCGTGGGGAGGTTCCACCAACGGTCGGCAGCGCGTGGGTTCTAGGGAATGCCTGTGCTCGTCTCCCCTGAGGGTTTTCCTCATGTCTCTGTGCCAGGGAATGCTAGGAGGGTTTGCAGGAAATCCCAGTGACAGAGGCGGCCTCCCCAAGGTCAGGGAAGTTATTTCTCGGACTTCCCCGAGCAGGGAACACCTGTGACTGAAGAGAGCTGCGTGGAGTTGTCTCTCGAGCTCCCCCACTCAATGACAATGTTTCCGGAATCCTGAGCGTGGGGAGGTACCACCAACGGTCGGCAGCGCTTGGATTCTAAGGGAATGCCTGTGCTCGTCTCCCCTGAGGATTTTCAACATGTCTCTGTGCCAGGGAATGCTAAGAGGGTTTGCAGGAAATCCCAGTGACAGAGGCTGCCTCCCCAAGGTCAGGGAAGGTATTTCTCGGACTTCCCCGAGCAGGGAACACCTGTGAATGAAGAGAGCTGCGTGGAGTTGTCTCTCGAGCTCCCCCACTCAATGACAATGGTTCCGGAATCCTGAGCGTGGGGAGGTTTCACCAACGGTCGGCAGCGCGTGGATTCTAAGGGAATGCCTGTGCTCGTCTCCCCTGAGTGTTTTCCTCATGTCTCTGTGCCAGGGAATGCTTGGGGGTGTTGCAGGAAATCCCAGTGACAGAGGCTGCCTCCCCATGGTCAGGGAAGTTATTTCTCGGACTTCCCCGAGCAGGGAACACCTGTGACTGAAGAGAGCTGCGTGGAGTTGTCTCTCGTGCTCCCCCACTCAATGAAAATGGTTCCGGAATCCTGAGCGTGGGGAAGTTCCACCAACGGTCGGCAGCGCGTGGTTTCTAAGGGAATGCCTGTGCTCGTCTCCCCTGAGGGTTTTCCTCATGTCTCTGTGCCAGGGAATGCTAGGGGCGGTTGCAGGAAAACCCAGTGACAGAGGCTGCCTCCTCAAAGTCAGAGAAGGTATTTTTCGGACTTCACCGAGCAGGGAACACCTGTGACAGAAGAGAGCTGCGTGGAATTGTCTCTCGAGCTCCCCCACTCAAAGACAATGGTTCCGGAATCCTGAGCGTGGGTAGGTACCACCAACGGTCGGCAGCGCGTGGATTCTAAGGGAATGCCTGTGCTCGTCTCCCCTGAGGATTTTCCTCATGTCTCTGTGCCAGGGATTGCTAGGGGGCGTTGCAGGAAATCCCAGTGACAGAGGCTGCCTCCCCAAGGTCAGGGAAGGTATTTCTCGGACTTCCCCGAGCAGGGAACACCTGTGACTGAAGACAGCTGCCTGGAGTTGTCTCTCCAGCTCCCCCACTCAATGACAATGTTTCCGGAATCCTGAGCGTGGGGAGGTTCCACCAACGGTCGGCAGCGCGTGGGTTCTAAGGGAATGCCTGTGCTCGTCTCCCCTGAGGGCTTTTCTCATGTGTCTGTGCCAGGTAATGCTAGGGGGGTTTGCAGGAAATCCCAGTGACAGAGGCTGCCTCCCCAAGGTCAGGGAAGGTATTTCTCGGACTTCCCCGAGCAGGGAACACCTGTGACTGAAGAGAGCTGCGTGGAGTTTTCTCTCGAGCTCCCCCACTCAATGACAATGGTTCCGGAATCCTGAGCGTGGGTAGGTTCCACCAACGGTCGGCAGCGCGTGGTTTCTATGGGAATGCCTGTGCTCGTCTCCCCTGAGGATTTTCCTCATGTCTCTGTGCCAGGGAATGCTAGGGGGTGTTGCAGGAAATCCCAGTGACATAGGCTGCCTCCCCAAGGTCAGGGAAGGTATTTCTCGGACTTCCCCGAGCAGGGAACACCTGTGACTGAAGAGGGCTGCGTGAAGATGTCTCTCGAGCTCCCCCTCTCAATGACAATGATTCCGGATTTCTGAGCGTGGGGAGGTTCCACCAATGGTCGGCAGCGCGTGGGTTCTAGGGAATGCCTGTGCTCGTCTCCCCTGAGGGTTTTCCTCATGTCTCTGTGCCAGGGAATGCTAGGGGTTGTTGCAGGAAATCCCAGTGACAGAGGCTGCCTCCCCAAGGTCAGGGAAGGTATTTCTCGGACTTCCCCGAACAGGGAACACCTGTGACTGAAGAGAGCTGCGTGGAGTTGTCTCTCGAGCTCCCCCTCTCAATGACAGTGATTCCGGAATCCTGAGCGTGGGGAGGTTCCACCAACGGTCGGCAGCGCGTGGGTTCTAGGGAATGCATGTGCTCGTCTCCCCTGAGGGTTTTCCTCATGTCTCTGTGCCAGGGAATGCTAGGAGGGTTTGCAGGAAATCCCAGTGACAGAGGCTGCCTCCCCAAGGTCAGGGAAGTTATTTCTCGGACTTCCCCGAGCAGGGAACACCTGTGAATGAAGAGAGCTGCGTGGAGTTGTCTCTCGAGCTCCCCCACTCAATGACAATGGTTCCGGAATCCTGAGCGTGGGGAGGTTCCACCAACGGTCGGCAGTGCGTGGTTTCTAAGGGAATGCCTGTGCTCGTCTCCCCTGAGTGTTTTCCTCATGTCTCTGTGCCAGGGAATACTAGGGGGGTTTGCAGGAATTCCCAGTGACAGAGGCTACCTCCCCAAGGTCAGGGAAAGTATTACTCAAACTTCCCCAAGCAGGGAACACCTGTGACTGAAGAGAGCTGCATGGAGTTGTCTCTCGAGCTCCCCCACTCAATGATAATGGTTCCGGAATCCTGAGCGTGGGGAGGTTCCACCAACGGTCGGCAGCGCGTGGGTTCTAGGGAATGCCTGTGCTCGTCTCCCCTGAGGGTTTTCCTCATGTCTCTGTGCCAGGGAATGCTAGGAGGGTTTGCAGGAAATCCCAGTGACAGAGGCGGCCTCCCCAAGGTCAGGGAAGTTATTTCTCGGACTTCCCCGAGCAGGGAACACCTGTGACTGAAGAGAGCTGCGTGGAGTTGTCTCTCGAGCTCCCCCACTCAATGACAATGTTTCCGGAATCCTGAGCGTGGGGAGGTACCACCAACGGTCGGCAGCGCTTGGATTCTAAGGGAATGCCTGTGCTCGTCTCCCCTGAGGATTTTCAACATGTCTCTGTGCCAGGGAATGCTAAGAGGGTTTGCAGGAAATCCCAGTGACAGAGGCTGCCTCCCCAAGGTCAGGGAAGGTATTTCACGGACTTCCCCGAGCAGGGAACACCTGTGAATGAAGAGAGCTGCGTGGAGTTGTCTCTCGAGCTCCCCCACTCAATGACAATGGTTCCGGAATCCTGAGCGTGGGGAGGTTTCACCAACGGTCGGCAGCGCGTGGATTCTAAGGGAATGCCTGTGCTCGTCTCCCCTGAGTGTTTTCCTCATGTCTCTGTGCCAGGGAATGCTTGGGGGTGTTGCAGGAAATCCCAGTGACAGAGGCTGCCTCCCCATGGTCAGGGAAGTTATTTCTCGGACTTCCCCGAGCAGGAAACACCTGTGACTGAAGAGAGCTGCGTGGAGTTGTCTCTCGTGCTCCCCCACTCAATGAAAATGGTTCCGGAATCCTGAGCGTGGGGAAGTTCCACCAACGGTCGGCAGCGCGTGGTTTCTAAGGGAATGCCTGTGCTCGTCTCCCCTGAGGGTTTTCCTCATGTCTCTGTGCCAGGGAATGCTAGGGGCGGTTGCAGGAAAACCCAGTGACAGAGGCTGCCTCCTCAAAGTCAGAGAAGGTATTTTTCGGACTTCACCGAGCAGGGAACACCTGTGACAGAAGAGAGCTGCGTGGAATTGTCTCTCGAGCTCCCCCACTCAAAGACAATGGTTCCGGAATCCTGAGCGTGGTGAGGTTCCACCAACGGTCGGCAGCGCGTGGATTCTAATGGAATGCCTGTGCTCGTCTTCCCTGAGGGTTTTCCTCATGTGTATGTGCCAGTAAATTCTAGGGGGTGTTGCAGGAAATCCCAGTGACAGAGGCTGCCTCCCCAAGGTCAGGGAAGGTATTTCTCGGACTTCCCCGAGCAGGGAACACCTGTGACTGAAGAGAGCTGCGTGGAGTTGTCTCTCGAGCTCCCCCACTCAATGACAATGGTTCCGGAATCCTGAGCGTGGGGAGGTTCCACCAACGGTCGGCAGCCCGTGGGTTCTAAGGGAATGCCTGTGCTCGTCTCCCCTGAGGGTTTTCCTCATGTCTCTGTGCCTGGAAATGCTAGGGGGGGTTGCAGGAAATCCCAGTGTCAGAGGCTTCCTCCCCAAGGACAGGGAAGTTATTTCTCGGACTTCCCCGAGCAGGGAACACCTGTGACTGAAGAGAGCTGCGTGGAATTGTCTCTCGAGCACCCCACTCAATGACAATGGTTCCGGAATCCTGAGCGTGCGGAGGTTCCACCAACGGTCGGCAGCGCGTGGGTTCTAAGTGAATGCCTGTGCTCGACTCCCCTGAGGGTTTTCCCCATGTCTCTGTGCCAGGGAATGCTAGGGGGTGTTGCAGGAAATCCCAGTTACAGAGGCTGCTTCCCCAAGGTCAGGGAAGATATTTCTCGGACTTCCCCGAGCAGGGAACACCTGTGACTGAAGAGAGCTGCATGGAGTTTTCTCTCGAGCTCCCCCACTCAATGACAATGGTTCCAGAATCCTGAGCGTGGGGAGGTTCCACCAACGATCGGCAGGGCGTGGGTGCTAAGGGAATGCCTGTGCTCGTCTCCCCTGAGGGTTTTCCTCATGTCTCTGTGCCAGGGAATGCTAGGGGTGTTGCAGGTAATCCCAGTGACAGAGGCTGCCTCCCCATGGTCAGGGAAGGTATTTCTCGGACTTCCACGAGCAGGGAACACCTGTGACTGAAGAGAGCTGCGTGGGGTTGTCTCTCGTGCTTCCCCACTCTATGACAATGGTTCCGGAATCCTGAGCGTGGGGAAGTTCCACCAACGGTCGGCAGCGCGTGGTTTCTAATGGAATGCCTGTGCTCGTCTCCCCTGAGGGTTTTCCTAATGTCTCTGTGCCAGGGAATGCTAGGGGGGGTTGCAGGAAATCCCAGTGACAGAGGCTGCCTCCCCAAGGTCAGGGAAGGTATTTCTCGGACTTCCCCGAACAGGGAACACCTGTGACTGAAGAGAGCTGCGTGGAGTTGTCTCTCGAGCTCCCCCTCTCAATGACAATGATTCCGGAATCCTGAGCGTGGGGAGGTTCCACCAACGGTCGGCAGCGCGTGGGTTCTAGGGAATGCATGTGCTCGTCTCCCCTGAGGGTTTTCCTCATGTCTCTGTGCCAGGGAATGCTAGGAGGGTTTGCAGGAAATCCCAGTGACAGAGGCTGCCTCCCCAAGGTCAGGGAAGTTATTTCTCGGACTTCCCCGAGCAGGGAACACCTGTGACTGAAGAGAGCTGCGTGGAGTTGTCTCTCGAGCTCCCCCACTCAATGACAATTGTTCCGGAATCCTGAGCGTGGGGAGGTTCCACCAACGGTCGGCAGTGCGTGGTTTCTAAGGGAATGCCTGTGCTCGTCTCCCCTGAGTGTTTTCCTCATGTCTCTGTGCCAGGGAACGCTAGGAGGATTTTCAGGAAATCCCAGTGTCAGAGGCTTCCTCCCCAAGGACAGGGAAGTTATTTCTCGGACTTCCCCGAGCAGGGAACACCTGTGACTGAAGAGAGCTGCGTGGAGTTGTCTCTCGAGCTCCCCCACTCAATGACAATGGTTCCGGAATCCTGAGCGTGGGGAGGTTCCACCAACGGTAGGCAGCGCGTGGTTTCTAACGGAATGCCTGTGCTCGTCTCCCCTGAGTGTTTTCCTCATTTCTATGTGCCAGGGAATTCTAGGGGAGTTTGTAGGAATTCCCAGTGACAGAGTCTGCCTCCCCAAGGTCAGGGAACGTATTTCTCAAACTTCCCCAAGCAGGGAACACCTGTGACTGAAGAGAGCTGCATGGAGTTATCTCTCGAGCTCCCCCACTCAATGACAATGGTTCCGGAATCCTGAGCGTGGGGAGGTTCCACCAACGGTCGGCAGCGCGTGGGTTCTAAGGGAATGCCTGTGCTCATCTCCCCTGAGTGTTTTCCTCATGTCTCTGTGCCAGGGAATGCTAGAGGGGTTTGCAGGAAATCCCAGTGACAGAGGCTGCCTCCCCAGGGTCAGGGAAGGTATTTCTCGGACTTCCCTGATCAGGGAACACCTGTGACTGAAGAGGGCTGCGTGGAGTTGTCTCTCGAGCTCCCCCACTCAATGACAATGGTTCCGGAATCCTGAGCGTGGGGAGGTTGCACCAACGGTCGGCAGCGCGTGGTTTCTAAGGGAATGCCTGTGCTCGTATCCCCTGAGGGTTTTCCTAATGTCTCTGTGCCAGGGAATGCTAGGGGGTTTTGCAGGAAATCCCAGTGACAGAGGCTGCCTCCCCAAGGTCAGGGAAGGTATTTCTCGGACTTCCCCGAGCAGGGAACACCTGTGAATGAAGAGAGCTGCGTGGAGTTGTCTCTCGAGCTCCCCCACTCAATGACAATAGTTCCGGAATCCTCAGCGTGGGGAGGTTCCACCAACGGTCGGCAGCGCGTGGTTTATAAGGGAATGCCTCTGCTCATCTCCCAAGAGGGTTTTCCTCATGTCTCTGTGACAGGGAATGCTAGGAGGGTTTGCAGGAAATCCCAGGGACAGAGGCTGCCTCCCCAAGTTCAGGGAAGTTATTTCTCGGACTTCCCCGAGCAGGGAACACCTTTGACTGAAGAGAGCTGCGTGGAGTTGTCTCTCGAGCTCCCCCACTCAATGACAATGGTTCCGGTAACATGAGCGTGGGGAGGTACCACCAACGGTCGGCAGCGCGTGGATTCTAAGGGAATGCCTGTGCTCGTCTCCCCTGAGGGTTTTCCTCATGTCTCTGCGCCAGTAAATGCTAGGGGTTGTTGCAGGAAATCCCAGTGACAGAGGCTGCCTCCCCAAGGTCAGGGAAGGTATTTCTCGGACTTCCCCGAGCAGGGAACACCTGTGACTGAAGAGAGCTGCGTGGAGTTGTCTCTCGAGCTCCCCCACTCAATGACAATGGTTCCGGAATCCTGAGCGTGGGGAGGTTCCACCAACGGTCGGCAGCCCGTGGGTTCTAAGGGAATGCCTGTGCTCGTCTCCCCTGAGAGTTTTCCACATGTCTCTTTGCCAGGGAATGCTAGGGGGTGTTGCAGGAATTCCCAGTGACAGATGCTGCCTCTCCAAGGTCAGGGAAGTTATTTATCAGACTTCCCCGAGCAGGGAACACCTGTGACTGAAGAGAGCTGCGTGGAATTGTCTCTCGAGCTCCCATACTCAATGACAATGGTTCCGGAATCCTGAGCTTGGGGAGGTTCCACCAACGGTCGGCAGCGCGTTGGTTCGAAGGGAATGCCTGTGCTCGTCTCCCCTGAGGGTTTTCCTCATGTCTCTGTGCCTGGAAATGCTAGGGGGGGTTGCAGGAAATCCCAGTGTCAGAGGCTTCCTCCCCAAGGACAGGGAAGTTATTTCTCGGACTTCCCCGAGCAGGGAACACCTGTGACTGAAGAGAGCTGCGTGGAATTGTCTCTCGAGCACCCCACTCAATGACAATGGTTCCGGAATCCTGAGCGTGCGGAGGTTCCACCAACGGTCGGCAGCGCGTGGGTTCTAAGTGAATGCCTGTGCTCGACTCCCCTGAGGGTTTTCCTCATGTCTCTGTGCCAGGGAATGCTAGGGGGTGTTGCAGGAAATCCCAGTGACAGAGGCTGCCTCCCCATGGTCAGGGAAGTTATTTCTCGGACTTCCCCGAGCAGGGAACACCTGTGACTGAAGAGAGCTGCGTGGAGTTGTCTGTCGTGCTCCCCCACTCAATGACAATGGTTCCGGAATCCTGAGCGTGGGGAAGTTCCACCAACGGTCGGCAGCGCGTGGTTTCTAAGGGAATGCCTGTGCTCGACTCCCCTGAGGGTTTTCCTCATGTCTCTGTGCCAGGGAATGCTAGGGGGGGTTGCAGGAATTCCCAGTGACAGAGGCTGCCTCCTCAAAGTCAGGGAAGGTATTTCTCGGACTTCCCCGAGCAGGGAACACCTGTGACTGAAGAGAGCTGCGTGGAATTGTCTCTCGAGCTCCCCCACTCAATGACAATTGTTCCGGAATCCTGAGCGTGGGGAGGTTCCACCAACGGTCGGCAGCGCGTGGGTACTAAAGAAATGCCTGTGCTCGTCTTCCCTGAGGATTTTCCTCATTTGTAAGTGCCAGGGAATGCTAGGGGTTTTGCAGGAAATCCCAGTGACAGAGGCTGCCTCCCCATGGTCAGGGAAGGTATTTCTCGGACTTCCCTGAGCAGGGAACACCTGTGAATGAAGAGAGCTGCGTGGAGTTGTCTCTCGTGCTCCCCCACTCAATGACAATGGTTCCGGAATCCTGAGCGTGGGGAAGTTCCACCAACGGTCGGCAGCGCGTGGTTTCTAAGGGAATGCCTGTGCTCGTCTCCCCTGAAGGTTTTCCTCATGTCTCTGTGCCAGGGAATGCTAGGGGGGGTTGCAGGAAATCCCAGTGACATAGGCTGCCTCCCCAAGTTCAGGGAAGGTATTTCTCGGACTTCCCCGAGCAGGGAACACCTGTGACTGAAGAGAGCTGCGTGGAGTTGTCTCTCGAGCTCCCCCACTCAATGGCTATGGTTCCGAAATCCTGAGCGTGGGGAGGTTCCACCAACGGTCGGCAGCGCGTGGATTCTAAGGGAATGCCTGTGCTCAATTCCCCTGATTGTTTTCCTCATGTCTCTGTGCCAGGGAATGCTAGGGGGTGTTGCAGGAAATCCCAGTGACAGAGGCTGCCTCCCCATGGTCAGGGAAGGTATTTCTCGGACTTCCCCGAGCAGGGAACACCTGTGACTGAAGAGAGCTGCGTGGGGTTGTCTCTCGTGCTCCCCCACTCTATGACAATGGTTCCGGAATCCTGAGCGTGGGGAAGTTCCACCAACGGTCGGCAGAGCGTGGTTTCTAAGGGAATGCCTGTGCTCGTCTCCCCTGAGGGTTTTCCTCATGTCTCTGTGCCAGGGAATGCTAGGGGGGGTTGCAGGAAATCCCAGTGACAGAAGCTGCCTCCCCAAGGTCAGGGAAGGTATTTCTCGGACTTCCCCGAACAGGGAACACCTGTGACTGAAGAGAGCTGCGTGGA
Source organism: Vicugna pacos (assembly GCF_048564905.1). NCBI lineage: Eukaryota > Metazoa > Chordata > Mammalia > Artiodactyla > Camelidae > Vicugna > Vicugna pacos. The sequence goes on from NW_027328721.1 coordinate 51,965,351, forward strand.
GTTGTCTCTCGAGCTCCCCCTCTCAATGACAATGATTCCGGAATCCTGAGCGTGGGGAGGTTCCACCAACGGTCGGCAGCGCGTGGGTTCTAGGGAATGCCTGTGCTCGTCTCCCCTGAGGGTTTTCCTCATGTCTCTGTGCCAGGGAATGCTAGGAGGGTTTGCAGGAAATCCCAGTGACAGAGGCTGCCTCCCCAAGGTCAGGGAAGATATTTCTCGGACTTCCCCGAGCAGGGAACACCTGTGACTGAAGAGAGCTGCGTGGAGTTGTCTCTCGAGTTCCCCCACTCAATGACTATGTTTCCGAAATCCTGAGCGTGGGGAGGTTCCACCAACGGTCGGCAGCGCGTGGATTCTAAGGGAATGCCTGTGCTCGTCTCCCCTGAGTGTTTTCCTCATGTCTCTGTACCAGGGAATGCTAGGGGGTGTTGCAGGAAATCCCAGTGACAGAGGCTGCCTGTCAAGGGTCAGGGAAGGTATTTCTCGGACTTCCTTGAGCAGGGAACACCTGTGACTGAAGAGAGCTGCGTGGAGTTGTCTCTCGAGCTCCCCCACTCAATGACAATGGTTCAGGAATCCTGAGCGTGGGGAGGTTCCACCAACGGTTGGCAGCGCGTGGGTTCTAACGGAATGCCTGTGCTCGTCTCCCCTGAGGGTTTTCCTCATGTCTCTGTGCCAGGGAATGCTAGGGGGTGTTGCAGGAAATCCCAGTGACATAGGCTGCCTCCCCAAGGTCAGGGAAGGTATTTCTCGGACTTCCCCGAGCAGGGAACACCTGTGACTGAAGAGAGCTGCGTGAAGATGTCTCTCGAGCTCCCCCTCTCAATGACAATGATTCCGGATTCCTGAGCGTGGGGAGGTTCCACCAATGGTCGGCAGCGCGTGGGTTCTATGGAATGCCTGTGCTCGTCTCCCCTGAGGGTTTTCCTCATGTCTCTGTGCCAGGGAATGCTAGGCGGTGTTGCAGGAAATCCCAGTGACAGAGGCTGCCTCCCCAAGGTCAGGGAAGGTATTTCTCGGACTTCCCCGAACAGGGAACACCTGTGACTGAAGAGAGCTGCGTGGAGTTGTCTCTCGAGCTCCCCCTCTCAATGACAATGATTCCGGAATCCTGAGCGTGGGGAGGTTCCACCAACGGTCGGCAGCGCGTGGGTTCTAGGGAATGCATGTGCTCGTCTCCCCTGAGGGTTTTCCTCATGTCTCTGTGCCAGTGAATGCTAGGAGGGTTTGCAGGAAATCCCAGTGACAGAGGCTGCCTCCCCAAGGTCAGGGAAGTTATTTCTCGGACTTCCCCGGGCAGGGAACACCTGTGAATGAAGAGAGCTGCGTGGAGTTGTCTCTCGAGCTCCCCCACTCAATGACAATGGTTCCGGAATCCTGAGCTTTGGGAGGTTCCACCAAAGGTCGGCAGTGCGTGGTTTCGAAGGGAATGCCTGTGCTCGTCTCCCCTGAGGATTTTCCTCATGTCTCTGTGACAGGGAATGCTAGGAGGGTTTGCAGGAAATCCCAGAGACAGAGGCTGCCTCCCCAAGGTCAGGGAAGATATTTCTCGGACTTCCCCGAGCAGGGAACACCTGTGACTGAAGAGAGCTGCGTGGAGTTGTCTCTCGAGTTCCCCCACTCAATGACTATGTTTCCGAAATCCTGAGCGTGGGGAGGTTCCACCAACGGTCGGCAGCGCGTGGATTCTAAGTGAATGCCTGTGCTCGTCTCCCCTGAGTGTTTTCCTCATGTCTCTGTACCAGGGAATGCTAGGGGCTGTTGCAGGAAATCCCAGTGACAGAGGCTGCCTCCCAAGGGTCAGGGAAGGTATTTCTCGGACTTCCCCGAACAGGGAACACCTGTGACTGAAGAGAGCTGCGTGCAGTTGTCTCTCGAGCTCCCCCACTCAATGACAATGGTTCCGGAATCCTGAGCATTGGGAGGTTCCACCAACGGTTGGCAGCGCGTGGGTTCTAACGGAATGCCTGTGCTCGTCTCCCCTGAGGGTTTTCCTCATGTGTCTGTGCCAGGTAATGCTAGGGGGGGTTGCAGGAATTACCAGTGACAGAGGCTGCCTCCCCAAGGTCAGGGAATGTATTTCTCGGACTCCCCCGAGCAGGGAACACCTGTGACTGAAGAGAGCTGCGTGAAGATGTCTCTCGAGCTCCCCCTCTCAATGACAATGATTCCGGATTCCTGAGCGTGGGGAGGTTCCACCAATGGTCGGCAGCGCGTGGGTTCTAGGGAATGCCTGTGCTCGTCTCCCCTGAGTGTTTTCCTAATGTCTCTGTGCCAGGGAATGCTAGGGGGAGTTGCAGGAAATCCCAGTGACAGAGGCTGCCTCCCCAAGGTCAGGGAAGGTTTTTCTCGGACTTCCCCGATCAGGGAACACCTGTGACTGAAGAGAGCTTCGTGGAGTTGTGTCTCGAGCTCCCCCACTCAATGACAATGGTTCCGGAATCCTGAGCGTGGGGAGGTTCCACCAGCGGTCGGCAGCGCGTGGGTTCTAAGGAAATGCCTGTTCTAGTCTCCCCTGAGGGTTTTCCTCATGTCTCTGTGCCAGGGAATGCTAGGGGGTGTTGCAGGAAATCCCAGTGACAGAGGCTGCCTCCCCAAGGGCAGGGAAGTTATTTCTCGGACTTCCCCTAGCAGGGTACACCTGTGACTGAAGAGAGCTGCGTTGAGTTGTCTCTCGAGCTCCCCCACTCAATGACAATGGTTCCGGAATCCTGAGCGTGGGGAGGTTCCTCCAACGGTCGGCAGCGCTTGGGTTCGAACGGAATGCCTGTGCTCGTCTCCCCTGAGGGTTTTCCTCATGTCTCTGTGCCAGGGAATGCTAGGGGGGTTTGCAGGAAATCCCAGTGACAGAGGCTGCCTCCCCAAGGTCAGGGAAGTTATTTCTCGGACTTCCCCGATCAGGGAACACCTGTGACTGAAGAGAGCTGCGTGGAGTTGTCTCTCGATCTCCCCCACTCAATGACAATGGTTACGGAATCCTGAGCGTGGGAGGTTCCACCAACGGTCGGCAGCGCTTGGTTTCTAAGGGAATGCCTGTGCTCGTCTCCCCTGAAGGTTTTCCTCATGTCTCTGTGCCAGGGAATGCTATGAGGGTTTCCAGGAAATCCCAGTGACAGAGGCTGCCTCCCCAAGGTCAGGGAAGTTATTTCTCGGACTTCCCCGAGCAGGGAACACCTGTGACTGAAGAGAGCTGCGTGGAGTTGTCTCTCGATATCCCCCACTCAATGACTATGGTTCCGGAATCCTGAGCGTGGGGAGGTTCCACCAACGGTCGGCAGCGCGTGGGTTCTAAGGGAGTGCCTGTTCTCGTCTCCCCTGACGGTTTTCCTCATGTCTCTGTGCCAGGGAATGCTAGGGGTTGTTGCAGGAAATCCCAGTGACAGAGGCTGCCTCCCCAAGGTCAGGGAAGTTATTTCTCGCACTTCCCCAAGCAGGGAACACCTGTGACTGAAGAGAGCTGCGTCGAGTTGTCTCTCGAACTCCCCCACTCAATGACAATGGTTCCAGAATCCTGAGCGTGGGGAGGTCCCACCAACGGTCGGCAGCGCGTGGGTTCTAACGGAATGCCTGTGCTCGTCTCCCCTGAGGGTTTTCCTCATGTCTCTGTGCCAGGGAATGCTAGGGGTGTTTGCAGGAAATCCCAGTGACAGAGGCTGCCTCCCCAAGGTCAGGGAAGGTATTTCTCGCACTTCCCCAAGCAGGGAACACCTGTGACTGAAGAGAGCTGGGTGGAGTTGTCTCTCGAGCTCCCCTACTCAATGACAATGTTTCCGGAATCCTGAGCGTGGGGAGGTTACACCAACGGTCGGCAGGGCGTGGTTTCTAAGGGAATGACTGTGCTCGTCTCCCCTGAGGGTTTTCCTCATGTCTCTGTGCCAGGGAATGCTAGGAGGGATTGCAGGAAATCCCAGTGACTGAGGCTGCCTCCCCAAGGTCAGGGAAGCTATTTCTCGGACTTCCCAGAGCAGGGAACACCTGTAACTGAAGAGAGCTGCGTGGAGTTGTCTCTGGAGATCCCCCACTGAATGAATATGGTTCCGGAATCCTGAACGTGGGGAGGTTCCACCAACGGTCGGCAGCGCTTGGGTTCTTAGGGAGTGCCTGTTCTCGTCTCCCCTGACAGTTTTCCTCATGTCTCTGTGCCAGGGAATGCTAGGGGTTGTTGCAGGAAATCCCAGTGACAGAGGCTGCCTCCCCAAGATCAGGGAAGGTATTTCTCGCACTTCCCCAAGCAGGGAACACCTGTGACTGAAGAGAGCTGCGTCGAGTTGTCTCTCGAACTCCCCCACTCAATGACAATGGTTCCAGAATCCTGAGCGTGGGGAGGTCCCACCAACTGTCGGCAGCGCGTGGGTTCAAACGGAATGCCTGTGCTCGTCTCCCCTGAGGGTTTTCCTCATGTCTCTGTGCCAGGGAATGCTAGGGCTTGTTGCAGGAAATCCCAGTGACAGAGGCTGCCTCCCCAAGGTCAGGAAAGGTATTTCTCGGACTTCCCCGAGCAGGGAACACCTGTGACTGAAGAGAGCTGCGTGGAGTTGTCTCTCGAGCTCCCCCACTCAGTGACAATGGTTCCGGAATCATGAGCGTGGGGAGGTTCCACCAACGGTCGGCAACGCGTGGTTTCTAAGGGAATGCCTGTGCTCGACTCCCCTGAGAGTTTTCCTCATCTCTCTGTGCCAGGGAATGCTAGGAGGGTTTGCAGGAAATCCCAGTATCTGAGGCTTCCTCCCCAAGGACAGGGAAGTTATTTCTCGGACTTCCCCGAGCAGGGAACACCTGTGAATGAAGAGAGCTGCGTGGAGTTGTCTCTCGAGCTCCCCCACTCAATGACAATGTTTCCGGAATCCTGAGCGTGGGGAGGTTCCAGCAACGGTCGGCAGCGCTTGGGTTCTAACGGAATACCTGTGCTCGTCTCCCCTGAGGTTTTTCCTCATGTCTCTGTGCCAGGGAATGCTAGGGGGGTTTGCAGGAAATCCCAGTGACAGAGGCTGCCTCCCCAAGGTCAGGGAAGGTATTTCTCAAACTTCCCCGAGCAGGGAACACCTGTGACTGAAGAGAGCTGCGTGGAGTTGTCTCTCGAGCTCCCACACTCAATGACAATGGTTCCGGAATCCTGAGCGTGGGGAGGTTCCACCAACGGTCGGCAGCACGTGGGTCCTAAGGGAATGCCTGTGCTCGTCTCCCCTGAGTGTTTTCCTCATGTCTCTGTGCCAGGGAATGCTAGGGGGGTTTGCAGGAAATCCCAGTGACAGAGGCTGCCTCCCCAAGGTCAGGGAAGGTATTTCTCGGACTTCCCCGAGCAGGGAACACCTGTGACTGAAGAGAGCTGCGTGGAGTTCTCTCTCGAGCTCCCCCACTCAATGACTATGGTTCGGAAATCCTGAGCGTGGGGAGGTTCCACCAACGGTCGGCAGCGCGTGGATTCTAAGGGAATGCCTGTGCTCGTCTCCCCTGAGTGTTTTCCACATGTCTCTGTGCCAGGGAATGCTAGGTGGTGTTGCAAGAAATCCCAGTGACAGAGGCTGCCTCCCCAAGTTCAGGGAAGGTTTTTCTCGGACTTCCCCGAGCAGGGAACACCTGTGACTGAAGATAGCTGCGTGGAGTTTTCTCTCTAGCTCCCCCACTCAATGACAATGGTTCCGGAATCCTGAGCGTGGGGAGGTTCCAGCAACGGTCGGCAGTGCGTGGGTTCTAACGGAATGCCTGTGCTCGTCTCCCCTGAGGTTTTTCCACATTTCTCTGTGCCACGGAATGCTAGGGGATGTTGCAGGAAATCCCAGTGACAGAACCTGACTCCCCAAGGTCAGGGAAGGTATTTCTCGGACTTCCCCGAGCAGGGAACACCTGTGACTGAAGAGAGCTGCGTGGAGTTGTCTCTCGAGCTCCCCCACTCAGTGACAATGGTTCCGGAATCATGAGCGTGGGGAGGTTCCACCAACGGTCGGCAACGCGTGGTTTCTAAGGGAATGCCTGTGCTCGACTCCCCTGAGAGTTTTCCTCATCTCTCTGTGCCAGGGAATGCTAGGAGGGTTTGCAGGAAATCCCAGTATCAGAGGCTTCCTCCCCAAGGACAGGGAAGTTATTTCTCGGACTTCCCCGAGCAGGGAACACCTGTGAATGAAGAGAGCTGCGTGGAGTTGTCTCTCGAGCTCCCCCACTCAATGACAATGTTTCCGGAATCCTGAGCGTGGGGAGGTTCCAGCAACGGTCGGCAGCGCGTGGGTTCTAACGGAATACCTGTGCTCGTCTCCCCTGAGGTTTTTCCTCATGTCTCTGTGCCAGGGAATGCTAGGGGGGTTTGCAGGAAATCCCAGTGACAGAGGCTGCCTCCCCAAGGTCAGGGAAGGTATTTCCAAAACTTCCCCGAGCAGGGAACACCTGTGACTGAAGAGAGCTGCGTGGAGTTGTCTCTCGAGCTCCCACACTCAATGACAATGGTTCCGGAATCCTGAGCGTGGGGAGGTTCCACCAACGGTCGGCAGCACGTGGGTCCTAAGGGAATGCCTCTGCTCGTCTCCCCTGAGTGTTTTCCTCATGTCTCTGTGCCAGGGAATGCTAGGGGGGTTTGCAGGAAGTCCCAGTGACAGAGGCTGCCTCCCCAAGGTCAGGGAAGGTATTTCTCAAACTTCGCCGAGCAGGGAACACCTGTGACTGAAGAGAGCTGCGTGGAGTTGTCTCTCGAGCTCCCCCACTCAATGACAATGTTTCCGGAATCCTGAGCGTGGGGAGGTTCCACCAACGGTCGGCAGCGCTTGGGTTCTAAGGGAGTGCCTGTTCTCGTCTCCCCTGACAGTTTTCCTCATGTCTCTGTGCCAGGGAATGCTAGGGGTTGTTGCAGGAAATCCCAGTGACAGAGGCTGCCTCCCCAAGATCAGGGAAGGTATTTCTCGCACTTCCCCAAGCAGGGAACACCTGTGACTGAAGAGAGCTGCGTCGAGTTGTCTCTCGAACTCCCCCACTCAATGACAATGGTTCCAGAATCCTGAGCGTGGGGAGGTCCCACCAACGGTCGGCAGAACGTGGGTTCAAACGGAATGCCTGTGCTCGTCTCCCCTGAGGGTTTTCCTCATGTCTCTGTGCCAGGGAATGCTAGGGCTTGTTGCAGGAAATCCCAGTGACAGAGGCTGCCTCCCCAAGGTCAGGAAAGGTATTTCTCGGACTTCCCCGAGCAGGGAACACCTGTGACTGAAGAGAGCTGCGTGGAGTTGTCTCTCGAGCTCCCCCACTCAGTGACAATGGTTCCGGAATCATGAGCGTGGGGAGGTTCCACCAACGGTCGGCAACGCGTGGTTTCTAAGGGAATGCCTGTGCTCGACTCCCCTGAGAGTTTTCCTCATCTCTCTGTGCCAGGGAATGCTAGGAGGGTTTGCAGGAAATCCCAGTATCAGAGGCTTCCTCCCCAAGGACAGGGAAGTTATTTCTCGGACTTCCCCGAGCAGGGAACACCTGTGAATGAAGAGAGCTGCGTGGAGTTGTCTCTCGAGCTCCCCCACTCAATGACAATGTTTCCGGAATCCTGAGCGTGGGGAGGTTCCAGCAACGGTCGGCAGCGCTTGGGTTCTAACGGAATACCTGTGCTCGTCTCCCCTGAGGTTTTTCCTCATGTCTCTGTGCCAGGGAATGCTAGGGGGGTTTGCAGGAAATCCCAGTGACAGAGGCTGCCTCCCCAAGGTCAGGGAAGGTATTTCTCAAACTTCCCCGAGCAGGGAACACCTGTGACTGAAGAGAGCTGCGTGGAGTTGTCTCTCGGGCTCCCACACTCAATGACAATGGTTCCGGAATCCTGAGCGTGGGGAGGTTCCACCAACGGTCGGCAGCACGTGGGTCCTAAGGGAATGCCTGTGCTCGTCTCCCCTGAGTGTTTTCCTCATGTCTCTGTGCCAGGGAATGCTAGGGGTTGTTGCAGGAAATCCCAGTGACAGAGGCTGCCTCCCCAAGGTCAGGGAAGGTATTTCTCGGACTTCCCCGAGCAGGGAACACCTGTGACTGAAGAGAGCTGCGTGGAGTTCTCTCTCGAGCTCCCCCACTCAATGACTATGGTTCGGAAATCCTGAGCGTGGGGAGGTTCCACCAACGGTCGGCAGCGCGTGGATTCTAAGGGAATGCCTGTGCTCGTCTCCCCTGAGTGTTTTCCACATATCTCTGTGCCAGGGAATGCTAGGTGGTGTTGCAAGAAATCCCAGTGACAGAGGCTGCCTCCCCAAGTTCAGGGAAGGTTTTTCTCGGACTTCCCCGAGCAGGGAACACCTGTGACTGAAGATAGCTGCGTGGAGTTTTCTCTCTAGCTCCCCCACTCAATGACAATGGTTCCGGAATCCTGAGCGTGGGGAGGTTCCAGCAACGGTCGGCAGTGCGTGGGTTCTAACGGAATGCCTGTGCTCGACTCCCCTGAGGTTTTTCCACATTTCTCTGTGCCACGGAATGCTAGGGGATGTTGCAGGAAATCCCAGTGACAGAACCTGACTCCCCAAGGTCAGGGAAGGTATTTCTCGGACTTCCCCGAGCAGGGAACACCTGTGACTGAAGAGAGCTGCGTGGAGTTGTCTCTCGAGCTCCCCCACTCAGTGACAATGGTTCTGGAATCATGAGCGTGGGGAGGTTCCACCAACGGTCGGCAACGCGTGGTTTCTAAGGGAATGCCTGTGCTCGACTCCCCTGAGAGTTTTCCTCATCTCTCTGTGCCAGGGAATGCTAGGAGGGTTTGCAGGAAATCCCAGTATCAGAGGCTTCCTCCCCAAGGACAGGGAAGTTATTTCTCGGACTTCCCCGAGCAGGGAACACCTGTGAATGAAGAGAGCTGCGTGGAGTTTTCTCTCGAGGTCCCCCACTCAATGACAATGGTTCCGGAATCCTGAGCGTGGGGAGGTTCCAGCAACGGTCGGCAGCGCGTGGGTTCTAACGGAATACCTGTGCTCGTCTCCCCTGAGGTTTTTCCTCATGTCTCTGTGCCAGGGAATGCTAGGGGGGTTTGCAGGAAATCCCAGTGACAGAGGCTGCCTCCCCAAGGTCAGGGAAGGTATTTCTCAAACTTCCCCGAGCAGGGAACACCTGTGACTGAAGAGAGCTGCGTGGAGTTGTCTCTCGAGCTCCCACACTCAATGACAATGGTTCCGGAATCCTGAGCGTGGGGAGGTTCCACCAACGGTCGGCAGCACGTGGGTCCTAAGGGAATGCCTGTGCTCGTCTCCCCTGAGTGTTTTCCTCATGTCTCTGTGCCAGGGAATGCTAGGGGGGTTTGCAGGAAATCCCAGTGACAGAGGCTGCCTCCCCAAGGTCAGGGAAGGTATTTCTCAAACTTCGCCGAGCAGGGAACACCTGTGACTGAAGAGAGCTGCGTGGAGTTGTCTCTCGAGCTCCCCCACTCAATGACAATGTTTCCGGAATCCTGAGCGTGGGGAGGTTCCACCAACGGTCGGCAGCGCGTGGGTTCTAAGGGAATGCCTGTGCTCGACTCCCCTGAGTGTTTTCCTCATGTCTCTCTGCCAGGGAGTGCTAGTGGGGTTTGCAGGAATTCTCAGGGACAGAGGCTGCCTCCCCAAGGGCAGGGAAGTTATTTCTCGGACTTCCCCAGGCAGGGTACACCTGTGACTGAAGAGAGCTGCGTGGAGTTGTCTCTCGAGCTCCCCCACTCAATGACAATGGTTCCGGAATCCTGAGCGTGGGGAGGTTCCTCCAACGGTCGGCAGCGCTTGAGTTCGAACGGAATGCCTGTGCTCGTCTCCCCTGAGGGTTTTCCTCATGTCTCTGTGCCAGGGAATGCTAGGGGGGTTTGCAGGAAATCCCAGTGACAGAGGCTGCCTCCCCAAGTTCAGGGAAGTTTTTTCTCGGACGTCCCCGATCAGGGAACACCTGTGACTGAAGAGAGCTTCGTGGAGTTGTCTCTTGAGCTCCCCCACTCAATGAAAATGGTTCCGGAATCCTGAGCGTGGGGAGGTTCCACCAACTGTCGGCAGCGCGTGGGTTCTACGTGAATGACTGTGCTCGTCTCCCCTGAGGGTTTTCCTCATGTCTCTGTGCCAGGGAATGCTTGGGGGGGTTGCAGGAAATCCCAGTGACAGAGGCTGCCTCCCCAAGGTCAGGGAAGTTATTTCTCGGACTTCCCCGAGCAGGGAACACCTGTGACTGAAGAGAGCTGCGTGGAGTTGTCTCTCGAGCTCCCCCACTCAATGACAATGGTTCCGGAATCCTGAGCGTGGGGAGGTTCCACCAACGGTCGGCAGCGCTTCGGTTCTAACGGAATGCCTGTGCTCGTCTCCCCTGATTGTTTTCCTCATATCTCTGTGCCAGGGAATGCTAGGGGGGTTTGCAGGAAATCCCAGTGACAGAGGCTGCCTCCCCAAGGTCAGGGAAGTTATTTCTCGGACTTCCCCGAGCAGGGAACACCTGTGACTGAAGAGAGCTGCGTGGAGTTGTCTCTCGAGCTCCCCCACTCAATGACAATGGTTCCGGAATCCCGAGCGTGGGGAGGTTCCTCCAACGGTCGGCAGCGCTTGGGTTCGAACGGAATGCCTGTGCTCGTCTCCCCTGAGGGTTTTCCTCATGTCTCTGTGCCAGGGAATGCAAGGGGTTGTTGCAGGAAATCCCAGTGACATAGGCTACCTCCCCAACGGCAGGGAAGTAATTTCTCGGACTTCCCCGTGCAGGGAACACCTGTGACTGAAGAGAGCTGCGTGTAGTTGTCTCTAGAGATCCCCCACTCAATGACAATGGTTCCGGAATCCTGAGCGTGGGGAGGTACCACCAATGGTCGGCAGCGCGTGGGTTCTAATGGAATGACTGTGCTCGTCTCCCCTGAGGGTTTTCCTCATGTCTCTGTGCCAGGGAATGCTAGGGAGTGTTGCAGGAAATCCCAGTGACAGAGGCTGCCTCCCCAAGGTCAGGAAAGGTATTTCTCGGACTTCCCCGAGCAGGGAACACCTGTGACTGAAGAGAGCTGCGTGGAGTTGTCTCTCGAGATCCCCCACTCATTGATTATGGTTCCGGAATCATGAGCGTGGGGAGGTTCCACCAACGGTCAGCAGCGCGTGGGTTCTAAGGGAGTGCATGTGCTCGTCTCCCCTGAGGGTTTTTTTCATGTCTCTGTGCCAGGGATAGCTAGGGGGGGTTGCAGGAAATCCCAGTGACAGAGGATGACTCCCCAAGGGCAGGGAATATATTTCTCGAACTTCCCCGAGCAGGGAACACCTGTGACTGAAGAGAGCTGCGTGGAGTTGTCTCTCGAGCTCCCCCACTCAATGACAATGGTTCCGGAATCCTGAGCGTGGGGAGGTTCCACCAACGGTCGGCAGCGCGTTGGTTCGAAGGGTGTGCCTGTGGTCGTCTCCCCTGAGGGTTTTCCTCATGTCTCTGTGCCAGGAAATGCTAGGGGCGGTTGCAGTAAATCCCAGTGACAGAGGTTGCCTCCCCAAGGTCAGGGAAGATATTTCTCGGACTTCCCAGAGAAGGGAACACCTGTGACTGAAGAGAGCTGCGTGGAGTTGTCTCTCGAGCTCCCCTACTCAATGACAATGTTTCCGGAATCCTGAGCGTGGGGAGGTTACACCAACGGTCGGCAGCGCGTGGTTTCTAGGGGAATGCCGGTGCTCGTCTCCCCTGAGGGTTTTCCTCATGTCTCTGTGCCAGGGAATGCTAGGAGGGTTTACAGGAAATCCCAGTGATAAAGGCTGCCTCCCCAAGGTCAGGGAAGCTATTTCTCGGACTTCCCCGAGCAGGGAACACCTGTGACTGAAGAGAGCTGCGTGGAGTTGTCTCTCGATATCCCCCACTCAATGACTATGGTTCCGGAATCCTGAGCGTGGGGAGGTTCCACCAACGGTCGGCAGCGCGTGGGTTCTAAGGGAGTGCCTGTTCTCATCTCCCCTGACCGTTTTCCTCATGTGTCTGTGCCAGGGAATGCTAGGGGTTGTTGCAGGAAACCCCAGTGACAGAGGCTGCCTCCCCAAGGTCAGGGAAGGTATTTCTCGGACTTCCCCGAGCAGGGAACACCTGTGACTGAAGAGAGCTGCATCGAGTTGTCTCTCGAACTCCCCCACTCAATGAAAATGGTTCCAGAATCCTGACCGTGGGGAGGTCCCACCAACGGTCGGCAGCGCGTGGGTTCTAACGGAATGCCTGTGCTCGTCTCCCCTGAGGGTTTTCCTCATGTCTCTGTGCCAGGGAATGCTAGGGCTTGTTGCAGGAAATCCCAGTGACAGAGGCTGCCTCCCCAAGGTCAGGAAAGGTATTTCTCGGACTTCCCCGAGCAGGGAACACCTGTGACTGAAGAGAGCTGCGTCGAGTTCTCTCTCGAACTCCCCCACTCAATGACCATGGTTCCGAAATCCTGAGCGTGGGGAGGTTCCACCAACGGTCGGCAGCGCGTGGATTCTAAGGGAATGCCTGTGCTCGTCTCCCCTGAGTGTTTTCCTCATGTCTCTGTGCCAGGGAATGCTAGGGGGTGTTGCAGGAAATCCCAGTGACAGAGGCTGCCTCCCCAAGTTCAGGGAAGTTATTTCTCGGACTTCCCCGAGCAGGGAACACCTGTGACTGAAGAGAGCTGCGTGGAGTTGTCTCTCGAGCTCCCCCACTCAGTGACAATGGTTCCGGAATCATGAGCGTGGGGAGGTTCCACCAACGGTCGGCAACGCGTGGTTTCTAAGGGAATGCCTGTGCTCGTCTCCCCTGAGAGTTTTCCTCATGTCTCTGTGCCAGGGAATGCTAGACGGGGTTGCAGGAAATCCCAGTATCAGAGGCTTCCTCCCCAAGGACAGGGAAGTTATTTCTCGGACTTCCCCGAGCAGGGAACACCTGTGACTGAAGAGAGCTGCGTGGAGTTGTCTCTCGAGCTCCCCCAATCAATGACAATGTTTCCGGAATCCTGAGCGTGGGGAGGTTCCACCAACGGTCGGCAGCGCGTGGGTTCTAAGGGAATGCATGTGCTCGACTCCCCTGAGTGTTTTCCTCATATCTCTGTCCCAGGGAATGCTAGGGGGGTTTGCAGGAAATCCCAGTGACAGTGGCTGACTCCCCAAGGTCAGGGAAGGTATTTCTCGGACTTACCCGAGCAGGGAACACCTGTGAATGAAGAGAGCTGCGTGGAGTTTTCTCTCGAGCTCCCCCACTCAATGACAATGGTTCCGGAATCCTGAGCGTGGGGAGGTTCCACCAACGGTCGGCAGCGCGTTGGTTCGAAGGGAGTCCTGGTGCTCGTCTCCCCTGAGGGTTTTCCTCATGTCTCTGTGCCAGGAAATGCTAGGGGGGGTTGCAGGAAATCCCAGTGACAGAGGCTGCCTCCCCAAGGTCAGGGAAGTTATTTCTCGGACTTCCCAGAGCAGGGAACACCTGTAACTGAAGAGAGCTGCGTGGAGTTGTCTCTCGAGATCCCCCACTCAATGACTATGTTTCCGGAATCCTGAGCGTGGGGAGGTTCCACCAACGGTCGGCAGCGCGTGGGTTCTAAGGGAGTGCCTGTTCTCGTCTCCCCTGACGGTTTTCCTCATGTCTCTGTGCCAGGGAATGCTAGGGGTTGTTGCAGGAAATCCCAGTGACAGAGGCTGCCTCCACAAGGTCAGGGATGGTATTTCTCGCACTTCCCCAAGCAGGGAACACCTGTGAATGAAGAGAGCTGCGTGGAGTTGTCTCTCGAACTCCCCCACTCAATGACAATATTTCCGGAATCCTGAGCTTGGGGAGGTTCCACCAACGGTCGGCAGCGCGTGGGTTCTAACGGAATGCCTGTGCTCGCCTCCCCTGAGGTTTTTCCTCATGTCTCTGTGCCAGGGAATGCTAGGGGGGTTTGCAGGAAATCTCAGTGACAGAGTCTGCTTCCCCAAGGTCAGGGAAGGTTTTTCTCGCACTTCCCCGAGCAGGGAACACCTGTGAGTGAAGCGAGCTGCGTGGAGTTGTCTCTCGAGCTCCCCCACTCAATGACAATGTTTCCGGAATCCTGAGCGTGGGGAGGTTCCACCAACGGTCGGCAGCGCGTGGGTTCTAACGGAATGCCTAAGCTAGACTCCCCTGGGTTTTTTCCTAATGTCTCTGTGCCAGGGAATGCTAGGGGGTGTTGCAGGAAATCCCAGTGACAGAGGCTGCCTCCCAAAGGTCAGGGAATGTATTTCTCGGACTTCCCCGTGCAGGGAACACCTGTGACTGAAGAGAGCTGCGTGGAGTTGTCTCTCGAGATCCCCCACTCAATGACAATGGTTCCGGAATCCTGAGCGTGGGGAGGTTCCACCAACGGTCGGCAGAGCGTGGGTTCTAACGGAATGCCTGTGCTCGTCTCCCCTGAGGGTTTTCCTCATGTCTCTGTGCCAGGGAATGCTAGGGGGGTTTGCAGGAAATCCCAGTGACAGAGGCTGCCTCCCCAAGGTCAGGGAAAGTATTTCTCAAACTTCCCCAAGCAGGGAACACCTGTGACTGAAGAGAGCTGCGTGGAGTTGTCTCTCGAGCTCCCCCACCCAATGACAATGGTTCCGGAATCCTGAGCTTGGGGAGGTTCCACCAAGGGTCTGCAGCGCGTGGGTTCTAAGGGAATGCCTGTGCTCGTCTCCCCTGAGTGTTTTCCTCATGTCTCTGTGCCAGGGAATGCTAGGGGGGGTTGCAGGAATTCCCAGTGACAGAGGCTGCCTCCCCAAGCTCAGGGAAGGTATTTCTCGGACTTCCCCAAGCAGGGAACACCTGTGAAAGAAGAGAGCTGCGTGGAGTTGTCTCTCGAGATCCCCCACTCATTGACTAAGTTTCCGGAATCCTGAGCGTGTGGAGTTTCCACCAACGGTCGGCAGCGCGTGGGTTCTAAGGGAGTGCCTGTGCTCGTCTCCCCTGAGGGTTTTTTTCATGTCTCTGTGCCAGGGAATGCTAGGAGGGTTTCCAGGATATCCCAGTGACAGAGGCTGCCTCCCCAAGGTCAGGGAAGGTATTTCTCGGACTTCCCAGAGCAGGGAACACCTGTGACTGAAGAGTGCTGCGTGGAGTTGTCTCTCGAGCTCCCCCACTCAATGACAATGGTTCCGGAATCCTGAGCGTGGGGAGGTTCCACCAACGGTCGGCAGCGCGTTGGTTCGAAAGGAGTGCCGGTGCTCGTCTCCCCTGAGGGTTTTCCTCATGTCTCTGTGCCAGGAAATGCTAAGGGGGGGTTGCAGGAAATCCCAGTGACAGAGGTTGCCTCCCCAAGGTCAGGGAATTTATTTCTCGGACTTCCCAGAGCAGGGAACACCTGTGACTGAAGAGTGCTGCGTGGAGTTGTCTCTCGAGCTCCCCTACTCAATGACAATGTTTCCGGAATCCTGAGCGTGGGGAGGTTACACCAACGGTCGGCAGCGCGTGGGTTCTAAGGGAGTGCCTGTTCTCGTCTCCCCTGACGGTTTTCCTCATGTCTCTGTGCCAGGGAATGCTAGGGGTTGTTGCAGGAAATCCCAGTGACAGAGGCTGCCTCCCTAAGGTCAGGGAAGGTATTTCTCGCACTTCCCCAAGCAGGGAACACCTGTGACTGAAGAGTGCTGCGTGGAGTTGTCTCTCGAACTCCCCCACTCAATGACAATGGTTCCAGAATCCTGAGCGTGGGTAGGTCCCACCAACGGTCGGCAGCGCGTGGGTTCTAACGGAATGCCTGTGCTCGTCTCCCCTGAGGGTTTTCCTCATGTCTCTGTGCCAGGGAATGCTAGGGCTTGTTGCAGGAAATCCCAGTGACAGAGGCTGCTTCCCCAAGGTCAGGAAAGGTATTTCTCGGACTTCCCCGGGCAGGGAACACTTGTGACTGAAGAGAGCTGCGTGGAGTTGTCTCTCGAGATCCCCCACTCAATGACTATGGTTCCGGAATCCTGAGCGTGGGGAGGTTCCACCAACGGTCGGCAGCGCGTGGTTACTAAAGGAGTGACTGTGCTCGTCTCCCCTGTGGGTTTTCCTCATGTCTCTCTGCCAGAGAATGCTAGGGGGGGTTGCAGGAAATCCCAGTGACAGAGGCTGCCTCCCCAAGGTCAGGGAAGGTATTTCTCGGACTTCCCCGAGCAGGGAACACCTGTGACTGAAGAGAGCTGCGTGGAGTTTTCTCTCGAGCTCCCCCACTCAATGACAATGGTTCCGGTATCCTGAGCGTCGGGAAGTTCCACCAACGGTCGGCAGCGCGTGGTTTCTAAGGGAATGCCTGTGCTCGTCTCCCCTAAGGGTTTTCCTCATTTCTCTGTGCCAGGGAATGCTAGGAGGGTTTGCAGGAAATCCCAGTGACAGAGGCTGCCTCCCCAAGGTCAGGGAAGGTATTTCTCGGACTTCCCCGAGCAGGGAACACCTGTGACTGAAGAGAGCTGCGTGGAGTTGTCTCTCGAGCTCCCCCACTCAATGACTATGGTTCCGGAATCCTGAGCGTGGGGAGGTTCCACCAACGGTCGGCAGCGCGTGGATTCTAAGGGAATGCCTGTGCTCGTCTCCCCTGAGTGTTTTCCTCATGTCTCTGTGCCAGGGAATGCTAGGTGGTGTTGCAGGAAATCCCAGTGACAGAGGCTGCCTCCCAAAGGTCAGGGAAGATATTTCTCGGACTTCCCCGAGCAGGGAACACCTGTGACAGAAGAGAGCTGCGTGGAGTTGTCTCTCGAGCTCCCCCACTCAATGACAATGGTTCCGGAATCCTGAGCGTGGGGAGGTTCCACCAACGGTCGGCAGCGCGTGGGTTCTAAGGGAATGCCTGTGCTCGTCTCCCCTGAAGTTTTTCCTCATGTCTCTGTGCCAGGTAATGCTAGGGGGGTTTGCAGGAATTCCCAGTGACAGAGGCTGCCTCCCCAAGGTCAGGGAAGTTATTTCTCAAACTTCCCCGAGCAGGGAACACCTGTGAATGAAGAGAGCTGCGTGGAGTTGTCTCTCGAGCTCCCACACTCAATGACAATGGTTCCGGAATCCTGAGCGTGGGGAGGTTCCACCAACGGTCGGCAGCGCGTGGGATCTAAGGGAATGCCTGTGCTCGACTCCCCTGAGTGTTTTCCTCATGTCTCTCTGCAAGGGAATGCTAGTGGGGGTTGCAGGAATTCCCAGTGACAGAGGCTGTCTCCCCAATGTCAGGGAAGGTATTTCTCGCACATCCCTGAGCAGGGAACTCCTGTGATTGAAGAGAGCTGCGTCGAGTTTTCTCTCGAACTAACCACTCAATGACAATGGTTCCGGAATCATGAGCGTGGGGAGGTTCCACCAACGGTCGGCAGCGCGTGGTTTCTAAGGGAATGCCTGTGCTCGTCTCCCCTGAGGGATTTCCTCATGTCTCTGTGCCAGGGAATGCAAGGGGGTGTTTCAGGAAATCCCAGTGACCGAGGCTGCCTCCCCAACGGCAGGGAAGTTATTTCTCGGACTTCCCCGTGCAGGGAACACCTGTGACTGAAGAGAGCTGCGTGGAGTTGTCTCTAGAGATCCCCCACTCAATGACAATGGTTCCGGAATCCTGAGCGTATGGAGGTTCCACCAACGGTCGGCAGTGCGTTGGTTCAAAGGGAATGCCTGTGCTCGTCTCCCCTGAGGGTTTTCCTCATGTCTCTGTGCCTGGGAATGCTAGGGTGTGTTGCAGGAAATCCCAGTAACAGAGGCTGCCTCCCCAAGGTCAGGGAAGGTATTTCTCGGACTTCCCCGAGCAGAGAACACCTGTGAATGAAGAGAGCTGCGTGGAGTTGTCTCTCGAGCTCCCCCACTCAATGACAATGGTTCCGGAATCCTGAGCGTGGGGAGGTTCCACCAACGGTCGGCAGCACGTGGGTTCTAAGGGAATGCCTGTGCTAGTCTCCCCTGAGGGTTTTCCTCATGTCTCTGTGCCAGGGAATGCTAGGGTGTGTTGCAGGTAATCCCAGTAACAGAGGCTGCCTCCCCAAGGTCAGGGAAGGTATTTCTCGGACTTCCCCGAGCAGGGAACACCTGTGACTGAAGAGAGCTGCGTGGAGTTGTCTCTCGAGATCCCCCACTCATTGAATATGGTTCCGGAATCCTGAGCGTGGGGAGGTTCCACCAACGGTCGGCAGCGCGTGGGTCCTAATGGAGTGCCTGTGCTCGTCTCCCCTGAGGGTTTTTTTCATGTCTCTGTGCCAGGGAATGCTAGGGGGAGTTGCAGGAAATCCCAGTGACTGAGGCTGCCTCCGCAAGGGCAGGGAAGATATTTCTCGAACTTCCCCGAGCAGGGAACACCTGTGACTGAAGAGAGCTGCGTGGAGTTGTCTCTCGAGCTCCCCCACTCAATGAGAATGGTTCCGGAATCCTGAGCGTGGGGAGGTTCCACCAACGGTCGGCAGCGCGTTGGTTCGAAGGGAGTGCCTGTGATCGTCTCCCCTGAGGGTTTTCCTCATGTCTCTGTGCCAGGAAATGCTAGGGGGGGTTGCAGGAAATCCCAGTGACAGAGGCTGCCTCCCCATGGTCAGGGAAGGTATTTCTCAAACTTCCCCGAGCAGGGAACACCTGTGACTGAAGAGAGCTGCGTGGAGTTGTCTCTCGAGCTCCCACACTCAATGACAATGGTTCCGGAATCCTGAGCGTGGGGAGGTTCCACCAACGGTCGGCAGCACGTGGGTCCTAAGGGAATGCCTGTGCTCGTCTCCCCTGAGTGTTTTCCTCATGTCTCTGTCCCAGGGAATGCTAGGGGGGTTTGCAGGAAATCCCAGTGACAGTGGCTGACTCCCCAAGGTCAGGGAAGGTATTTCTCGGACTTACCCGAGCAGGGAACACCTGTGAATGAAGAGAGCTGCGTGGAGTTTTCTCTCGAGCTCCCCCACTCAATGACAATGGTTCCGGAATCCTGAGCGTGGGGAGGTTCCACCAACGGTCGGCAGCGCGTTGGTTCGAAGGGAGTCCTGGTGCTCGTCTCCCCTGAGGGTTTTCCTCATGTCTCTGTGCCAGGAAATGCTAGGGGGGGTTGCAGGAAATCCCAGTGACAGAGGCTGCCTCCCCAAGGTCAGGGAAGTTATTTCTCGGACTTCCCAGAGCAGGGAACACCTGTAACTGAAGAGAGCTGCGTGGAGTTGTCTCTCGAGATCCCCCACTCAATGACTATGTTTCCGGAATCCTGAGCGTGGGGAGGTTCCACCAACGGTCGGCAGCGCGTGGGTTCTAAGGGAGTGCCTGTTCTCGTCTCCCCTGACGGTTTTCCTCATGTCTCTGTGCCAGGGAATGCTAGGGGTTGTTGCAGGAAATCCCAGTGACAGAGGCTGCCTCCACAAGGTCAGGGATGGTATTTCTCGCACTTCCCCAAGCAGGGAACACCTGTGAATGAAGAGAGCTGCGTGGAGTTGTCTCTCGAACTCCCCCACTCAATGACAATATTTCCGGAATCCTGAGCTTGGGGAGGTTCCACCAACGGTCGGCAGCGCGTGGGTTCTAACGGAATGCCTGTGCTCGCCTCCCCTGAGGTTTTTCCTCATGTCTCTGTGCCAGGGAATGCTAGGGGGGTTTGCAGGAAATCTCAGTGACAGAGTCTGCTTCCCCAAGGTCAGGGAAGGTTTTTCTCGCACTTCCCCGAGCAGGGAACACCTGTGAGTGAAGCGAGCTGCGTGGAGTTGTCTCTCGAGCTCCCCCACTCAATGACAATGTTTCCGGAATCCTGAGCGTGGGGAGGTTCCACCAACGGTCGGCAGCGCGTGGGTTCTAACGGAATGCCTAAGCTAGACTCCCCTGGGTTTTTTCCTAATGTCTCTGTGCCAGGGAATGCTAGGGGGTGTTGCAGGAAATCCCAGTGACAGAGGCTGCCTCCCAAAGGTCAGGGAATGTATTTCTCGGACTTCCCCGTGCAGGGAACACCTGTGACTGAAGAGAGCTGCGTGGAGTTGTCTCTCGAGATCCCCCACTCAATGACAATGGTTCCGGAATCCTGAGCGTGGGGAGGTTCCACCAACGGTCGGCAGAGCGTGGGTTCTAACGGAATGCCTGTGCTCGTCTCCCCTGAGGGTTTTCCTCATGTCTCTGTGCCAGGGAATGCTAGGGGGGTTTGCAGGAAATCCCAGTGACAGAGGCTGCCTCCCCAAGGTCAGGGAAAGTATTTCTCAAACTTCCCCAAGCAGGGAACACCTGTGACTGAAGAGAGCTGCGTGGAGTTGTCTCTCGAGCTCCCCCACCCAATGACAATGTTTCCGGAATCCTGAGCTTGGGGAGGTTCCACCAAGGGTCTGCAGCGCGTGGGTTCTAAGGGAATGCCTGTGCTCGTCTCCCCTGAGTGTTTTCCTCATGTCTCTGTGCCAGGGAATGCTAGGGGGGGTTGCAGGAATTCCCAGTGACAGAGGCTGCCTCCCCAAGCTCAGGGAAGGTATTTCTCGGACTTCCCCAAGCAGGGAACACCTGTGAAAGAAGAGAGCTGCGTGGAGTTGTCTCTCGAGATCCCCCACTCATTGACTAAGTTTCCGGAATCCTGAGCGTGTGGAGTTTCCACCAACGGTCGGCAGCGCGTGGGTTCTAAGGGAGTGCCTGTGCTCGTCTCCCCTGAGGGTTTTTTTCATGTCTCTGTGCCAGGGAATGCTAGGAGGGTTTCCAGGATATCCCAGTGACAGAGGCTGCCTCCCCAAGGTCAGGGAAGGTATTTCTCGGACTTCCCAGAGCAGGGAACACCTGTGACTGAAGAGTGCTGCGTGGAGTTGTCTCTCGAGCTCCCCCACTCAA
Organism: Vicugna pacos; assembly: GCF_048564905.1. Classification (NCBI taxonomy): domain Eukaryota; kingdom Metazoa; phylum Chordata; class Mammalia; order Artiodactyla; family Camelidae; genus Vicugna; species Vicugna pacos. Next base: position 51,985,931 of record NW_027328721.1, read on the forward strand.
TGACAATGGTTCCGGAATCCTGAGCGTGGGGAGGTTCCACCAACGGTCGGCAGCGCGTTGGTTCGAAAGGAGTGCCGGTGCTCGTCTCCCCTGAGGGTTTTCCTCATGTCTCTGTGCCAGGAAATGCTAAGGGGGGGTTGCAGGAAATCCCAGTGACAGAGGTTGCCTCCCCAAGGTCAGGGAATTTATTTCTCGGACTTCCCAGAGCAGGGAACACCTGTGACTGAAGAGTGCTGCGTGGAGTTGTCTCTCGAGCTCCCCTACTCAATGACAATGTTTCCGGAATCCTGAGCGTGGGGAGGTTACACCAACGGTCGGCAGCGCGTGGGTTCTAAGGGAGTGCCTGTTCTCGTCTCCCCTGACGGTTTTCCTCATGTCTCTGTGCCAGGGAATGCTAGGGGTTGTTGCAGGAAATCCCAGTGACAGAGGCTGCCTCCCTAAGGTCAGGGAAGGTATTTCTCGCACTTCCCCAAGCAGGGAACACCTGTGACTGAAGAGTGCTGCGTGGAGTTGTCTCTCGAACTCCCCCACTCAATGACAATGGTTCCAGAATCCTGAGCGTGGGTAGGTCCCACCAACGGTCGGCAGCGCGTGGGTTCTAACGGAATGCCTGTGCTCGTCTCCCCTGAGGGTTTTCCTCATGTCTCTGTGCCAGGGAATGCTAGGGCTTGTTGCAGGAAATCCCAGTGACAGAGGCTGCTTCCCCAAGGTCAGGAAAGGTATTTCTCGGACTTCCCCGGGCAGGGAACACTTGTGACTGAAGAGAGCTGCGTGGAGTTGTCTCTCGAGATCCCCCACTCAATGACTATGGTTCCGGAATCCTGAGCGTGGGGAGGTTCCACCAACGGTCGGCAGCGCGTGGTTACTAAAGGAGTGACTGTGCTCGTCTCCCCTGTGGGTTTTCCTCATGTCTCTCTGCCAGAGAATGCTAGGGGGGGTTGCAGGAAATCCCAGTGACAGAGGCTGCCTCCCCAAGGTCAGGGAAGGTATTTCTCGGACTTCCCCGAGCAGGGAACACCTGTGACTGAAGAGAGCTGCGTGGAGTTTTCTCTCGAGCTCCCCCACTCAATGACAATGGTTCCGGTATCCTGAGCGTCGGGAAGTTCCACCAACGGTCGGCAGCGCGTGGTTTCTAAGGGAATGCCTGTGCTCGTCTCCCCTAAGGGTTTTCCTCATTTCTCTGTGCCAGGGAATGCTAGGAGGGTTTGCAGGAAATCCCAGTGACAGAGGCTGCCTCCCCAAGGTCAGGGAAGGTATTTCTCGGACTTCCCCGAGCAGGGAACACCTGTGACTGAAGAGAGCTGCGTGGAGTTGTCTCTCGAGCTCCCCCACTCAATGACTATGGTTCCGGAATCCTGAGCGTGGGGAGGTTCCACCAACGGTCGGCAGCGCGTGGATTCTAAGGGAATGCCTGTGCTCGTCTCCCCTGAGTGTTTTCCTCATGTCTCTGTGCCAGGGAATGCTAGGTGGTGTTGCAGGAAATCCCAGTGACAGAGGCTGCCTCCCAAAGGTCAGGGAAGATATTTCTCGGACTTCCCCGAGCAGGGAACACCTGTGACAGAAGAGAGCTGCGTGGAGTTGTCTCTCGAGCTCCCCCACTCAATGACAATGGTTCCGGAATCCTGAGCGTGGGGAGGTTCCACCAACGGTCGGCAGCGCGTGGGTTCTAAGGGAATGCCTGTGCTCGTCTCCCCTGAAGTTTTTCCTCATGTCTCTGTGCCAGGTAATGCTAGGGGGGTTTGCAGGAATTCCCAGTGACAGAGGCTGCCTCCCCAAGGTCAGGGAAGTTATTTCTCAAACTTCCCCGAGCAGGGAACACCTGTGAATGAAGAGAGCTGCGTGGAGTTGTCTCTCGAGCTCCCACACTCAATGACAATGGTTCCGGAATCCTGAGCGTGGGGAGGTTCCACCAACGGTCGGCAGCGCGTGGGATCTAAGGGAATGCCTGTGCTCGACTCCCCTGAGTGTTTTCCTCATGTCTCTCTGCAAGGGAATGCTAGTGGGGGTTGCAGGAATTCCCAGTGACAGAGGCTGTCTCCCCAATGTCAGGGAAGGTATTTCTCGCACATCCCTGAGCAGGGAACTCCTGTGATTGAAGAGAGCTGCGTCGAGTTTTCTCTCGAACTAACCACTCAATGACAATGGTTCCGGAATCATGAGCGTGGGGAGGTTCCACCAACGGTCGGCAGCGCGTGGTTTCTAAGGGAATGCCTGTGCTCGTCTCCCCTGAGGGATTTCCTCATGTCTCTGTGCCAGGGAATGCAAGGGGGTGTTTCAGGAAATCCCAGTGACCGAGGCTGCCTCCCCAACGGCAGGGAAGTTATTTCTCGGACTTCCCCGTGCAGGGAACACCTGTGACTGAAGAGAGCTGCGTGGAGTTGTCTCTAGAGATCCCCCACTCAATGACAATGGTTCCGGAATCCTGAGCGTATGGAGGTTCCACCAACGGTCGGCAGTGCGTTGGTTCAAAGGGAATGCCTGTGCTCGTCTCCCCTGAGGGTTTTCCTCATGTCTCTGTGCCTGGGAATGCTAGGGTGTGTTGCAGGAAATCCCAGTAACAGAGGCTGCCTCCCCAAGGTCAGGGAAGGTATTTCTCGGACTTCCCCGAGCAGAGAACACCTGTGAATGAAGAGAGCTGCGTGGAGTTGTCTCTCGAGCTCCCCCACTCAATGACAATGGTTCCGGAATCCTGAGCGTGGGGAGGTTCCACCAACGGTCGGCAGCACGTGGGTTCTAAGGGAATGCCTGTGCTAGTCTCCCCTGAGGGTTTTCCTCATGTCTCTGTGCCAGGGAATGCTAGGGTGTGTTGCAGGTAATCCCAGTAACAGAGGCTGCCTCCCCAAGGTCAGGGAAGGTATTTCTCGGACTTCCCCGAGCAGGGAACACCTGTGACTGAAGAGAGCTGCGTGGAGTTGTCTCTCGAGATCCCCCACTCATTGAATATGGTTCCGGAATCCTGAGCGTGGGGAGGTTCCACCAACGGTCGGCAGCGCGTGGGTCCTAATGGAGTGCCTGTGCTCGTCTCCCCTGAGGGTTTTTTTCATGTCTCTGTGCCAGGGAATGCTAGGGGGAGTTGCAGGAAATCCCAGTGACTGAGGCTGCCTCCGCAAGGGCAGGGAAGATATTTCTCGAACTTCCCCGAGCAGGGAACACCTGTGACTGAAGAGAGCTGCGTGGAGTTGTCTCTCGAGCTCCCCCACTCAATGAGAATGGTTCCGGAATCCTGAGCGTGGGGAGGTTCCACCAACGGTCGGCAGCGCGTTGGTTCGAAGGGAGTGCCTGTGATCGTCTCCCCTGAGGGTTTTCCTCATGTCTCTGTGCCAGGAAATGCTAGGGGGGGTTGCAGGAAATCCCAGTGACAGAGGCTGCCTCCCCATGGTCAGGGAAGGTATTTCTCAAACTTCCCCGAGCAGGGAACACCTGTGACTGAAGAGAGCTGCGTGGAGTTGTCTCTCGAGCTCCCACACTCAATGACAATGGTTCCGGAATCCTGAGCGTGGGGAGGTTCCACCAACGGTCGGCAGCACGTGGGTCCTAAGGGAATGCCTGTGCTCGTCTCCCCTGAGTGTTTTCCTCATGTCTCTGTGCCAGGGAATGCTAGGGGGGTTTGCAGGAAATCCCAGTGACAGAGGCTGCCTCCCCAAGTTCAGGGAAGGTTTTTCTCGGACTTCCCCGAGCAGGGAACACCTGTGACTGAAGATAGCTGCGTGGAGTTTTCTCTCTAGCTCCCCCACTCAATGACAATGGTTCCGGAATCCTGAGCATGGGGAGGTTCCAGCAACGGTCGGCAGTGCGTGGGTTCTAACGGAATGCCTGTGCTCGTCTCCCCTGAGGTTTTTCCACATTTCTCTGTGCCACGGAATGCTAGGGGATGTTGCAGGAAATCCCAGTGACAGAACCTGACTCCCCAAGGTCAGGGAATGTATTTCTCGGACTTCCCCGAGCAGGGAACACCTGTGACTGAAGAGAGCTGCGTGGAGTTGTCTCTCGAGCTCCCCCACTCAGTGACAATGGTTCCGGAATCATGAGCGTGGGGAGGTTCCACCAACGGTCGGCAACGCGTGGTTTCTAAGGGAATGCCTGTGCTCGACTCCCCTGAGAGTTTTCCTCATCTCTCTGTGCCAGGGAATGCTAGGAGGGTTTGCAGGAAATCCCAGTATCAGAGGCTTCCTCCCCAAGGACAGGGAAGTTATTTCTCGGACTTCCCCGAGCAGGGAACACCTGTGAATGAAGAGAGCTGCGTGGAGTTGTCTCTCGAGCTCCCCCACTCAATGACAATGTTTCCGGAATCCTGAGCGTGGGGAGGTTCCAGCAACTGTCGGCAGCGCGTGGGTTCTAACGGAATACCTGTGCTCGTCTCCCCTGAGGTTTTTCCTCATGTCTCTGTGCCAGGGAATGCTAGGGGGGTTTGCAGGAAATCCCAGTGACAGAGGCTGCCTCCCCAAGGTCAGGGAAGGTATTTCTCAAACTTCCCCGAGCAGGGAACACCTGTGACTGAAGAGAGCTGCGTGGAGTTGTCTCTCGAGCTCCCACACTCAATGACAATGGTTCCGGAATCCTGAGCGTGGGGAGGTTCCACAAACGGTCGGCAGCACATGGGTCCTAAGGGAATGCCTGTGCTCGTCTCCCCTGAGTGTTTTCCTCATGTCTCTGTGCCAGGGAATGCTAGGGGGGTTTGCAGGAAATCCCAGTGACAGAGGCTGCCTCCCCAAGGTCAGGGAAGGTATTTCTCAAACTTCGCCGAGCAGGGAACACCTGTGACTGAAGAGAGCTGCGTGGAGTTGTCTCTCGAGCTCCCCCACTCAATGACAATGTTTCCGGAATCCTGAGCGTGGGGAGGTTCCACCAACGGTCGGCAGCGCGTGGGTTCTAAGGGAATGCCTGTGCTCGACTCCCCTGAGTGTTTTCCTCATGTCTCTCTGCCAGGGAGTGCTAGTGGGGTTTGCAGGAATTCCCAGGGACAGAGGCTGCCTCCCCAAGGGCAGGGAAGTTTTTTCTCGGACTTCCCCAGGCAGGGTACACCTGTGACTGAAGAGAGCTGCGTGGAGTTGTCTCTCGAGCTCCCCCACTCAATGACAATGGTTCCGGAATCCTGAGCGTGGGGAGGTTCCTCCAACGGTCGGCAGCGCTTGAGTTCGAACGGAATGCCTGTGCTCGTCTCCCCTGAGGGTTTTCCTCATGTCTCTGTGCCAGGGAATGCTAGGGGGGTTTGCAGGAAATCCCAGTGACAGAGGCTGCCTCCCCAAGTTCAGGGAAGTTTTTTCTCGGACGTCCCCGATCAGGGAACACCTGTGACTGAAGTGAGCTTCGTGGAGTTGTCTCCTGAGCTCCCCCACTCAATGAAAATGGTTCCGGAATCCTGAGCGTGGGGAGGTTCCACCAACTGTCGGCAGCGCGTGGGTTCTACGTGAATGACTGTGCTCGTCTCCCCTGAGTGTTTTCCTCATGTCTCTGTGCCAGGGAATGCTTGGGGGGGTTGCAGGAAATCCCAGTGACAGAGGCTGCCTCCCCAAGGTCAGGGAAGGTATTTCTCGGACTTCCCCGAGCAGGGAACACCTGTGACTGAAGAGAGCTGCGTGGAGTTGTCTCTCGAGCTCCCCCACTCAATGACAATGTTTCCGGAATCCTGAGCGTGGGGAGGTTCCACCAACGGTCGGCAGCGCTTCGGTTCTAACGGAATGCCTGTGCTCGTCTCCCCTGATGGTTTTCCTCATATCTCTGTGCAAGGGAATGCTAGGGGGGTTTGCAGGAAATCCCAGTGACAGAGGCTGCCTCCCCAAGGTCAGGGAAGTTATTTCTCGGACTTCCCCGAGCAGGGAACACCTGTGACTGAAGAGAGCTGCGTGGAGTTGTCTCTCAAGCTCCCCCACTCAATGACAATGGTTCCGGAATCCTGAGCGTGGGAAGGTTCCACCAACAGTCGGCAGCGCGTTGGTTCGAAGGGAATGCCTATGCTCGTCTCCCCTGAGGGTTTTCCTCATGTCTCTGTGCCAAGGAATGCTAGGGGGGGTTGCAGGAAATCCCAGTGACAGAGGCTGTCTCCCCAAGGTCAGGGAAGGTATTTCTTGGACTTCCCCGAGCAGGGAACACCTGTGAATGAAGAGAGCTGCGTGGAGTTGTCTCTCGAGATCCCCCACACAATGACTATGGTTCCGGAATCCTGAGCGTGTGGAGGTTCCACCAACGGTCGTCAGCGCGTGGGTTCTAATTGAGTGCCTGTGCTCGTCTCCACTGAGGGTGTTCCTCATGTCTCTGTGCCAGGGAATGCTAGGGGGGTTTGCAGGAAATCCCAGTGACAGAGGCTGCCTCCCCAAGATCAGGGAAGGTATTTCTCAAACTTCCCCGAGCAGGGAACACCTGTGAATGAAGAGAGCTGCGTGGAGTTGTCTCTCGAGCTCCCACACTCAATGAAAATGGTTCCGGAATCCTGAGCGTGGGGAGGTTCCACCAACGGTCTGCAGCGCGTGGGTTCTAAGGGAATGCCTGTGCTCGTCTCCCCTGAGTGTTTTCCTCATGTCTCTGTGCCAGGGAATGCTAGTGGGGTTTGCAGGAAATCCCAGTGACAGAGGCTGCCTCCCCAAGTCAGGGAAGGTATTTCTCAAACTTCCCCTATCAGGGTACACCTGTGACTGAAGAGAGCTGCGTTGAGTTGTCTCTCGAGCTCCCCCACTCAATGACAATGATTCCGGAATCCCGAGCGTGGGGAGGTTCCTCCAACGGTCGGCAGCGCTTGGGTTCGAACGGAATGCCTGTGCTCGTCTCCCCTGAGGGTTTTCCTCATGTCTCTGTGCCAGGGAATGCAAGGGGTTGTTGCAGGAAATCCCAGTGACAAAGGCTACCTCCCCAACGGCAGGGAAGTAATTTCTCGGACTTCCCCGTGCAGGGAACACCTGTGACTGAAGAGAGCTGCGTGTAGTTGTCTCTAGAGATCCCCCACTCAATGACAATGGTTCCGGAATCCTGAGCGTGGGGAGGTTCCACCAATGGTCGGCAGCGCGTGGGTTCTAATGGAATGACTGTGCTCGTCTCCCCTGAGGGTTTTCCTCATGTCTCTGTGCCAGGGAATGCTAGGGGGGTTTGCAGGAAATCCCAGTGACAGAGGCTGCCTCCCCAAGGTCAGGGAAGCTATTTCTCGGACTTCCCCGATCAGGGAACACCTGTGAATGAAGGGAGCTTCGTGGTGTTGTCTCTCGAGCTCCCCCACTCAATAACAATTGTTCCGGAATCCTGAGCGTGGGGAGGTTCCACCAACGGTCGGCAGCGCTTGGGTTCTAAGGGAATGCCTGTGATAGTCTCCCCTGAGGGTTTTCCTCATGTCTCTGTGCCAGGGAATGCTAGGGTGTGTTGCAGGAAATCCCAGTGACAGAGGCTGCCTCCCCAAGGTCAGGAAAGGTATTTCTCGGACTTCCCCGAGCAGGGAACACCTGTGACTGAAGAGAGCTGCGTGGAGTTGTCTCTCGAGATCCCCCACTCATTGATTATGGTTCCGGAATCCTGAGCGTGGGGAGGTTACACCAACGGTCGGCAGCGCGTGGTTTCTAGGGGAATGCCGGTGCTCGTCTCCCCTGAGGGTTTTCCTCATGTCTCTGTGCCAGGGAATGCTAGGAGGGTTTACAGGAAATCCCAGTGATAAAGGCTGCCTCCCCAAGGTCAGGGAAGCTATTTCTCGGACTTCCCCGAGCAGGGAACACCTGTGACTGAAGAGAGCTGCGTGGAGTTGTCTCTCGATATCCCCCACTCAATGACTATGGTTCCGGAATCCTGAGCGTGGGGAGGTTCCACCAACGGTCGGCAGCGCGTGGGTTCTAAGGGAGTGCCTGTTCTCATCTGCCCTGACCGTTTTCCTCATGTGTCTGTGCCAGGGAATGCTAGGGGTTGTTGCAGGAAACCCCAGTGACAGAGGCTGCCTCCCCAAGGTCAGGGAAGGTATTTCTCGCACTTCCCCAAGCAGGGAACACCTGTGACTGAAGAGAGCTGCATCGAGTTGTCTCTCGAACTCCCACACTCAATGAAAATGGTTCCAGAATCCTGACCGTGGGGAGGTCCCACCAACGGTCGGCAGCGCGTGGGTTCTAACGGAATGCCTGTGCTCGTCTCCCCTGAGGGTTTTCCTCATGTCTCTGTGCCAGGGAATGCTAGGGCTTGTTGCAGGAAATCCCAGTGACAGAGGCTGCCTCCCCAAGGTCAGGAAAGGTATTTCTCGGACTTCCCCGAGCAGGGAACACCTGTGACTGAAGAGAGCTGCGTGGAGTTCTCTCTCGAACTCCCCCACTCAATGACTATGGTTCCGAAATCCTGAGCGTGGGGAGGTTCCACCAACGGTCGACAGCGCGTGGATTCTAAGGGAATGCCTGTGCTCGTCTCCCCTGAGTGTTTTCCTCATGTCTCTGTGCCAGGGAATGCTAGGGGGTGTTGCAGGAAATCCCAGTGACAGAGGCTGCCTCCCCAAGTTCAGGGAAGTTATTTCTCGGACTTCCCCGAGCAGGGAACACCTGTGACTGAAGAGAGCTGCGTGGAGTTGTCTCTCGAGCTCCCCCACTCAGTGACAATGGTTCCGGAATCATGAGCGTGGGGAGGTTCCACCAACGGTCGGCAACGCGTGGTTTCTAAGGGAATGCCTGTGCTCGTCTCCCCTGAGAGTTTTCCTCATGTCTCTGTGCCAGGGAATGCTAGACGGGGTTGCAGGAAATCCCAGTATCAGAGGCTTCCTCCCCAAGGACAGGGAAGTTATTTCTCGGACTTCCCCGAGCAGGGAACACCTGTGACTGAAGAGAGCTGCGTGGAGTTGTCTCTCGAGCTCCCCCAATCAATGACAATGTTTCCGGAATCCTGAGCGTGGGGAGGTTCCACCAACGGTCGGCAGCGCGTGGGTTCTAAGGGAATGCATGTGCTCGACTCCCCTGAGTGTTTTCCTCATATCTCTGTCCCAGGGAATGCTAGGGGGGTTTGCAGGAAATCCCAGTGACAGTGGCTGACTCCCCAAGGTCAGGGAAGGTATTTCTCGGACTTACCCGAGCAGGGAACACCTGTGAATGAAGAGAGCTGCGTGGAGTTTTCTCTCGAGCTACCCCAATCAATGACAATGGTTCCGGAATCCTGAGCGTGGGGAGGTTCCACCAACGGTCGGCAGCGCGTTGGTTCGAAGGGAGTGCTGGTGCTCGTCTCCCCTGAGTGTTTTCCTCATGTCTCTGTGCCAGGAAATGCTAGGGGGGGTTGCAGGAAATCCCAGTGACAGAGGCTGCCTCCCCAAGGTCAGGGAAGTTATTTCTCGGACTTCCCAGAGCAGGGAACACCTGTAACTGAAGAGAGCTGCGTGGAGTTGTCTCTCGAGATCCCCCACTCAATGACTATGTTTCCGGAATCCTGAGCGTGGGGAGGTTCCACCAACGGTCGGCAGCGCGTGGGTTCTAAGGGAGTGCCTGTTCTCGTCTCCCCTGACGGTTTTCCTCATATCTCTGTGCCAGGGAATGCTAGGGGTTGTTGCAGGAAATCCCAGTGACAGAGGCTGCCTCCACAAGGTCAGGGATGGTATTTCTCGCACTTCCCCAAGCAGGGAACACCTGTGAATGAAGAGAGCTGCGTGGAGTTGTCTCTCGAACTCCCCCACTCAATGACAATATTTCCGGAATCCTGAGCTTGGGGAGGTTCCACCAACGGTCGGCAGCGCGTGGGTTCTAACGGAATGCCTGTGCTCGCCTCCCCTGAGGGTTTTCCTCATGTCTCTGTGCCAGGGAATGCTAGGGGGGTTTGCAGGAAATCCCAGTGACAGAGTCTGCTTCCCCAAGGTCAGGGAAGGTTTTTCTCGCACTTCCCCGAGCAGGGAACACCTGTGAGTGAAGCGAGCTGCGTGGAGTTGTCTCTCGAGCTCCCCCACTCAATGACAATGTTTCCGGAATCCTGAGCGTGGGGAGGTTCCACCAACGGTCGGCAGCGCGTGGGTTCTAACGGAATGCCTAAGCTAGACTCCCCTGGGTTTTTTCCTAATGTCTCTGTGCCAGGGAATGCTAGGGGGTGTTGCAGGAAATCCCAGTGACAGAGGCTGCCTCCCAAAGGTCAGGGAAGTAATTTCTCGGACTTCCCCGTGCAGGGAACACCTGTGACTGAAGAGAGCTGCGTGGAGTTGTCTCTCGAGATCCCCCACTCAATGACAATGGTTCCGGAATCCTGAGCGTGGGGAGGTTCCACCAACGGTCGGCAGAGCGTGGGTTCTAACGGAATGCCTGTGCTCGTCTCCCCTGAGGGTTTTCCTCATGTCTCTGTGCCAGGGAATGCTAGGGGGGTTTGCAGGAAATCCCAGTGACAGAGGCTGCCTCCCCAAGTTCAGGGAAGTTATTTCTCGGACTTCCCCGAGCAGGGAACACCTGTGACTGAAGAGAGCTGCGTGGAGTTGTCTCTCGAGCTCCCCCACTCAGTGACAATGGTTCCGGAATCATGAGCGTGGGGAGGTTCCACCAACGGTCGGCAGCGCTTGGGTTCTAAGGGAATGCCTGTGATAGTCTCCCCTGAGGGTTTTCCTCATGTCTCTGTGCCAGGGAATGCTAGGGTGTGTTGCAGGAAATCCCAGTGACAGAGGCTGCCTCCCCAAGGTCAGGAAAGGTATTTCTCGGACTTCCCCGAGCAGGGAACACCTGTGACTGAAGAGAGCTGCGTGGAGTTGTCTCTCGAGATCCCCCACTCATTGATTATGGTTCCGGAATCCTGAGCGTGGGGAGGTTACACCAACGGTCGGCAGCGCGTGGTTTCTAGGGGAATGCCGGTGCTCGTCTCCCCTGAGGGTTTTCCTCATGTCTCTGTGCCAGGGAATGCTAGGAGGGTTTACAGGAAATCCCAGTGATAAAGGCTGCCTCCCCAAGGTCAGGGAAGCTATTTCTCGGACTTCCCCGAGCAGGGAACACCTGTGACTGAAGAGAGCTGCGTGGAGTTGTCTCTCGATATCCCCCACTCAATGACTATGGTTCCGGAATCCTGAGCGTGGGGAGGTTCCACCAACGGTCGGCAGCGCGTGGGTTCTAAGGGAGTGCCTGTTCTCATCTGCCCTGACCGTTTTCCTCATGTGTCTGTGCCAGGGAATGCTAGGGGTTGTTGCAGGAAACCCCAGTGACAGAGGCTGCCTCCCCAAGGTCAGGGAAGGTATTTCTCGCACTTCCCCAAGCAGGGAACACCTGTGACTGAAGAGAGCTGCATCGAGTTGTCTCTCGAACTCCCACACTCAATGAAAATGGTTCCAGAATCCTGACCGTGGGGAGGTCCCACCAACGGTCGGCAGCGCGTGGGTTCTAACGGAATGCCTGTGCTCGTCTCCCCTGAGGGTTTTCCTCATGTCTCTGTGCCAGGGAATGCTAGGGCTTGTTGCAGGAAATCCCAGTGACAGAGGCTGCCTCCCCAAGGTCAGGAAAGGTATTTCTCGGACTTCCCCGAGCAGGGAACACCTGTGACTGAAGAGAGCTGCGTGGAGTTCTCTCTCGAACTCCCCCACTCAATGACTATGGTTCCGAAATCCTGAGCGTGGGGAGGTTCCACCAACGGTCGACAGCGCGTGGATTCTAAGGGAATGCCTGTGCTCGTCTCCCCTGAGTGTTTTCCTCATGTCTCTGTGCCAGGGAATGCTAGGGGGTGTTGCAGGAAATCCCAGTGACAGAGGCTGCCTCCCCAAGTTCAGGGAAGTTATTTCTCGGACTTCCCCGAGCAGGGAACACCTGTGACTGAAGAGAGCTGCGTGGAGTTGTCTCTCGAGCTCCCCCACTCAGTGACAATGGTTCCGGAATCATGAGCGTGGGGAGGTTCCACCAACGGTCGGCAACGCGTGGTTTCTAAGGGAATGCCTGTGCTCGTCTCCCCTGAGAGTTTTCCTCATGTCTCTGTGCCAGGGAATGCTAGACGGGGTTGCAGGAAATCCCAGTATCAGAGGCTTCCTCCCCAAGGACAGGGAAGTTATTTCTCGGACTTCCCCGAGCAGGGAACACCTGTGACTGAAGAGAGCTGCGTGGAGTTGTCTCTCGAGCTCCCCCAATCAATGACAATGTTTCCGGAATCCTGAGCGTGGGGAGGTTCCACCAACGGTCGGCAGCGCGTGGGTTCTAAGGGAATGCATGTGCTCGACTCCCCTGAGTGTTTTCCTCATATCTCTGTCCCAGGGAATGCTAGGGGGGTTTGCAGGAAATCCCAGTGACAGTGGCTGACTCCCCAAGGTCAGGGAAGGTATTTCTCGGACTTACCCGAGCAGGGAACACCTGTGAATGAAGAGAGCTGCGTGGAGTTTTCTCTCGAGCTACCCCAATCAATGACAATGGTTCCGGAATCCTGAGCGTGGGGAGGTTCCACCAACGGTCGGCAGCGCGTTGGTTCGAAGGGAGTGCTGGTGCTCGTCTCCCCTGAGTGTTTTCCTCATGTCTCTGTGCCAGGAAATGCTAGGGGGGGTTGCAGGAAATCCCAGTGACAGAGGCTGCCTCCCCAAGGTCAGGGAAGTTATTTCTCGGACTTCCCAGAGCAGGGAACACCTGTAACTGAAGAGAGCTGCGTGGAGTTGTCTCTCGAGATCCCCCACTCAATGACTATGTTTCCGGAATCCTGAGCGTGGGGAGGTTCCACCAACGGTCGGCAGCGCGTGGGTTCTAAGGGAGTGCCTGTTCTCGTCTCCCCTGACGGTTTTCCTCATATCTCTGTGCCAGGGAATGCTAGGGGTTGTTGCAGGAAATCCCAGTGACAGAGGCTGCCTCCACAAGGTCAGGGATGGTATTTCTCGCACTTCCCCAAGCAGGGAACACCTGTGAATGAAGAGAGCTGCGTGGAGTTGTCTCTCGAACTCCCCCACTCAATGACAATATTTCCGGAATCCTGAGCTTGGGGAGGTTCCACCAACGGTCGGCAGCGCGTGGGTTCTAACGGAATGCCTGTGCTCGCCTCCCCTGAGGGTTTTCCTCATGTCTCTGTGCCAGGGAATGCTAGGGGGGTTTGCAGGAAATCCCAGTGACAGAGTCTGCTTCCCCAAGGTCAGGGAAGGTTTTTCTCGCACTTCCCCGAGCAGGGAACACCTGTGAGTGAAGCGAGCTGCGTGGAGTTGTCTCTCGAGCTCCCCCACTCAATGACAATGTTTCCGGAATCCTGAGCGTGGGGAGGTTCCACCAACGGTCGGCAGCGCGTGGGTTCTAACGGAATGCCTAAGCTAGACTCCCCTGGGTTTTTTCCTAATGTCTCTGTGCCAGGGAATGCTAGGGGGTGTTGCAGGAAATCCCAGTGACAGAGGCTGCCTCCCAAAGGTCAGGGAAGTAATTTCTCGGACTTCCCCGTGCAGGGAACACCTGTGACTGAAGAGAGCTGCGTGGAGTTGTCTCTCGAGATCCCCCACTCAATGACAATGGTTCCGGAATCCTGAGCGTGGGGAGGTTCCACCAACGGTCGGCAGAGCGTGGGTTCTAACGGAATGCCTGTGCTCGTCTCCCCTGAGGGTTTTCCTCATGTCTCTGTGCCAGGGAATGCTAGGGGGGTTTGCAGGAAATCCCAGTGACAGAGGCTGCCTCCCCAAGGTCAGGGAAAGTATTTCTCAAACTTCCCCAAGCAGGGAACACCTGTGACTGAAGAGAGCTGCGTGGAGTTGTCTCTCGAGCTCCCCCACCCAATGACAATGGTTCCGGAATCCTGAGCTTGGGGAGGTTCCACCAAGGGTCTGCAGCGCGTGGGTTCTAAGGGAATGCCTGTGCTCGTCTCCCCTGAGTGTTTTCCTCATGTCTCTGTGCCAGGGAATGCTAGGGGGGGTTGCAGGAATTCCCAGTGACAGAGGCTGCTTCCCCAAGGTCAGGGAAGGTATTTCTCGGACTTCCCCAAGCAGGGAACACCTGTGAAAGAAGAGAGCTGCGTGGAGTTGTCTCTCGAGATCCCCCACTCATTGACTAAGTTTCCGGAATCCTGAGCGTGTGGAGGTTCCACCAACGGTCGGCAGCGCGTGGGTTCTAAGGGAGTGCCTGTGCTCGTCTCCCCTGAGGGTTTTTTCATGTCTCTGTGCCAGGGAATGCTAGGAGGGTTTCCAGGATATCCCAGTGACAGAGGCTGCCTCCCCAAGGTCAGGGAAGGTATTTCTCGGACTTCCCAGAGCAGGGAACACCTGTGACTGAAGAGTGCTGCGTGGAGTTGTCTCTCGAGCTCCCCCACTCAATGACAATGGTTCCGGAATCCTGAGCGTGGGGAGGTTCCACCAACGGTCGGCAGCGCGTTGGTTCGAAAGGAGTGCCGGTGCTCGTCTCCCCTGAGGGTTTTCCTCATGTCTCTGTGCCAGGAAATGCTAAGGGGGGGTTGCAGGAAATCCCAGTGACAGAGGTTGCCTCCCCAAGGTCAGGGAATTTATTTCTCGGACTTCCCAGAGCAGGGAACACCTGTGACTGAAGAGTGCTGCGTGGAGTTGTCTCTCGAGCTCCCCTACTCAATGACAATGTTTCCGGAATCCTGAGCGTGGGGAGGTTACACCAACGGTCGGCAGCGCGTGGGTTCTAAGGGAGTGCCTGTTCTCGTCTCCCCTGACGGTTTTCCTCATGTCTCTGTGCCAGGGAATGCTAGGGGTTGTTGCAGGAAATCCCAGTGACAGAGGCTGCCTCCCTAAGTTCAGGGAAGGTATTTCTCGCACTTCCCCAAGCAGGGAACACCTGTGACTGAAGAGAGCTGCGTCGAGTTGTCTCTCGAACTCCCCCACTCAATGACAATGGTTCCAGAATCCTGAGCGTGGGTAGGTCCCACCAACGGTCGGCAGCGCGTGGGTTCTAACGGAATGCCTGTGCTCGTCTCCCCTGAGGGTTTTCCTCATGTCTCTGTGCCAGGGAATGCTAGGGCTTGTTGCAGGAAATCCCAGTGACAGAGGCTGCTTCCCCAAGGTCAGGAAAGGTATTTCTCGGACTTCCCCGGGCAGGGAACACTTGTGACTGAAGAGAGCTGCGTGGAGTTGTCTCTCGAGATCCCCCACTCAATGACTATGGTTCCGGAATCCTGAGCGTGGGGAGGTTCCACCAACGGTCGGCAGCGCGTGGTTACTAAAGGAGTGCCTGTGCTCGTCTCCCCTGTGAGTTTTCCTCATGTCTCTCTGCCAGAGAATGCTAGGGGGGGTTGCAGGAAATCCCAGTGACAGAGGCTGCCTCCCCAAGGTCAGGGAAGGTATTTCTCGGACTTCCCCGAGCAGGGAACACCTGTGACTGAAGAGAGCTGCGTGGAGTTTTCTCTCGAGCTCCCCCACTCAATGACAATGGTTCCGGTATCCTGAGCGTCGGGAAGTTCCACCAACGGTCGGCAGCGCGTGGTTTCTAAGGGAATGCCTGTGCTCGTCTCCCCTAAGGGTTTTCCTCATTTCTCTGTGCCAGGGAATGCTAGGAGGGTTTGCAGGAAATCCCAGTGACAGAGGCTGCCTCCCCAAGGTCAGGGAAGGTATTTCTCGGACTTCCCCGAGCAGGGAACACCTGTGACTGAAGAGAGCTGCGTGGAGTTGTCTCTCGAGCTCCCCCACTCAATGACTATGGTTCCGGAATCCTGAGCGTGGGGAGGTTCCACCAACGGTCGGCAGCGCGTGGATTCTAAGGGAATGCCTGTGCTCGTCTCCCCTGAGTGTTTTCCTCATGTCTCTGTGCCAGGGAATGCTAGGTGGTGTTGCAGGAAAACCCAGTGACAGAGGCTGCCTCCCCAAGGTCAGGGAAGATATTTCTCGGACTTCCCCGAGCAGGGAACACCTGTGACAGAAGAGAGCTGCGTGGAGTTGTCTCTCGAGCTCCCCCACTCAATGACAATGGTTCCGGAATCCTGAGCGTGGGGAGGTTCCACCAACGGTCGGCAGCGCGTGGGTTCTAAGGGAATGCCTGTGCTCGTCTCCCCTGAAGTTTTTCCTCATGTCTCTGTGCCAGGTAATGCTAGGGGGGTTTGCAGGAATTCCCAGTGACAGAGGCTGCCTCCCCAAGGTCTGGGAAGTTATTTCTCAAACTTCCCCGAGCAGGGAACACCTGTGAATGAAGAGAGCTGCGTGGAGTTTTCTCTCGAGCTCCCACACTCAATGACAATGGTTCCGGAATCCTGAGCGTGGGGAGGTCCCACCAACGGTCGGCAGCGCGTGGGTTCTAACGGAATGCCTGTGCTCGTCTCCCCTGAGGGTTTTCCTCATGTCTCTGTTCCAGGGAATGCTAGGGCTTGATGCAGGAAATCCGAGTGACAGAGTCTGCCTCCCCACGGTCAGGAAAGGTATTTCTCGGACTTCCCCGAGCAGGGAACACCTGTGACTGAATAGAGCTGCGTGGAGTTGTCTCTCGAGATCCCCCACTCAATGACTATGGTTCCGGAATCCTGAGCGTGGGGAGGTTCCACCAACGGTCGGCAGCGCGTGGTTTCTAAAGGAGTGCCTGTGCTCGTCTCCCCTGAGGGTTTTCCTCATGTCTCTGTGCCAGGGAATGCTAGGGGGGGTTGCAGGAAATCCCAGTGACAGAGGCTGCCTCCCCAAGGTCAGGGAAGGTATTTCTCGCACTTCCCCAATCAGGGAACACCTGTGACTGAAGAGAGCTGCGTCGAGTTTTATCTCGATCTCCCCCACTCAATGACAATGGTTCCGGAAGCCTGAGCGTGGGGAGGTTCCACCAACGGTCGGCAGCGCGTGGGTTCTAAGGGAATGCCTGTGCTCGTCTCCCCTGAGGGTTTTCCTCATGTCTCTGTGCCAGGGAATGCTAGCGGTGGTTTCAGGAAATCCCAGTGACAGAGGCTGCCTCCCAAAGGTCAGGGAAGTTATTTCTCGGACTTCCCCGAGCAGGGAACACCTGTGACTGAAGAGAGCTGCGTGGAGTTGTCTCTCGAGCTCCCCCACTCAATGACAATGGTTCCGGAATCCTGAGCGTGGAGAGGTTCCACCAAAGGTCGGCAGCGCTTCGGTTCTAACGGAATGCCTGTCCTCGTCTCCCCTGAGTGTTTTCCTCATATCTCTGTGCCAGGGAATGCTAGGGGGGTTTGCAGGAAATCCCAGTGACAGAGGCTGCCTCCCCAAGTCAGGGAAGGTATTTCTCGGACTTCCCCGAGCAGGGAACACCTGTGAGTGAAGAGAGCTGCGTGGAGTTGTCTCTCGAGATCCCCCTCTCATTGACTATGTTTCCGGAATCCTGAGCGTGGGGAGGTTCCACCAACGGTCGGCAGCGCGTGGGTTCTAAGGGAATGCCTTTGCACGTCTCCCCTGAGTGTTTTCCACATGTCTCTGTGCCAGAGAATGCTAGGGGGTGTTGCAGGAAATCCCAGTGACAGAGGCTGCCTCCCCAAGGACAGGGAAGTTATTTCTCGGACTTCCCAGTGCAGGGAACACCTGTGAGTGTAGAGAGCTGCGTGGAGTTGTCTCTCTTGCTCCCCCACTCAATTACAATGATTCCGGAATCCTGAGCGTGGGGAAGTTCCACCAACGGTCGGCAGCGCGTGGTTTCTAAGGGAATGCCTGTGCTCGTCTCCCCTGAGGGTTTTCCTCATGTCTCTGTGCCAGGGAATGCTAGGGGGGGTTGCAGGAAAACCCAGTGACAGAGGCTGCCTCCCCAAGGTCAGGGAAGGTATTTC
The DNA here is from genome assembly GCF_048564905.1 of Vicugna pacos. Taxonomy (NCBI): domain Eukaryota; kingdom Metazoa; phylum Chordata; class Mammalia; order Artiodactyla; family Camelidae; genus Vicugna; species Vicugna pacos. The sequence goes on from NW_027328721.1 coordinate 52,003,475, forward strand.
TCGGACTTCCCCGAAAAGGGAACACCTGTGACTGAAGAGAGCTGCGTGGAGTTATCTCTCGAGCTCCCCCTCTCAATGACAAAGATTCCGGATCCTGAGCGTGGGGAGGTTCCACCAACGGTCGGCAGCGCGTGGGTTCTAGGGAATGCCTGTGCTCGTCTCCCCTGAGAGTTTTCCTCATGTCTCTGTGCCAGGGAATGTTAGGGGGTGTTTCAGGAAATCCCAGTGACAGAGGCTGCCTCCCCAAGGTCAGGGAAGTTATTTCTCGGACTTCCCCAAGCAGGGAACACCTGTGACTGAAGAGAGCTGCGTGGAATTGTCTCTCGAGCTCCCCCACTCAATGACAATGTTTCCGGAATCCTGAGCGTGGGGAGGTTCCACCAACGGTCGGCAGCGCGTGGGTTCTAAGGGAATGCCTGTGCTCGTCTTTCCTGAGGGTTTTGCTCATGTGTATGTGCCATGGAATCCTAGGGGTGATTGCAGGAAATCCCAGTGACAGAGGCTGCCTCCACAAGGTCAAGGAAGGTAGTTCTCAGAATTCCCCTTAACAGGGAACACCTGTGACTGAAGAGAGCTGCGTGGAGTTGTCTCTCTAGCTCCCCACGCACTGACAATTTTTCCGGAATCCTGAGCGTGGGGACGTTCCACCACCGGTCGGCAGCGCGTGGGTTCTAAGGGAATGCCTGTGCTTGTCTCCCCTGAGGGTTTTCCTCATGTCTCTGTGCCAGGGAATGCTAGGGGTTGTTGCAGGAATTCCCAGTGACAGAGGCTGCCTCCCCAAGGTCAGGGAAGTTTTTTCTCGCACTTCCCCGAGCAGGGAACACCTGTGAGTGAAGCGAGCTGCGTGGAGTTGTCTCTCGAGGTCCCCCACTCAATGACAATGTTTCCGGAATCCTGAGCGTGGGGAGGTTCCACCAACGGTCGGCAGCGCGTGGGTTCTAACGGAATGCCTAAGCTAGACTCCCCTGGGTTTTTGCCTAATGTCTCTGTGCCAGGGAATGCTAGGGGGGTTTGCAGGAAATCCCAGTGACAGAGCCGTCCTCCCCAAGGTCAAGGAAGGTAGTTCTCAGAATTCCCCCGAGCATGTAACACCTGTGACTGAAGAGAGCTGCGTGGAGTTGTCTCTCTAGCTCCCCACGCACTGACAATTGTTCCGGAATCCTGAGCGTGGGGAGGTTCCACCAACGGTCGGCAGCGCGTGGGTTTTAAGGGAATGCCTGTGCTCGTCTTCCCTGAGGATTTTGCTCATGTGTATATGCCAGGGAATGCTAGGGGGGTTTGCAGGAAATCCCAGTGACAGAGGCTGCCTCCCCAAGGTCAAGGAAGGTAGTTCTCAGAATTCCCCCTAACAGGGAACACCTGTGACTGAAGAGAGCTGCGTGGAGTTGTCTCTCTAGCCCCCAACGCACTGACAATTGTTCCGGAATCCTGAGCGTGGGGACGTTCCACCAACGGTCGGCAGAGCGTGGGTTCTAAGGGAATGCCTGTGCTCGTCTCCCCTGAGGGTTTTACTCATGTCTCTGTGCCAGGGAATCCTAGGGGTTGTTGCAGGAAATCCCAGTGACAGAGGCTGCCTCCCCATGGTCAGGGAAGTTATTTCTCGGACTTCCCCGAGCAGGTAACACCTGTGACTGAAGAGAGCTGCGTGGAGTTGTCTCTCGAACTCCCCCACTCAATGACAATATTTCCGGAATCATGAGCTTGGGGAGGTTCCACCAACGGTCGGCAGCGCGTGGGTTCTACCGGAATGCCTGTGCTCGTCTCCCCTGAGGGTTTTCCTCATGTCTCTGTGCCAGGGAATGCTAGGGGGGTTTGCAGGAAATCCCAGTGACAGAGTCTGCCTCCCCAAGGTCAGGGAAGGTTTTTCTCGCACTTCCCCGAGCAGGGAACACCTGTGAGTGAAGCGAGCTGCGTGGAGTTGTCTCTCGAGCTCCCCCACTCAATGACAATGTTTCCGGAATCCTGAGCGTGGGGAGGTTCCACCAACGGTCGGCAGCGCGTGGGTTCTAACGGAATGCCTAAGCTAGACTCCCCTGGGTTTTTTCCTAATGTCTCTGTGCCAGGGAATGCTAGGGGGGTTTGCAGGAAATCCCAGTGTCAGAGCCGGCCTCCCCAAGGTCAAGGAAGGTAGTTCTCAGAATTCCCCCGAGCAGGTAACACCTGTGACTGAAGAGAGCTGCGTGGAGTTGTCTCTATAGCTCCCCACGCACTGACAATTTTTCCGGAATCCTGAACGTGCGGAGGTTCCACCATCGGTCGACAGCGCGTTGTTTCTAAGGGAATGCCTGTGCTCATCTCCCCTGAGGGTTTTCCTCATGTCTCTGTGCCAGGGAATGCTAGGAGTGTTTGCAGGAAATCCCAGTGACAGAGGCTGCCTCCCCAAGGTCAGGGAAGGTGTTTCTCGGACTTCCCCGAGCAGGGAACACCTGTGACTGAAGAGAGCTGCGTGGAGTTGTCTCTCGAACTCCCCCACTCAATGACAATAGTTCCGGAATCCTGAGCGTCGGGAGGTTCCACCAACGGTCGGCAGCGCGTGGGTTCTAAAGGAATGCCTGTGCTCGTCTCCCCTGAGGATTTTCCTAATATCTCTGTGCCAGGGAATGCTAGGGGGGTTGCAGGAAATCCCAGTGACAGAGGCTGCCTCCCCAAGGTCAGGGAAGGTATTTCTCGGACTTCCCCGTGCAGGGAACACCTGTGACTGAAGAGAGCTGCGTGGAGTTGTCTCTCGAGCTCCCCCACTCAATGACAATGGTTCCGGAATCCTGAGCGTGGGGAGGTTCCACCAACGGAAGCAGTGCTTGGTTTCTAACGGAATGCCTGTGCTCTTCTCCCCTGAGGGATTTCCTCATGTCTCTTTGCCAGAGAATGCTAGGGTGTGTTGCAGGAAATCCCAGTGACAGAGGCTGCCTCCCCAAGGGCAGGGAAGTTATATCTCGGACTTCCCCTAGCAGGGAACACCTGTGACTGAAGAGAGCTGCGTGGAGTTGTCTCTCGAGCTCCCCCACTCAATGACAATGGTTCCGGATTCCTGAGCGTGGGGAGGTTCCTCCAACGGTCGGCAGCGCTTGGGTTCGAACGGAATGCCTGTGCTCGTCTCCCCTGAGGGTTTTCCTCATGTCTCTGTGCCAGGGAATTCTAGGGGGGTTTGCAGGAAATCCCAGTGACAGAGGCTGCCTCCCCAAGGTCAGGGAAGTTATTTCTCGGACTTCCCCGATCAGGGAACACCTGTGACTGAAGAGAGCTTCGTGGAGTTGTCTCTCGAGCTCCCCCACTCAATGACTATGGTTCCGGAATCCTGAGCGTGGGGAGGTTCCACCAACGGTCGGCAGCGCGTGGGTTCTAAGGGAATGCCTGTGCTCGTCTCCCCTGAGGGTTTTCCTCATGTCTCTGTGCCAGGGAATGCTAGGGGATGTTGCAGGAAATCCCAGTGACAGAGGCTGCCTCCCCAAGGTCAGGGAAGTTATTTCTCGGACTTCCCCGAGCAGGGAACACCTGTGACTGAAGAGAGCTGCGTGGAGTTGTCTCTCGAGCTCCCCCACTCAATGACAATGGTTCCGGAATCCTGAGCGTGGGGAGGTTCCACCAACGGTCGGCAGCGCGTGGTTTCTAAGGGAATGCCTGTGCTCGTCTCCCCTGAGGGTTTTCCTCATGTCTCTGTGCCAGGGAATGCTAGGAGGGTTTCCAGGAAATCCCAGTGACAGAAGCTGCCTCCCCAAGGTCAGGGAAGGTATTTCTCGGACTTCCCCGAGCAGGGAACACCTGTGACTGAAGAGAGCTGCGTGGAGTTGTCTCTCGAGATCCCCCACTCAATGACTATGGTTCCGGAATCCTGAGCGTGTGGAGGTTCCACCAACGGTCGGCAGCGCGTGGGTTCTAAGGGAGTGCCTGTTCTCGTCTCCCCTGAGGGTTTTCCTCATGTCTCTGTGCCAGGGAATGCTAGGGGTTGTTGCAGGAAATCCCAGTGACAGAGGCTGCCTCCCCAAGGTCAGGGAAGGTATTACTCGCACTTCTCCACGCAGGGAACACCTGTGACTGAAGAGAGCTGCGTCGAGTTGTCTCTCGAGCTCCCCCACTCAATGACAATGGTTCCGGAATCCTGAGCGTGGGGAGGTTCCACCAACGGTCGGCAGCGCGTGGGTTCTAACGGAATGCCTGTGCTCCTCTCCCCTGAGTGTTTTCCTCATGTCTCTGTTCCAGGGAATGCTAGGGGGGTTTGCAGGAAATCCCAGTGACAGAGGCTGCCTCCCCAAGGTCAGGGAACGTATTTCTCAAACTTCCCCAAGCAGGGAACACCTGTGACTGAAGAGAGCTGCGTGGAGTTGTCTCTCGAGCTCCCCCACCCAATGACAATGGTTCCGGAATCCTGAGCGTGTGGAGGTTCCACCAAGGGTCGGCAGCGCGTGGGTTCTAAGGGAATGCCTGTGCTCGTCTATCCTGAGAGTTTTCCTCATGTCTCTGTGCCAGGGAATGCTAGGGGGGGTTGCAGAAATTCCCAGTGACAGAGGCTGCCTCCCCAAGGTCAGGGAAGATATTTCTCGGACTTCCCCGAGCAGGGAACACCTGTGACTGAAGAGAGCTGCTGGAGTTGTCTCTCGAGCACCCCCACTCAATGACAATGGTTGCGGAATCCTGAGCGTGGGGAGGTTCCACCAACGGTCGGCAGCGCTTCGGTTCTAACGGAATGCCTGTGCTCGTCTATCCTGAGAATTTTCCTCATGTCTCTGTGCCAGGGAATGCTAGGGGGGTTTGCAGGAAATCCCAGTGACAGAGGCTGCCTCCCCAAGGTCAGGGAAGGTATTTCTCGGACTTCCCCAAGCAGGGAACACCTGTGACTGAAGAGATCTGCGTGGAGTTGTCTCTCGAGATCCCCCGATCATTGACTATGTTTCCGGAATCCTGAGCGTGGGGAGGTTCCACCAACGGTCGGCAGCGCGTGGGTTCTAAGGGAGTGCCTGTGCTCGTCTCCCCTGAGGGTTATTTTCATGTCTCTGAGCCAGGGAATGCTAGGGGGGTTTGCAGGAAATCCCAGTGACAGAGGCTGCCTCCCCAAGGTCAGGGAAGGTATTTCTCGGACTTCCCCGATCAGGGAACACCTGTGACTGAAGAGAGCTTCGTGGAGTTGTCTCTCGAGCTCCCCCACTCAATGACAATGGTTCCGGAATCCTGAGCGTGGGGAGGTTCCACCAACGGTCGGAAGCGCGTGGGTTCTAAGGGAATGCCTGTGCTAGTCTCCCCTGAGGGTTTTCCTCATCTCTCTGTGCCAGGGAATGCTAGGGGGGTTTGCAGGAAATCCCAGTGACAGAGGCTGCCTCCCCAAGGTCAGGGAAGTTATTTCTCAGACTTCCCCGATCAGGGAACACCTGTGACTGAAGAGAGTTTCGTGGAGTTGTCTCTCGAGCTCCCCCACTCAATGACAATGGTTCCGGAATCCTGAGCGTGGGGAGGTTCCACCAACGGTCGGCAGCCCTTGGGTTCTAAGGGAATGCCTGTGCTAGTCTCCCCTGAGGATTTTCCTCATGTCTCTGTGCCAGGGAATGCTAGGGTGTTTTGCAGGAATTCCCAGTGACAGAGGCTGCCTCCCCAAGGGCAGGGAATTTATTTCTCGGACTTCCCCTAGCAGGGAACACCTGTGACTGAAGAGAGCTGCGTCGAGTTGTCTCTCGAGCTCCCCCACTCAATGACTATGATTCCGGAATCCTGAGCGTGGGGAGGTTCCACCAACGGTCGGCAGCGCGTGGGTTCTAAGGGAATGCCTTTGCACGTCTCCCCTGAGGGTTTTCCACATTTCTCTGTGCCAGAGAATGCTAGGGTGTGTTGCAGGAAATCCCAGTGACAGAGGATGACTCCCCAAGTAAAGGGAAGGTATTTCTCGGACTTTCCAGTGCAGGGAACACCTGTGACTGTAGAGAGCTGCGTGGAGTTGTCTCTCTTGCTCCCCCACTCAATGACAATGATTCCGGAATCCTGAGCGTGGGGAGGTTCCACCAACGGAAGGAGTGCTTGGTTTCTAACGGAATGCCTGTGCTCGTCTCCCCTGAGGGATTTCCTCATGTCTCTTTGCCAGAGAATGCTAGGGTGTGTTGCAGGAAATCCCAGTGACAGAGGCTGCCTCCCCAAGGGCAGGGAAGTTATATCTCGGACTTCCCATAGCAGGGAACACCTGTGACTGAAGAGAGCTGCGTGGAGTTGTCTCTCGAGCTCCCCCACTCAATGACAATGGTTCCGGATTCCTGAGCGTGGGGAGGTTCCTCAAACGGTCGGCAGCGCTTGGGTTCGAACGGAATGCCTGTGCTCGTCTCCCCTGAGGGTTTTCCTCATGTCTCTGTGCCAGGGAATTCTAGGGGGGTTTGCAGGAAATCCCAGTGACAGAGGCTGCCTCCCCAAGGTCAGGGAAGTTATTTCTCGGACTTCCCCGATCAGGGAACACCTGTGACTGAAGAGAGCTTCGTGGAGTTGTCTCTCGAGCTCCCCCACTCAATGACTATGGTTCCGGAATCCTGAGCGTGGGGAGGTTCCACCAACGGTCGGCAGCGCGTGGGTTCTAACGGAATGCCTGTGCTCCTCTCCCCTGAGTGTTTTCCTCATGTCTCTGTTCCAGGGAATGCTAGGGGGGTTTGCAGGAAATCCCAGTGACAGAGGCTGCCTCCCCAAGGTCAGGGAACGTATTTCTCAAACTTCCCCAAGCAGGGAACACCTGTGACTGAAGAGAGCTGCGTGGAGTTGTCTCTCGAGCTCCCCCACCCAATGACAATGGTTCCGGAATCCTGAGCGTGTGGAGGTTCCACCAAGGGTCGGCAGCGCGTGGGTTCTAAGGGAATGCCTGTGCTCGTCTATCCTGAGAGTTTTCCTCATGTCTCTGTGCCAGGGAATGCTAGGGGGGGTTGCAGAAATTCCCAGTGACAGAGGCTGCCTCCCCAAGGTCAGGGAAGATATTTCTCGGACTTCCCCGAGCAGGGAACACCTGTGACTGAAGAGAGCTGCTGGAGTTGTCTCTCGAGCACCCCCACTCAATGACAATGGTTGCGGAATCCTGAGCGTGGGGAGGTTCCACCAACGGTCGGCAGCGCTTCGGTTCTAACGGAATGCCTGTGCTCGTCTATCCTGAGAATTTTCCTCATGTCTCTGTGCCAGGGAATGCTAGGGGGGTTTGCAGGAAATCCCAGTGACAGAGGCTGCCTCCCCAAGGTCAGGGAAGGTATTTCTCGGACTTCCCCAAGCAGGGAACACCTGTGACTGAAGAGATCTGCGTGGAGTTGTCTCTCGAGATCCCCCGATCATTGACTATGTTTCCGGAATCCTGAGCGTGGGGAGGTTCCACCAACGGTCGGCAGCGCGTGGGTTCTAAGGGAGTGCCTGTGCTCGTCTCCCCTGAGGGTTATTTTCATGTCTCTGAGCCAGGGAATGCTAGGGGGGTTTGCAGGAAATCCCAGTGACAGAGTCTGCCTCCCCAAGGTCAGGGAAGGTTTTTCTCGCACTTACCCGAGCAGGGAACACCTGTGAGTGAAGCGAGCTGCGTGGAGTTGTCTCTCGAGCTCCCCCACTCAATGACAATGGTTCCGGAATCCTGAGCGTGGGGAGGTACCACCAACGGTCGGCAGCACGTGGGTTCTAACGGAATGCCTAAGCTAGACTCCCCTGGGTTTTTTCCTAATGTCTCTGTGCCAGGGAATGCTAGGGGGGTTTGCAGGGAATCCCAGTGACAGAGCCGGCCTCCCCAAGGTCAAGGAAGTTAGTTCTCAGTATTCCCCCGAGCAGGTAACACCTGTGACTGAAGAGAGCTGCGTGGAGTTGTCTCTCTAGCTCCCCACGCACTGACAATTGTTCCGGAATCCTGAACGTGCGGAGGTTCCACCATCGGTCGACACCGCGTGGTTTCTAAGGGAATGCCTGTGCTCATCTCCCCTGAGGGTTTTCCTCATGTCTCTGTGCCAGGGAATGCTAGGAGGGTTTGCAGGAAATCCCAGTGACAGAGGCTGCCTCCCCAAGGTCAGGGAAGTTGTTTCTCGGACTTCCCCGAGCAGGGAACACCTGTGACTGAAGAGAGCTGCGTGGAGTTGTCTCTCCAACTCCCCCACTCAATGACAATAGTTCCGGAATCCTGAGCGTCGGGAGGTTCCTCGAACGGTCGGCAGCGCGTGGGTTCTAACGGAATGCCTGTGCTCGTCTCCCCTGAGGGTTTTCCTCATGTCTCTGTGCCAGGGAATGGTAGGGCTTGTTGCAGGAAATCCCAGAGACAGAGGCTGCCTCCCCAAAGTCAGGAAAGGTATTTCTCGGACTTCCCCGAGCAGGGAACACCTGTGACTGAAGAGAGCTTCGTGGAGTTGTCTCTCGAGATCCCCCACTCAATGACAATGGTTCCGGAATCCTGAGCGTGGGGAGGTTCCACCAATGGTCGGCAGCGCGTGGTTTCTAAAGGAGTGCCTGTGCTCGTCTCCCCTGAGTGTTTTCCTCATGTCTCTGTGCCAGGGAATGCTAGGGGGGGTTTCAGGAAATCCCAGTGACAGAGGCTGCCTCCCAAAGGTCAGGGAAGTTATTTCTCGGACTTCCCCGAGCAGGGAACACCTGTGACTGAAGAGAGCTGCGTGGAGTTGTCTCTCGAGCTCCCCCACTCAATGACAATGGCTCCGGAATCCTGAGCGTGGGGAGGTTCCACCAACGGTCGGCAGCGCTTGCGTTCTAACGGAATGCCTGTGCTCGTCTCCCCTGAGTGTTTTCCTCATATCTCTGTGCCAGGGAATGCTAGGGGGGTTTGCAGGAAATTCCAGTGACAGAGGCTGCCTCCCCAAGTTCAGGGAAGGTATTTCTCGGACTTCCCCAAGCAGGGAACACCTGTGACAGAAGAGAGCTGCGTGGAGTTGTCTCTCGAGATCCCCCACTCATTGACTAAGTGTCCGGAATCCTGAGCGTGGGGAGGTTCCACCAACGGTCGGTAGCGTGTGGGTTCTAAGGGAGTGCCTGTGCTCGTCTCCCCTGAGGGTTTTTTTCATGTCTCTGTGCCAGGGAATGCTAGGGGGTGTTGCAGGAAATCCCAGTGACAGAGGCTGCCTCCCCAAGTTCAGGGAATATATTTCTTGGACTTCCCCGAGCAGGGAACACCTGTGACTGAAGAGAGCTGCGTGGAGTTGTCTCTCGAGCTCCCCCAATCAATGACAATGGTTCCGGAATCCTGAGCGTAGGAAGGTTCCACCAACGGTCGGCAGCGCTTGGGTTCTAACGGAATGCCTGTGCTCGTCTCCTCTAAGAGTTTTCCTCATGTCTCTGTGCCAGGGAATGCTAGGGGGGTTTGCAGGAAATCCCAGTGACAGAGGCTGCCTCCAAAACGTCAAGGAAGGTAGTTCTCAAAATTCCCCCTAACAGGGAACACCTGTGACTGAAGAGAGCTGCGTGGAGTTGTCTCTCTAGCTCCCCACGCACTGACAATTGTTCCGGAATCCTGAGCGTGGGGACGTTCCACCAACGGTCGGCAGCGCGTGGTTTCAAAGGGAATGCCTGTGCTCGTCTCCCCTGAGGGTTGTCCTCATGTCTCTGTGCCAGGGAATGCTAGAGGGGTTTTCAGGAAATCCCAGTGACAGAGGCTGCCTCCCCAAGGTCAGGAAAGGTATATCTCGGACTTCCCCGAGCAGGGAACACCTGTGAATGAAGAAAGCTGCGTGGAGTTCTCTCTCGAGATCCCCCACTCAATGACTATGACTCCGGAATCCTGAGCGTGAGGAGGTTCCACCAACGGTCGGCAGCGCGTGGGTTCTAAGGGAGTGCCTGTGCTCGTCTCCCCTGAGGGTTTTCCTCATGTCTCTGTGCCAGGGAATGCTAGGGGGTGTTGTAGGAAATCCCAGTGACAGAGGCTGCCTCCCCAAGGTCAGGGAATGTATTTCTCGCACTTCCCCAAGCAGGGAACACCTGTGACTGAAGAGAGGTGCGTCGAGTTTTCTCTCGAGCTCCCCCACTCAATGACAATGGTTCCGGAATCCTGAGCGTGGGGAGGTTCCACCAACGGTCGGCAGCGCGTGGGTTCTAAGGGAATGCCTGTGCTCGTCTCCCCTGAGGATTTTCCTCATATCTCTGTGCCAGGGAATGCTAGGGGGTGTTGCAGGAAATCCCAGGGACAGAGGCTGCCTCCCCAACGTCAGGGAAGCTATTTCTCGGACTTCCCCGTGCAGGGAACACCTGTGACTGAAGAGAGCTGCGTGGAGTTGTCTCTCGAGCTCCCCCACTCAATGACAATGGTTCCGGAATCCTGAGCGTGGGGAGGTTCCACCAACGGAAGCAGCGCTTGGGTTCTAACGGAATGCCTGTGCTCGTCTCCCCTGAGGGTTTTCCTCATTTCTCTGTGCCAGGGAAAGCTAGGGGGGGTTGCAGGACATCCCAGTGACAGAGGCTGCCTCCCCAAGGTCAGGGAATGTATTTCTCGGACTTCCCCGATCAGGGAACACCTGTGACTGAAGAGAGCTTCGTGGAGTTTTCTCTCGAGCTCCCCCACTCAATGACAATGGTTCCGGATTCCTGAGCGTGGGGAGGTTTCACCAACGCTCGGCATCGCTTGGGTTCTAATGGAATGCCTGTGCTAGTCTCCCCTGAGGGTTTTCCTCATGTCTCTTTGCCAGAGAATGCTAGGGTGTGTTGCAGGAAATCCCAGTGACAGAGGCTGCCTCCCCAAGGGCAGGGAAGTTATATCTCGGACTTCCCCTAGCAGGGAACACCTGTGACTGAAGAGAGCTGCGTGGAGTTGTCTCTCGAGCTCCCCCACTCAATGACAATGGTTCCGGATTCCTGAGCGTGGGGAGGTTCTTCCAACGGTCGGCAGCGCTTGGGTTCGAAAGGAATGCCTGTGCTCGTCTCCCCTGAGGGTTTTCCTCATGTCTCTGTGCCAGGGAATGCTAGGGGGTGTTGCAGGAAATCCCACTGACAGAGGCTGCCTCCCCAAGGTCAGGGAAGGTATTTCTCGGACTTCCCCAAACAGGGAACACCTGTGACAGAAGAGAGCTGCGTGGAGTTGTCTCTCGAGATCCCCCACTCATTGACTAAGTTTCCGGAATCCTGAGCGTGGGGAGGTTCCACCAACGGTCGGCAGCGCGTGGGTTCTAAGGGAGTGCCTGTGCTCGTCTCCCCTGAGTGTTTTTTTCATGTCTCTCTGCTAGGGAATGCTAGGGGGTGTTGCAGGAAATCCCAGTGACAGAGGCTGCCTCCCCAAGGTCAGGGAATATATTTCTTGGACTTCCCCGAGCAGGGAACACCTGTGACTGAAGAGAGCTGCGTGGAGTTGTCTCTCGAGCTCCCCCAATCAATGACAATGGTTCCGGAATCCTGAGCGTAGGAAGGTTCCACCAACGGTCGGCAGCGCTTGGGTTCTAACGGAATGCCTGTGCTCGTCTCCTCTAAGAGTTTTCCTCATGTCTCTGTGCCAGGGAATGCTAGGGGGGTTTGCAGGAAATCCCAGTGACAGAGGCTGCCTCCACAAGGTCAAGGAAGGTAGTTCTCAAAATTCCCCCTAACAGGGAACACCTGTGACTGAAGAGAGCTGCGTGGAGTTGTCTCTCGAGCTCCCCCACTCAATGACAATGGTTCCGGAATCCTGAGCGTGGGGAGGTTCCACCAAGGGTCGGCAGCGCGTGGGTTCTAAGGGAATGCCTGTGCTCGTCTCCCCTGAGTGTTTTCCTCATGTCTCTGTGCCAGGGAATGCTAGGGGGGGTTGCAGGAATTCCCAGTGACAGAGGCTGCCTCCCCAAGGTCAGGGAAGGTATTTCTCGGACTTCCCCGAGCAGGGAACACCTGTGACTGAAGAGAGCTGCGTGGAGTTTTCTCTCGAGCTCCCCCACTCAATGACAATGGTTCCGGAATCCTGAGCGTGGGGAGGTTCCACCAACGGTCAGCAGCGGGTAGGTTCTAAGGGAATGCCTGTGCTCGTCTCCCCTGAGGGTTTTCCTCATGTCTCTGTGCCAGGGAATGCTAGTGGGGGTTTCAGGAAATCCCAGTGACAGAGGCTGCCTCCCAAAGGTCAGGGAAGTTATTTCTCGGACTTCCCCGAGCAGGGAACACCTGTGACTGAAGAGAGCTGCGTGGAGTTGTCTCTCGAGCTCCCCCACTCAATGACAATGGTTCCGGAATCCTGAGCGTGGGGAGGTTCCACCAACGGTCGGCAGCGCTTCGGTTCTAACGGAATGCTTGTGCTCGTCTCCCCTGAGTGTTTTCCTCATATCTCTGTGCCAGGGAATGCTAGGGGGGTTTGCAGGAAATCCCAGTGACAGAGGCTGCCACCCCAAGGTCAGGGAAGGTATTTCTCGGACTTCCCCGAGCAGGGAACACCTGTGACTGAAGAGAGCTGCGTGGAGTTGTCTCTCGAGATCCCCCACTCATTGAATATGTTTCCGGAATCCTGAGCGTGGGGAGGTTCCACCAACGGTCGGCAGCGCGTGGGTTCTAAGGGAGTGCCTGTGCTCGTCTCCCCTGAGGGTTATTTTCATGTCTCTGTGCCAGGGAATGCTAGGGGGGTTTGCAGGAAATCCCAGTGACAGAGGCTGCCTCCCCAAGGTCAGGGAAGGTATTTCTCGGACTTCCCCGATCAGGGAACACCTGTGACTGAAGAGAGCTTCGTGGAGTTGTCTCTAGAGCTCCCCCACTCAATGACAATGGTTCCGGAATCCTGAACGTGGGGAGGTTCCACCAACGGTCGGCAGCGCGTGGGTTCTAAGGGAATGCCTGTGCTAGTCTCCCCTGAGGGTTTTCCTCATCTCTCTGTGCCAGGGAATGCTAGGGGTGTTTGCAGGAAATCCCAGTGACAGAGGCTGCCTCCCCATTGTCAGGGAAGTTATTTCTCGGACTTCCCCGATCAGGGAACACCTGTGACTGAAGAGAGTTTCGTGGAGTTGTCTCTCGATCTCCCCCACTCAATGACAATGGTTCCGGAATCCTGAGCGTGGGGAAGTTCCACCAACGGTCGGCAGACCTTGGGTTCTAAGGGAATGCCTGTGCTAGTCTCCCCTGAGGATTTTCCTCATGTCTCTGTGCCAGGGAATGCTAGGGTGTTTTGCAGGAATTCCCAGTGACAGAGGTTGCCTCCCCAAGGGCAGGGAATTTATTTCTCGGACTTCCCCTAGCAGGGAACACCTGTGACTGAAGAGAGCTGCGTCGAGTTGTCTCTCGAGCTCCCCCACTCAATGACAATGGTTCCGGAATCTTGAGCGTGGGGAGGATCCACCAACGGTCGGCAGCGCGTGGGTTCTAACGGAATGCCTGTGCTCCTCTCCCCTGAGTGTTTTCCTCATGTCTCTGTGCCAGGGAATGCTAGGGGGGTTTGCAGGAAATCCCAGTGACAGAGGCTGCCTCCCCAAGGTCAGGGAATGTATTTCTCAAACTTCCCCAAGCAGTGAACACCTGTGACTGAAGAGAGCTTCGTGGAGATGTCTCTCGAGCTCCCCCACTCAATGACAATGGTTCCGGAATCCTGAACGTGGGGAGGTTCCACCAACGGTCGGCAGCGCGTGGGTTCTAAGGGAATGCCTGTGCTAGTCTCCCCTGAGGGTTTTCCTCATCTCTCTGTGCCAGGGAATGCTAGGGGGGTTTGCAGGAAATCCCAGTGACAGAGGCTGCCTCCGCAAGGTCAGGGAAGGTATTTCTCGCACTTCCCCAAGCAGGGAACACCTGTGACTGAAGAGAGCTGCGTCGAGTTTTCTCTCGAGCTCCCACACTCAATGACAATGGTTCCGGCATCCTGAGCGTGGGGAGGTTCCACCAACGGTCGGCAGCGCGTGGGTTCTAAAGGAATGCCTGTGCTCGTCTCCCCTGAGGATTTTCCTAATATCTCTGTGCCAGGGAATGCTAGGGGGGTTGCAGGAAATCCCAGTGACAGAGGCTGCCTCCCCAAGGTCAGGGAAGTTATTTCTCGGACTTCCCCGTGCAGGGAACACCTGTGACTGAAGAGAGCTGCGTGGAGTTGTCTCTCGAGCTCCCCCACTCAATGACAATGGTTCCGGAATCCTGAGCGTGGGGAGGTTCCACCAACGGAAGCAGTGCTTGGTTTTTAACGGAATGCCTGTGCTCTTCTCCCCTGAGGGATTTCCTCATGTCTCTTTGCCAGAGAATGCTAGGGTGTGTTGCAGGAAATCCCAGTGACAGAGGCTGCCTCCCCAAGGGCAGGGAAGTTATATCTCGGACTTCCCCTAGCAGGGAACACCTGTGACTGAAGAGAGCTGCGTGGAGTTGTCTCTCGAGCTCCCCCACTCAATGACAATGGTTCCGGATTCCTGAGCGTGGGGAGGTTCCTCCAACGGTCGGCAGCGCTTGGGTTCGAACGGAATGCCTGTGCTCGTCTCCCCTGAGGGTTTTCCTCATGTCTCTGTGCCAGGGAATTCTAGGGGGGTTTGCAGGAAATCCCAGTGACAGAGGCTGCCTCCCCAAGGTCAGGGAAGTTATTTCTCGGACTTCCCCGATCAGGGAACACCTGTGACTGAAGAGAGCTTCGTGGAGTTGTCTCTCGAGCTCCCCCACTCAATGACTATGGTTCCGGAATCCTGAGCGTGGGGAGGTTCCACCAACGGTCGGCAGCGCGTGGGTTCTAAGGGAATGCCTGTGCTCGTCTCCCCTGAGGGTTTTCCTCATGTCTCTGTGCCAGGGAATGCTAGGGGATGTTGCAGGAAATCCCAGTGACAGAGGCTGCCTCCCCAAGGTCAGGGAAGTTATTTCTCGGACTTCCCCGAGCAGGGAACACCTGTGACTGAAGAGAGCTGCGTGGAGTTGTCTCTCGAGCTCCCCCACTCAATGACAATGGTTCCGGAATCCTGAGCGTGGGGAGGTTCCACCAACGGTCGGCAGCGCGTGGTTTCTAAGGGAATGCCTGTGCTCGTCTCCCCTGAGGGTTTTCCTCATGTCTCTGTGCCAGGGAATGCTAGGAGGGTTTCCAGGAAATCCCAGTGACAGAGGCTGCCTCCCCAAGGTCAGGGAAGGTATTTCTCGGACTTCCCCGAGCAGGGAACACCTGTGACTGAAGAGAGCTGCGTGGAGTTGTCTCTCGAGATCCCCCACTCAATGACTATGGTTCCGGAATCCTGAGCGTGGGGAGGTTCCACCAACGGTCGGCAGCGCGTGGGTTCTAAGGGAGTGCCTGTTCTCGTCTCCCCTGAGGGTTTTCCTCATGTCTCTGTGCCAGGGAATGCTAGGGGTTGTTGCAGGAAATCCCAGTGACAGAGGCTGCCTCCCCAAGGTCAGGGAAGGTATTTCTCGCACTTCTCCACGCAGGGAACACCTGTGACTGAAGAGAGCTGCGTCGAGTTGTCTCTCGAGCTCCCCCACTCAATGACAATGGTTCCGGAATCCTGAGCGTGGGGAGGTTCCACCAACGGTCGGCAGCGCGTGGGTTCTAACGGAATGCCTGTGCTCCTCTCCCCTGAGTGTTTTCCTCATGTCTCTGTTCCAGGGAATGCTAGGGGGGTTTGCAGGAAATCCCAGTGACAGAGGCTGCCTCCCCAAGGTCAGGGAACGTATTTCTCAAACTTCCCCAAGCAGGGAACACCTGTGACTGAAGAGAGCTGCGTGGAGTTGTCTCTCGAGCTCCCCCACCCAATGACAATGGTTCCGGAATCCTGAGCGTGGGGAGGTTCCACCAAGGGTCGGCAGCGCGTGGGTTCTAAGGGAATGCCTGTGCTCGTCTATCCTGAGAGTTTTCCTCATGTCTCTGTGCCAGGGAATGCTAGGGGGGGTTGCAGGAATTCCCAGTGACAGAGGCTGCCTCCCCAAGGTCAGGGAAGATATTTCTCGGACTTCACCGAGCAGGGAACACCTGTGACTGAAGAGAGCTGCTGGAGTTGTCTCTCGAGCACCCCCACTCAATGACAATGGTTGCGGAATCCTGAGCGTGGGGAGGTTCCACCAACGGTCGGCAGCGCTTCGGTTCTAACGGAATGCCTGTGCTCGTCTATCCTGAGAATTTTCCTCATGTCTCTGTGCCAGGGAATGCTAGGGGGGTTTGCAGGAAATCCCAGTGACAGAGGCTGCCTCCCCAAGGTCAGGGAAGGTATTTCTCGGACTTCCCCAAGCAGGGAACACCTGTGACTGAAGAGATCTGCGTGGAGTTGTCTCTCGAGATCCCCCGATCATTGACTATGTTTCCGGAATCCTGAGCGTGGGGAGGTTCCACCAACGGTCGGCAGCGCGTGGGTTCTAAGGGAGTGCCTGTGCTCGTCTCCCCTGAGGGTTATTTTCATGTCTCTGAGCCAGGGAATGCTAGGGGGGTTTGCAGGAAATCCCAGTGACAGAGGCTGCCTCCCCAAGGTCAGGGAAGGTATTTCTCGGACTTCCCCGATCAGGGAACACCTGTGACTGAAGAGAGCTTCGTGGAGTTGTCTCTCGAGCTCCCCCACTCAATGACAATGGTTCCGGAATCCTGAGCGTGGGGAGGTTCCACCAACGGTCGGCAGCGCGTGGGTTCTAAGGGAATGCCTGTGCTAGTCTCCCCTGAGGGTTTTCCTCATCTCTCTGTGCCAGGGAATGCTAGGGGGGTTTGCAGGAAATCCCAGTGACAGAGGCTGCCTCCCCAAGGTCAGGGAAGTTATTTCTCAGACTTCCCCGATCAGGGAACACCTGTGACTGAAGAGAGTTTCGTGGAGTTGTCTCTCGAGCTCCCCCACTCAATGACAATGGTTCCGGAATCCTGAGCGTGGGGAGGTTCCACCAACGGTCGGCAGCCCTTGGGTTCTAAGGGAATGCCTGTGCTATTCTCCCCTGAGGATTTTCCTCATGTCTCTGTGCCAGGGAATGCTAGGGTGTTTTGCAGGAATTCCCAGTGACAGAGGCTGCCTCCCCAAGGGCAGGGAATTTATTTCTCGGACTTCCCCTAGCAGGGAACACCTGTGACTGAAGAGAGCTGCGTCGAGTTGTCTCTCGAGCTCCCCCACTCAATGACTATGATTCCGGAATCCTGAGCGTGGGGAGGTTCCACCAACGGTCGGCAGCGCGTGGGTTCTAAGGGAATGCCTTTGCACGTCTCCCCTGAGGGTTTTCCACATTTCTCTGTGCCAGAGAATGCTAGGGTGTGTTGCAGGAAATCCCAGTGACAGAGGATGACTCCCCAAGTACAGGGAAGGTATTTCTCGGACTTTCCAGTGCAGGGAACACCTGTGACTGTAGAGAGCTGCGTGGAGTTGTCTCTCTTGCTCCCCCACTCAATGACAATGTTTCCGGAATCCTGAGCGTGGGGAGGTTCCACCAACGGAAGGAGTGCTTGGTTTCTAACGGAATGCCTGTGCTCGTCTCCCCTGAGGGATTTCCTCATGTCTCTTTGCCAGAGAATGCTAGGGTGTGTTGCAGGAAATCCCAGTGACAGAGGCTGCCTCCCCAAGGGCAGGGAAGTTATATCTCGGACTTCCCCTAGCAGGGAACACCTGTGACTGAAGAGAGCTGCGTGGAGTTGTCTCTCGAGCTCCCCCACTCAATGACAATGGTTCCGGATTCCTGAGCGTGGGGAGGTTCCTCCAACGGTCGGCAGCGCTTGGGTTCGAACGGAATGCCTGTGCTCGTCTCCCCTGAGGGTTTTCCTCATGTCTCTGTGCCAGGGAATTCTAGGGGGGTTTGCAGGAAATCCCAGTGACAGAGGCTGCCTCCCCAAGGTCAGGGAAGTTATTTCTCGGACTTCCCCGATCAGGGAACACCTGTGACTGAAGAGAGCTTCGTGGAGTTGTCTCTCGAGCTCCCCCACTCAATGACTATGGTTCCGGAATCCTGAGCGTGGGGAGGTTCCACCAACGGTCGGCAGCGCGTGGGTTCTAAGGGAATGCCTGTGCTCGTCTCCCCTGAGGGTTTTCCTCATGTCTCTGTGCCAGGGAATGCTAGGGGGTGTTGCAGGAAATCCCAGTGACAGAGGCTGCCTCCCCAAGGTCAGGGAAGTTATTTCTCGGACTTCCCCGAGCAGGGAACACCTGTGACTGAAGAGAGCTGCGTGGAGTTGTCTCTCGAGCTCCCCCACTCAATGACAATGGTTCCGGAATCCTGAGCGTGGGGAGGTTCCACCAACGGTCGGCAGCGCGTGGTTTCTAAGGGAATGCCTGTGCTCGTCTCCCCTGAGGGTTTTCCTCATGTCTCTGTGCCAGGGAATGCTAGGAGGTTTTCCAGGAAATCCCAGTGACAGAGGCTGCCTCCCCAAGGTCAGGGAAGGTATTTCTCGGACTTCCCCGAGCAGGGAACACCTGTGACTGAAGAGAGCTGCGTGGAGTTGTCTCTCGAGATCCCCCACTCAATGACTATGGTTCCGGAATCCTGAGCGTGGGGAGGTTCCACCAAGGGTCGGCAGCGCGTGGGTTCTAAGGGAATGCCTGTGCTCGTCTATCCTGAGAGTTTTCCTCATGTCTCTGTGCCAGGGAATGCTAGGGGGGGTTGCAGGAATTCCCAGTGACAGAGGCTGCCTCCCCAAGGTCAGGGAAGATATTTCTCGGACTTCCCCGAGCAGGGAACACCTGTGACTGAAGAGAGCTGCTGGAGTTGTCTCTCGAGCACCCCCACTCAATGACAATGGTTGCGGAATCCTGAGCGTGGGGAGGTTCCACCAACGGTCGGCAGCGCTTCGGTTCTAACGGAATGCCTGTGCTCGTCTATCCTGAGAATTTTCCTCATGTCTCTGTGCCAGGGAATGCTAGGGGGGTTTGCAGGAAATCCCAGTGACAGAGGCTGCCTCCCCAAGGTCAGGGAAGGTATTTCTCGGACTTCCCCAAGCAGGGAACACCTGTGACTGAAGAGATCTGCGTGGAGTTGTCTCTCGAGATCCCCCGATCATTGACTATGTTTCCGGAATCCTGAGCGTGGGGAGGTTCCACCAACGGTCGGCAGCGCGTGGGTTCTAAGGGAGTGCCTGTGCTCGTCTCCCCTGAGGGTTATTTTCATGTCTCTGAGCCAGGGAATGCTAGGGGGGTTTGCAGGAAATCCCAGTGACAGAGGCTGCCTCCCCAAGGTCAGGGAAGGTATTTCTCGGACTTCCCCGATCAGGGAACACCTGTGACTGAAGAGAGCTTCGTGGAGTTGTCTCTCGAGCTCCCCCACTCAATGACAATGGTTCCGGAATCCTGAGCGTGGGGAGGTTCCACCAACGGTCGGCAGCGCGTGGGTTCTAAGGGAATGCCTGTGCTAGTCTCCCCTGAGGGTTTTCCTCATCTCTCTGTGCCAGGGAATGCTAGGGGGTTTTGCAGGAAATCCCAGTGACAGAGGCTGCCTCCCCAAGTACAGGGAAGGTATTTCTCGGACTTTCCAGTGCAGGGAACACCTGTGACTGTAGAGAGCTGCGTGGAGTTGTCTCTCTTGCTCCCCCACTCAATGACAATGATTCCGGAATCCTGAGCGTGGGGAAGTTCCACCAACGGTCGGCAGCGCGTGGTTTCTAAGGGAATGCCTGTGCTCGTCTCCCCTGAGGGTTTTCCTCATGTCTCTGTGCCAGGGAATGCTAGGGGGGGTTGCAGGAAATCCCAGTGACAGAGGCTGCCTCCCCAAGGTCAGGGAAGGTATTTCTCGGACTTCCCCGAACAGGGAACACCTGTGACTGAAGAGAGCTGCGTGGAGTTATCTCTCGAGCTCCCCCTCTCAATGACAATGATTCCGGATCCTGAGCGTGGGGAGGTTCCACCAACGGTCGGCAGCGCGTGGGTTCTAAGGGAATGCCTGTGCTCGTCTTCCCTGAGGGTTTTGCTCATGTGTATGTGCCAGGGAATGCTAGGGGGGTTTGCAGGAAATCCCAGTGACAGAGGCTGCCTCCCCAAGGTCAAGGAAGGTAGTTCTCAGAATTCCCCCTAACAGGGAACACCTGTGACTGAAGAGAGCTGCGTGGAGTTGTCTCTCTAGCTCCCCACGCACTGACAATTGTTCCGGAATCCTGAGCGTGGGGACGTTCCACCAACGGTCGGCAGAGCGTGGGTTCTAAGGGAATGCCTGTGCTCGTCTCCCCTGAGGGTTTTCCTCATGTCTCTGTGCCAGGGAATGCTAGGGGTTGTTGCAGGAAATCCCAGTGACAGAGGCTGCCTCCCCAAGGTCAGGGAAGTTATTTCTCGGACTTCCCCGAGCAGGTAACACCTGTGACTGAAGAGAGCTGCGTGGAGTTGTCTCTCGAACTCCCCCACTCAATGACAATATTTCCGGAATCATGAGCTTGGGGAGGTTCCACCAACGGTCGGCAGCGCGTGGGTTCTAACGGAATGCCTGTGCTCGTCTCCCCTGAGGGTTTTCCTCATGTCTCTGTGCCAGGGAATGCTAGGGGGGTTTGCAGGAAATCCCAGTGACAGAGTCTGCCTCCCCAAGGTCAGGGAAGGTTTTTCTCGCACTTACCCGAGCAGGGAACACCTGTGAGTGAAGCGAGCTGCGTGGAGTTGTCTCTCGAGCTCCCCCACTCAATGACAATGGTTCCGGAATCCTGAGCGTGGGGAGGTACCACCAACGGTCGGCAGCACGTGGGTTCTAACGGAATGCCTAAGCTAGACTCCCCTGGGTTTTTTCCTAATGTCTCTGTGCCAGGGAATGCTAGGGGGGTTTGCAGGGAATCCCAGTGACAGAGCCGGCCTCCCCAAGGTCAAGGAAGTTAGTTCTCAGTATTCCCCCGAGCAGGTAACACCTGTGACTGAAGAGAGCTGCGTGGAGTTGTCTCTCTAGCTCCCCACGCACTGACAATTGTTCCGGAATCCTGAACGTGCGGAGGTTCCACCATCGGTCGACACCGCGTGGTTTCTAAGGGAATGCCTGTGCTCATCTCCCCTGAGGGTTTTCCTCATGTCTCTGTGCCAGGGAATGCTAGGAGGGTTTGCAGGAAATTCCAGTGACAGAGGCTGCCTCCCCAAGGTCAGGGAAGGTATTTCTCGGACTTCCCCAAGCAGGGAACACCTGTGACAGAAGAGAGCTGCGTGGAGTTGTCTCTCGAGATCCCCCACTCATTGACTAAGTGTCCGGAATCCTGAGCGTGGGGAGGTTCCACCAACGGTCGGTAGCGTGTGGGTTCTAAGGGAGTGCCTGTGCTCGTCTCCCCTGAGGGTTTTTTTCATGTCTCTGTGCCAGGGAATGCTAGGGGGTGTTGCAGGAAATCCCAGTGACAGAGGCTGCCTCCCCAAGGTCAGGGAATATATTTCTTGGACTTCCCCGAGCAGGGAACACCTGTGACTGAAGAGAGCTGCGTGGAGTTGTCTCTCGAGCTCCCCCAATCAATGACAATGGTTCCGGAATCCTGAGCGTAGGAAGGTTCCACCAACGGTCGGCAGCGCTTGGGTTCTAACGGAATGCCTGTGCTCGTCTCCTCTAAGAGTTTTCCTCATGTCTCTGTGCCAGGGAACGCTAGGGGGGTTTGCAGGAAATCCCAGTGACAGAGGCTGCCTCCAAAACGTCAAGGAAGGTAGTTCTCAAAATTCCCCCTAACAGGGAACACCTGTGAATGAAGAGAGCTGCGTGGAGTTCTCTCTCGAGATCCCCCACTCAATGACTATGGCTCCGGAATCCTGAGCGTGAGGAGGTTCCACCAACGGTCGGCAGCGCGTGGGTTCTAAGGGAGTGCCTGTGCTCGTCTCCCCTGAGGGTTTTCCTCATGTCTCTGTGCCAGGGAATGCTAGGGGGTGTTGTAGGAAATCCCAGTGACAGAGGCTGCCTCCCCAAGGTCAGGGAATGTATTTCTCGCACTTCCCCAAGCAGGGAACACCTGTGACTGAAGAGAGGTGCGTCGAGTTTTCTCTCGAGCTCCCCCACTCAATGACAATGGTTCCGGAATCCTGAGCGTGGGGAGGTTCCACCAACGGTCGGCAGCGCGTGGGTTCTAAGGGAATGCCTGTGCTCGTCTCCCCTGAGGATTTTCCTCATATCTCTGTGCCAGGGAATTCTAGGGGGGGTTGCAGGAAATCCCAGGGACAGAGGCTGCCTCCCCAAGGTCAGGGAAGCTATTTCTCGGACTTCCCCGTGCAGGGAACACCTGTGACTGAAGAGAGCTGCGTGGAGTTGTCTCTCGAGCTCCCCCACTCAATGACAATGGTTCCGGAATCCTGAGCGTGGGGAGGTTCCACCAACGGAAGCAGCGCTTGGGTTCTAACGGAATGCCTGTGCTCGTCTCCCCTGAGGGTTTTCCTCATTTCTCTGTGCCAGGGAAAGCTAGGGGGGGTTGCAGGACATCCCAGTGACAGAGGCTGCCTCCCCAAGGTCAGGGAATGTATTTCTCGGACTTCCCCGATCAGGGAACACCTGTGACTGAAGAGAGCTTCGTGGTGTTTTCTCTCGAGCTCCCCCACTCAATGACAATGGTTCCGGAATCCTGAGCGTGGGGAGGTTTCACCAACGCTCGGCAGCGCTTGGGTTCTAATGGAATGCCTGTGCTAGTCTCCCCTGAGGGTTTTCCTCATGTCTCTTTGCCAGAGAATGCTAGGGTGTGTTGCAGGAAATCCCAGTGACAGAGGCTGCCTCCCCAAGGGCAGGGAAGTTATATCTCGGACTTCCCCTAGCAGGGAACACCTGTGACTGAAGAGAGCTGCGTGGAGTTGTCTCTCGAGCTCCCCCACTCAATGACAATGGTTCCGGATTCCTGAGCGTGGGGAGGTTCTTCCAACGGTCGGCAGCGCTTGGGTTCGAAAGGAATGCCTGTGCTCGTCTCCCCTGAGGGTTTTCCTCATGTCTCTGTGCCAGGGAATGCTAGGGGGTGTTGCAGGAAATCCCACTGACAGAGGCTGCCTCCCCAAGGTCAGGGAAGGTATTTCTCGCACTTCCCCACGCAGGGAACACCTGTGACTGAAGAGAGCTGCGTCGAGTTGTCTCTCGAGCTCCCCCACTCAATGACAATGGCTCCGGAATCCTGAGCGTGGGGAGGTTCCACCAACGGTCGGCAGCGCTTGCGTTCTAACGGAATGCCTGTGCTCGTCTCCCCTGAGGGTTTTCCTCATATCTCTGTGCCAGGGAATGCTAGGGGGGTTTGCAGGAAATTCCAGTGACAGAGGCTTCCTCCCCAAGGTCAGGGAAGGTATTTCTCGGACTTCCCCAAGCAGGGAACACCTGTGACAGAAGAGAGCTGCGTGGAGTTGTCTCTCGAGATCCCCAACTCATTGACTAAGTTTCCGGAATCCTGAGCGTGGGGAGGTTCCACCAACGGTCGGCAGCGCGTGGGTTCTAAGGGAGTGCCTGTGCTCGTCTCCCCTGAGTGTTTTTTTCATGTCTCTGTGCTAGGGAATGCTAGGGGTTGTTGCAGGAAATCCCAGTGACAGAGGCTGCCTCCCCAAGGTCAGGGAATATATTTCTTGGACTTCCCCGAGCAGGGAACACCTGTGACTGAAGAGAGCTGCGTGGAGTTGTCTCTCGAGCTCCCCCAATCAATGACAATGGTTCCGGAATCCTGAGCGTAGGAAGGTTCCACCAACGGTCGGCAGCGCTTGGGTTCTAACGGAATGCCTGTGCTCGTCTCCTCTAAGAGTTTTCCTCATGTCTCTGTGCCAGGGAATGCTAGGGGGGTTTGCAGGAAATCCCAGTGACAGAGGCTGCCTCCACAAGGTCAAGGAAGGTAGTTCTCAAAATTCCCCCTAACAGGGAACACCTGTGACTGAAGAGAGCTGCGTGGAGTTGTCTCTCGAGCTCCCCCACTCAATGACAATGGTTCCGGAATCCTGAGCGTGGGGAGGTTCCACCAAGGGTCGGCAGCGCGTGGGTTCTAAGGGAATGCCTGTGCTCGTCTCCCCTGAGTGTTTTCCTCATGTCTCTGTGCCAGGGAATGCTAGGGGGGGTTGCAGGAATTCCCAGTGACAGAGGCTGCCTCCCCAAGGTCAGGGAAGGTATTTCTCGGACTTCCCCGAGCAGGGAACACCTGTGACTGAAGAGAGCTGCGTGGAGTTGTCTCTCGAGCTCCCCCACTCAATGACAATGGTTCCGGAATCCTGAGCGTGGGGAGGTTCCACCAACGGTCAGCAGCGGGTAGGTTCTAAGGGAATGCCTGTGCTCGTCTCCCCTGAGGGTTTTCCTCATGTCTCTGTGCCAGGGAATGCTAGTGGGGGTTTCAGGAAATCCCAGTGACAGAGGCTGCCTCCCAAAGGTCAGGGAAGTTATTTCTCGGACTTCCCCGAGCAGGGAACACCTGTGACTGAAGAGAGCTGCGTGGAGTTGTCTCTCGAGCTCCCCCACTCAATGACAATGGTTCCGGAATCCTGAGCGTGGGGAGGTTCCACCAACGGTCGGCAGCGCTTCGGTTCTAACGGAATGCTTGTGCTCGTCTCCCCTGAGTGTTTTCCTCATATCTCTGTGCCAGGGAATGCTAGGGGGGTTTGCAGGAAATCCCAGTGACAGAGGCTGCCTCCCCAAGGTCAGGGAAGGTATTTCTCGGACTTCCCCGAGCAGGGAACACCTGTGACTGAAGAGAGCTGCGTGGAGTTGTCTCTCGAGATCCCCCACTCATTGAATATGTTTCCGGAATCCTGAGCGTGGGGAGGTTCCACCAACGGTCGGCAGCGCGTGGGTTCTAAGGGAGTGCCTGTGCTCGTCTCCCCTGAGGGTTATTTTCATGTCTCTGTGCCAGGGAATGCTAGGGGGGTTTGCAGGAAATCCCAGTGACAGAGGCTGCCTCCCCAAGGTCAGGGAAGGTATTTCTCGGACTTCCCCGATCAGGGAACACCTGTGACTGAAGAGAGCTTCGTGGAGTTGTCTCTAGAGCTCCCCCACTCAATGACAATGGTTCCGGAATCCTGAACGTGGGGAGGTTCCACCAACGGTCGGCAGCGCGTGGGTTCTAAGGGAATGCCTGTGCTAGTCTCCCCTGAGGGTTTTCCTCATCTCTCTGTGCCAGGGAATGCTAGGGGTGTTTGCAGGAAATCCCAGTGACAGAGGCTGCCTCCCCATTGTCAGGGAAGTTATTTCTCGGACTTCCCCGATCAGGGAACACCTGTGACTGAAGAGAGTTTCGTGGAGTTGTCTCTCGATCTCCCCCACTCAATGACAATGGTTCCGGAATCCTGAGCGTGGGGAAGTTCCACCAACGGTCGGCAGACCTTGGGTTCTAAGGGAATGCCTGTGCTAGTCTCCCCTGAGGATTTTCCTCATGTCTCTGTGCCAGGGAATGCTAGGGTGTTTTGCAGGAATTCCCAGTGACAGAGGTTGCCTCCCCAAGGGCAGGGAATTTATTTCTCGGACTTCCCCTAGCAGGGAACACCTGTGACTGAAGAGAGCTGCGTCGAGTTGTCTCTCGAGCTCCCCCACTCAATGACAATGGTTCCGGAATCTTGAGCGTGGGGAGGATCCACCAACGGTCGGCAGCGCGTGGGTTCTAACGGAATGCCTGTGCTCCTCTCCCCTGAGAGTTTTCCTCATGTCTCTGTGCCAGGGAATGCTAGGGGGGTTTGCAGGAAATCCCAGTGACAGAGGCTGCCTCCCCAAGGTCAGGGAATGTATTTCTCAAACTTCCCCAAGCAGTGAACACCTGTGACTGAAGAGAGCTTCGTGGAGATGTCTCTCGAGCTCCCCCACTCAATGACAATGGTTCCGGAATCCTGAACGTGGGGAGGTTCCACCAACGGTCGGCAGCGCGTGGGTTCTAAGGGAATGCCTGTGCTAGTCTCCCCTGAGGGTTTTCCTCATCTCTCTGTGCCAGGGAATGCTAGGGGGGTTTGCAGGAAATCCCAGTGACAGAGGCTGCCTCCCCATTGTCAGGGAAGTTATTTCTCGGACTTCCCCGATCAGGGAACACCTGTGACTGAAGAGAGTTTCGTGGAGTTGTCTCTCGAGCTCCCCCACTCAATGACAATGTTTCCGGAATCCTGAGCGTGGGGAAGTTCCACCAACGGTCGGCAGACCTTGGGTTCTAAGGGAATGCCTGTGCTAGCCTCCCCTGAGGATTTTCCTCATGTCTCTGTGCCAGGGAATGCTAGGGTGTTTTGCAGGAATTCCCAGTGACAGAGGCTGCCTCCCCAAGGGCAGGGAATTTATTTCTCGGACTTCCCCTAGCAGGGAACACCTGTGACTGAAGAGAGCTTCGTGGAGTTGTCTCTCGAGCTCCCCCACTCAATGACTATGTTTCCGGAATCCTGAGCGTGGGGAGGTACCACCAACGGTCGGCAGCGCGTGGGTTCTAAGGGAATGCCTGTGCTCGTCTCCCCTGAGGGTTTTCCACATGTCTCTGTGCCAGAGAATGCTAGGGGTTGTTGCAGGAAATCCCAGTGACAGAGGCTGCCTCCCCAAGGACAGGGAAGGTATTTTCGGACTTTCCAGTGCAGGGAACACCTGTGACTGTAGACAGCTGCGTGGAGTTGTCTCTCTTGCTCCCCCACTCAATGACAATGGTTCCAGAATCCTGAGCGTGGGGAGGTTCCACCAACGGTCGGCAGCGCGTGGGTTCTAAGGGAATGCCAGTGCTCGTCTTCCCTGAGGGTTTTGCTCATGTGTATGTGCCAGGGAATGCTAGGGGGGTTTGCAGGAAATCCCAGTGACATAGGCTGCCTCCCCAAGGTCAAGGAAGGTAGTTCTCAGAATTCCCCCTAACAGGGAACACCTGTGACTGAAGAGAGCTGCGTGGAGTTGTCTCTCTAGCCCCCCACGCACTGACAATTGTTCCGGAATCCTGAGCGTGGGGACGTTCCACCAACGGTCGGCAGCGCGTGGGTTCTAACGGAATGCCTAAGCTAGACTCCCCTGGGTTTTTTCCTAATGTCTCTTTGCCAGGGAATGCAAGGGGGGTTTGCAGGAAATCCCAGTGACAGAGCCGGCCTCCCCATGGTAAAGGAAGGTAGTTCTCAGAATTCCCCCGAGCAGGTAACACCTGTGACTGAAGAGAGCTGCGTGGAGTTGTCTCTCTAGCTCCCCACGCACTGACAATTGTTCCGGAATCCTGAACGTGCGGAGGTTCCACCATCGGTCGACAGCGCGTGGTTTCTAAGGGAATGCATGTGCTCTTCTCCCCTGAGGGTTTTCCTCATGTCTCTGTGCCAGGGAATGCTAGGAGGGTTTGCAGGAAATCCCAGTGACAGAGGCTCCTCCCCAAGGTCAGGGAAGGTGTTTCTCGGACTTCCCCGAGCAGGGAACACCTGTGACTGAAGAGAGCTGCGTGGAGTTGTCTCTCGAACTCCCCCACTCAATGACAATAGTTCCGGAATCCTGAGCGTCGGGAGGTTCCACGAACGGTCGGCAGCGCGTGCGTTCTAACGGAATGCCTGTGCTCGTCTCCCCTGAGGGTTTTCCTCATGTCTCTGTGCCAGGGAATGCTAGGGCTTGTTGCAGGAAATCCCAGTGACAGAAGCTGCCTCCCCAAGGTCAGGAAAGGTATTTCTCGGACTTCCCCGAGCAGGGAACACCTGTGACTGAAGAGAGCTTCGTGGAGTTGTCTCTCGAGATCCCTCACTCAATGACTATGGTTCCGGAATCCTGTGCGTGGGGAGGTTCCACCAACGGTCGGCAGCGCGTGGTTTCTAAAGGAGTGCCTGTGCTCGTCTCCCCTGAGGGTTTTCCTCATGTCTCTGTGCCAGGGAATGCTAGGGGGGTTTGCAGGAAATCCCAGTGACAGAGGCTGCCTCCCCAAGGTCAGGGAAGGTATTTCTCGCACTTCCCCAAGCAGGGAACACCTGTGACTGAAGAGAGCTGCGTCGAGTTTTCTCTCGATCTCCCCCACTCAATGACAATGGTTCCAGAATCCTGAGCGTGGGGAGGTTCCACCAACGGTCGGCAGCGCGTGGGTTCTAAGGGGATGCCTGTGCTCGTCTCCCCTGAGAGTTTTCCTCATGTCTCTGTGCCAGGGAATGCTAGTGGGGGTTTCAGGAAATCCCAGTGACAGAGGCTGCCTCCCCAAGGTCAGGGAAGTTATTTCTCGGACTTCCCCGAGCAGGGAACACCTGTGACTGAAGAGAGCTGCGTGGAGTTGTCTCTCGAGCTCCCCCACTCAATGACAATGGTTCCGGAATCCTGAGCGTGGGGAGGTTCCACCAACGGTCGGCAGCGCTTGGGTTCTAACGGAATGCCTGTGCTCGTCTCCCCTGAGTGTTTTCCTCATATCTCTGTGCCAGGGAATGCTAGGGGAGTTTGCAGGAAATTCCAGTGACAGAGGCTGCCTCCCCAAGGTCAGGGAAGTTATTTCTCGGACTTCCCCAAGCAGGGAACACCTGTGACAGAAGAGAGCTGCGTGTAGTTGTCTCTCGAGATCCCCCACTCATTGACTAAGTTTCCGGAATCCTGACCGTGGGGAGGTTGCACCAACGGTCGGCAGCGCGTGGGTTCTAGGGAGTGCCTGTGCTCGTCTCCCCTGAGGGTTTTTTTCATGTCTCTGTGCCAGGGAATGCTAGGGGGTGTTGCAGGAAAT
Organism: Vicugna pacos; assembly: GCF_048564905.1. NCBI lineage: Eukaryota > Metazoa > Chordata > Mammalia > Artiodactyla > Camelidae > Vicugna > Vicugna pacos. The sequence continues at coordinate 52,031,718 of NW_027328721.1, forward strand.
CCCAGTGACAGAGGCTGCCTCCAAAAGTTCAGGGAAGATATTTCTTGGACTTCCCCGAGCAGGGAACACCTGTGACTGAAGAGAGCTGCGTGGAGTTGTCTCTCGAGCTCCCCCAATCAATGACAATGGTTCCGGAATCCTGAGCGTAGGGAGGTTCCACCAACGGTCGGCAGCGCTTGGGTTCTAACGGAATGCCTGTGCTCGTCTCCTCTAAGGGTTTTCCTCATGTCTCTGTGCCAGGGAATGCTAGGGGGGTTTGCAGGAAATCCCAGTGACAGAGGCTGCCTCCCCAAAGTCAAGGAAGGTAGTTCTCAAAATTCCCCCTAACAGGGAACACCTGTGACTGAAGAGAGCTGCGTGGAGTTGTCTCTCTAGCTCCCCACGCACTGACAATTGTTCCGGAATCCTGAGCGTGGGGACGTTCCACCAACGGTCGGCAGCGCGTGGGTTCTAAAGGAATGCCTGTGCTCGTCTCCCCTGAGAGTTTTCCTCATGTCTCTGTGCCAGGGAATGCTAGGGGGGGTTTCAGGAAATCCCAGTGACAGAAGCTGCCTCCCAAAGGTCAGGGAAGTTATTTCTCGGACATCCCCGAGCAGGGAACACCTGTGACTGAAGAGAGCTGCGTGGAGTTGTCTCTCGAGCTCCCCCACTCAATGACAATGGTTCCGGAATCCTGAGCGTGGGGAGGTTCCACCAACGGTCGGCAGCGCTTGGGTTCTAACGGAATGCCTGTGCTCGTCTCCCCTGAGTGTTTTCCTCATATCTCTGTGCCAGGGAATGCTAGGGGGGTTTGCAGGAAATTCCAGTGACAGAGGCTGCCTCCCCAAGGTCAGGGAAGGTATTTCTCGGACTTCCCAAAGCAGGGAACACCTGGGACAGAAGAGAGCTGCGTGGAGTTGTCTCTCGAGATCCCCCACTCATTGACTATGTTTCCGGAATCCTGACCGTGGGGAGGTTGCACCAACGGTCGGCAGCGCGTGGGTTCTAAGGGAGTGCCTGTGCTCGTCTCCCCTGAGGGTTTTTTTCATGTCTCTGTGCCAGGGAATGCTATGGGGTGTTGCAGGAAATCCCAGTGACAGAGGCTGCCTCCCCAAGTTCAGGGAAGATATTTCTTGGACTTCCCCGAGCAGGGAACACCTGTGACTGAAGAGAGCTGCGTCGAGTTTTCTCTCGAGCTCCCCCACTCAATGACAATGGTTCCGGAATCCTGAGGGTGGGGAGGTTCCACCAACGGTCGGCAGCGCGTGGGTTCTAAGGGAATGCCTGTGCTCGTCTCCCCTGAGGGTTTTCCTCATATCTCTGTGCCAGGGAATGCTAGGGGGGGTTGCAGGAAATCCCAGTGACAGAGGCTGCCTCCCCAAGGTCAGGGAAGGTATTTCTCGGACTTCCCCGTGCAGGGAACACCTGTGACTGAAGAGAGCTGCGTGGAGTTGTCTCTCGAGCTCCCCCACTCAATGACAATGGTTCCGGAATCCTGAGCGTGGGCAGGTTCCACCAAAGGAAGCAGCGCTTGGGTTCTAACAGAATGCGTGTGCTCGTCTCCCCTGAGGGTTTTCCTCATGTCTCTGTGCCAGGGAATGCTAGGGGGGTTTGCAGGAAATCCCAGTGACAGAGGCTGCCTCCCCAAGGTCAGGGAATGTATTTCTCGGACTTCCCCGATCAGGGAACACCTGTGACTGAAGAGAGCTTCGTGGAGTTGTCTCTCGAGCTCCCCCACTCAATGACAATGGTTCCGGAATCCTGAGCGTGGGGAGGTTTCACCAACGGTCGGCAGCGCGTGGGTTCTAAGGGAATGCCAGTGCTAGTCTACCCTGAGGGTTTTCCTCATGTCTCTGTGCCAGAGAATGCTAGGGTGTGTTGCAGGAAATCCCAGTGACAGAGGCTGCCCCCCAAGGTCAGGGAAGGTATTTCCCGGACTTCCCCGAGCAGGGAACACCTGTGACTGAAGAGAGCTGCGTGGAGTTGTCTCTCGAGCTCCCCCACTGAATGACAATGGTTCCGGAATCCTGAGCGTGGGGAGGTTCCACCAACGGTCGGCAGCGCGTGGTTTCTAAGGGAATGCATGTGCTCGTCTCCCCTGAGGGTTTTCCTCATGTCTCTGTGCCAGGGAATGCTAGGAGGGTTTCCAGGAAATCCCAGTGACAGAGGCTGCCTCCCCAAGGTCAGGGAAGTTATTTCTCGGACTTCCCCGAGCAGGGAACACCTGTGACTGAAGAGAGCTGCGTGGAGATGTCTCTCGAGATCCCCCACTCAATGACTATGGTTCCGGAATCCTGAGCGTGGGGAGGTTCCACCAACGGTCGGCAGCGCGTGGGTTCTAAGGGAGTGCCTGTTCTCATCTCCCCTGAGGGTTTTCCTCATGTCTCTGTGCCAGGGAATGCTAGGGGTTGTTGCAGGAAATCCCAGTGACAGAGGCTGCCTCCCCAAGGTCAGGGAAGGTATTTCTCGCACTTCCCCAAGCAGGGAACACCTGTGACTGAAGAGAGCTGCGTCGAGTTGTCTCTCGAGCTCCCCCACTCAATGACAATGGTTCCGGAATCCTGAGCGTGGGGAGGTTCCACCAACGGTCGGCAGCGCGTGGGTTCTAACGGAATGCCTGTGCTCGTCTCCCCTGAAAGTTTTCCTCATGTCTCTGTGCCAGGGAATGCTAGGGGGGTTTGCAGGAAATCCCAGTGACAGAGGCTGCCTCCCCAAGGTCAGGGAACTTATTTCTCAAACTTCCCCAAGTAGGGAACACCTGTGACTGAAGAGAGATGCGTGGAGTTGTCTCTCGAGCTCCCCCACCCAATGACAATGGTTCCGGAATCCTGAGCTTGGGGAGGTTCCACCAAGGGTCGGCAGCGCGTGGGTTCTAAGGGAATGCCTGTGCTCGTCTCCCCTGAGTGTTTTCCTCATGTCTCTGTGCCAGGGATTGCTAGGGGGGGTTGCAGGAATTCCCAGTGACAGAGGCTGCCTCCCCAAGGTCAGGGAAGGTATTTCTCGGACTTCCCCGAGCAGGGAACACCTGTGACTGAAGAGAGCTGCGTGGAGTTGTCTCTCGAGCTCCCCCACTCAATGACAATGGTTCCGGAATCCTGAGCGTGGGGAGGTTCCACCAACTGTCGGCAGCGCGTGGGTTCTAAGAGAATGCCTGTGCTCGTCTCCCCTGAGTGTTTTCATAATTTCTCTGTGCCAGGGAATGCTAGGGGGGGTTGCAGGAAATCCCAGTGACAGAGGCTGCCTCCCCATGGTCAGGGAAGGTATTTCTCGGACTTCCCCGAGCAGGGAACACCTGTGAATGAAGAGAGCTGCGTGGAGTTGTCTCTCGTGCTCCCATACTCAATGACAATGGTTCCGGAATCCTGAGCGTGGGGAGGTTCCACCAACGTTCGGCAGCGCGTGGGTACTAGGGAATGCCTGTGCTCGTCTCCCCTGAGGGTTTTCCTCATGTCTCTGTGCCAGGGAATGCTGGGGGGTGTTGCAGGAAATCCCAGTGACAGAGGCTGCCTCCCCAAGGTCAGGGAAGTTATTTCTCGGACTTCCCCGAACAGGGAACACCTGTGACTGAAGAGAGCTGCGTGGAGTTGTCTCTCGAGCTCCCCCTCTCAATGACAATGATTCCGGAATCCTGAGCGTGGGGAGGTTCCACCAACGGTCGGTAGCGCGTGGGTTCAAGGGAATACCTGTGCTCGTCTCCCCTGAGGGTTTTGCTCATGTCTCTGTGCCAGGGAATGCTAGGAGGGTTTGCAGGAAATCCCAGAGACAGAGGCTGCCTCCCCAAGGTCAGGGAAGTTATTTCTCGGACTTCCCTGAGCAGGGAACACCTGTGACTGAGGAGAGCTGCGTGGAGATGTCTCTCGAGCTCCCCCACTCAATGACTATGGTTCCAAAATCCTGAGCGTGGGGAGGTTCCACCAACGGTCGGCAGGGCGTGGATTCTAAGGGAATGCCTGTGCTCGTCTCCCCTGAGGATTTTCCTCATATCTCTGTGCCAGGAAATGCTAGGGGGTGTTGCAGGAAATCCCAGTGACAGAGGCTGCCTCCCCAAGGTCAGGGAAGGTATTTCTCGGACTACCCCGAGCAGGGAACACCTGTGACTGAAGAGAGCTGCGTGGAGTTGTCTCTCGAGCTCCCCCACTCAATGACTATGGTTCCAAAATCCTGAGCGTGGGGAGGTTCCACCAACGGTCGTCAGGGCGTGGATTGGAAGGGAATGCCTGTGCTCGTCTCCCCTGAGGGTTTTCCTTATATCTCTGTGCCAGGGAATGCTAGGGGATGTTGCAGGAAATCCCAGTGACAGAGGCTGCCTCCCCAAGGTCAGGGAAGGTATTTCTCGGACTACCCCGAGCAGGGAACACCTGTGACTGAAGAGAGCTGCGTTGAGTTGTCTCTCGAGTTCCCCCACTCAATGACAATGTTTCCGGAATCCTGAGCGTGGGGAGGTTCCACCAAAGGTCGGTAGCGCGTGGGTTCTAGGGAATGCCTGTGCTCGTCTCCCCTGAGGGTTTTGCTCATGTCTCTGTGCCAGGGAATGCTAGGAGGGTTTGCAGGAAATCCCAGTGACAGAGGCTGCCTCCCCAAGGTCAGGGAAGTTATTTCTCGGACTTCCCTGAGCAGGGAACACCTGTGACTGAGGAGAGCTGCGTCAGTTGTCTCTCGAGCTCCCCCACTCAATGACTATGGTTCCAAAATACTGAGCGTGGGGAGGTTCCACCAACGGTCGGCAGGGCGTGGATTCTAAGGGAATGCCTGTGCTCGTCTCCCCTGAGGGTTTTCCTCATATCTCTGTGCCAGGGAATGCTAGGGGGTGATGCAGGGAATCCCAGTGACAGAGGCTGCCTCCCCAAGGTCAGGGAAGATATTTCTCGGACTACCCCGAGCAGGGAACACCTGTGACTGAAGAGAGCTGCGTTGAGTTGTCTCTCGAGTTCCCCCACTCAATGACAATGTTTCCGGAATCCTGAGCGTGGGGAGGTTCCACCAACGGTCGGCAGCGCGTGGTTTCTAAGGGAATGCCTGTGCTCGTCTCCCCTGAGGGTATTCCTAATGTATCTGTGCCAGGGAAATGCTAGGGGGTGTTGCAGGAAATCCCAGTGACAGAGGCTTCCTCCCCAAGGTCAGGGAAGGTATTTCTCGGACTTCCCCGAGCAGGTAACACCTGTGAATGAAGAGAGCTGCGTGGAGTTGTCTCTCGAGCTCCCCCACTCAATGACAATGGTTCCGGAATCCTGAGCGTGCGGAGGTTCCACCAACGGTCGGTAGCGCGTGGGTTCTAGGGAATGCCTGTGCTCGTCTCCCCTGAGGATTTTGCTCATGTCTCTGTGCCAGGGAATGCTAGGAGGGTTTGCAGGAAATCCCAGTGACAGAGGCTGCCTCCCCAAGGTCAGGGAAGTTATTTCTCGGACTTCCCTGAGCAGGGAACACCTGTGACTGAGGAGAGCTGCGTGGAGTTGTCTCTCGAGCTCCCCCACTCAATGACTATGGTTCCAAAATCCTGAGCGTGGGGAGGTTCCACCAACGGTCGGCAGGGCGTGGATTCTAAGGGAATGCCTGTGCTCGTCTCCCCTGAGTGTTTTCCTCATATCTCTGTGCCAGGGAATGCTAGGGGGTGTTGCAGGAAATCCCAGTGACAGAGGCTGCCTCCCCAAGGTCAGGGAAGGTATTTCTCGGACTACCCCGAGCAGGGAACACCTGTGACTGAAGAGAGCTGCGTGGAGTTGTCTCTCGAGTTCCCCCACTCAATGACAATGTTTCCGGAATCCTGAGCGTGGGGAGGTTCCACCAACGGTCGGCAGCGCGTGGTTTCTAAGGGAATGCCTGTGCTCGTCTCCCCTGAGGGTATTCCTAATGTCTCTATGCCAGGGAAATGCTAGGGGGTGTTGCAGGAAATCCCAGTGACAGAGGCTTCCTCCCCAAGGTCAGGGAAGGTATTTCTCGGACTTCCCCGAGCAGGGAACACGTGTGAATGAAGAGAGCTGCGTGGAGTTGTCCCGCGAGCTCCACCACTCAATGACAATGGTTCCGGAATCCTGAGCGTGGGGAGGTTCCACCAACGGTCGGCAGCGCGTGGTTTCTAAGGGAATGCCTGTGCTCATTTCCCCTGAGGGTTTTCCTCATGTCTCTGTGCCAGGGAATTCTAGGGGGGTTACAGGAAATCCCAGTGACAGAGGCTGCCTCCCCAAGGTCAGGGAAGGTATTTCTCGGACTTCCCCGAGCAGGGAACACCTGTGACTGAAGAGAGCTGCGTGGAGTTGTCTCTCGTTCTCCCCCACTCAATGACAATGGTTCCGGAATCCTGAGCGTGGGGAGGTACAACCAACGGTCGGCAGCGCGTGGGTTCTAGGGAATGCCTGTGCTCGTCTCCCCTGAGGATTTTCCTCATGTCTCTGTGCCAGGGAATGCTAGGGGGGGTTGCAGGAAATCCCAGTGACAGAGGCTGCCTCCCCAAGAGCAGGGAAGTTATTTCTTGGACTTCCGCGAGCAGGGAACACCTGTGACTGAAGAGAGCTGCGTGGAGTTGTCTCTCGAGCTCCCCCACTCAATGACAATGGTTCCGGAATCCTGAGCGTTGGGAGGTTACACCAACGGTCGGCAGCGCGTGGTTTCTAAGGGAATGCCTGTGCTCGTCTCCCCTGAGGGTTTTCCTCATGTCTCTGTGCCAGGGAATGCTAGGAGGGTTTGCAGGAAATCCCAGTGACAGAGGCTGCCTCCCCAAGGTCAGGAAAGCTATTTCTCGGACTTCCCCAAGCAGGGAACACCTGTGACTGAAGAGAGCTGCGTGCAGTTGTCTCTCGAGCTCCCCCACTCAATGACAATGGTTCCGGAATCCTGAGCGTGGGGAGGTTCCACCAACGGTCGGCAGGGCGTGGGTTCTAAGGGAATGCCTGTGCTAGTCTCCCCTGAGGGTTTTCCTAATGTCTCTGTGCCAGGGAATGCTAGGGGTGTTTGCAGGAAATCCCAGTGACAGAGGCTGCCTCCCCAAGTTCAGGGAAGGTATTTCTCGGACTTCCCCGATCAGGGAACACCTGTGACTGAAGAGAGCTTCGTGGAGTTGTCTCTCGAGCTCCCCCACTCAATGACAATGGTTCCGGAATCCTGAGCGTGGGGAGGTTCCACCAACGGTCGGCAGCGCTTGGGTTCTAATGGAATGCCTGTGCTAGTCTCCCCTGAGGGTTTTCCTCATGTCTCTGTGCCAGGGAATGCTAGGGTGTGTTGCAGGAATTCCCAGTGACAGAGGCTGCCTACCCAAGGGCAGGGAAGTTATTTCTCGGACTTCCCCTAGCAGGGAACACCTGTGACTGAAGAGAGCAGCGTGGAGTTGTCTCTCGTGCTCCCCCACTCAATGACAATGGTTCCGGAATCCTGAGCGTGGGGAGGTTCCTCCAACGTTCGGCAGCGCTTGGGTTCTAACGGAATGCCTGTGCTCGTCTCCCCTGAGGGTTTTCCTCTTGTCTCTGTGCCAGGGAATGCTAGGGGGTGTTGCAGGAAATCCCAGTGACAGAGGCTTCCTCCCCATGGTCAGGGAAGGTATTTGTCGGAGTTCCCCGAGCAGGGAACACCTGTGAATGAAGAGAGCTGCGTGGAGTTGTCTCTCGAGCTCCCCCACTCAATGACAATGGTTCCGGAATCCTGAGCGTGGGGAGGTTCCACCAACGGTCGGTAGCGCGTGGGTTCTAGGGAATGCCTGTGCTCGTCTCCCCTGAGGGTTTTGCTCATGTCTCTGTGCCAGGGAATGCTAGGAGGGTTTGCAGGAAATCCCAGTGACAGAGGCTGCCTCCCCAAGGTCAGGGAAGTTATTTCTCGGACTTCCCTGAGCAGGGAACACCTGTGACTGAGGAGAGCTGCGTGGAGTTGTCTCTCGAGCTCCCCAACTCAATGATTATGGTTCCAAAATCCTGAGCGTGGGGAGGTTCCACCAACGGTCGGCAGGGCGTGGATTGTAAGGGAATGCCTGTGCTCGTCTCCCCTGAGGGTTTTCCTCATATCTCTGTGCCGGGGAATGCTAGGGGGTGTTGCAGGAAATCCCAGTGACAGAGGCTGCCTCCCCAAGGTCAGGGAAGGTATTTCTCGGACTACCCCGAGCAGGGAACACCTGTGACTGAAGAGAGCTGCGTTGAGTTGTCTCTCGAGTTCCCCCACTCAATCACAATGTTTCCGGAATCCTGAGCGTGGGGAGGTTCCACCAACGGTCGTCAGGGCGTGGATTGGAAGGGAATGCCTGTGCTCGTCTCCCCTGAGGGTTTTCCTTATATCTCTGTGCCAGGGAATGCTAGGGGATGTTGCAGGAAATCCCAGTGACAGAGGCTGCCTCCCCAAGGTCAGGGAAGCTATTTCTCGGACTACCCCGAGCAGGGAACACCTGTGACTGAAGAGAGCTGCGTTGAGTTGTCTCTCGAGTTCCCCCACTCAATGACAATGTTTCCGGAATCCTGAGCGTGGGGAGGTTCCACCAAAGGTCGGTAGCGCGTGGGTTCTAGGGAATGCCTGTGCTCGTCTCCCCTGAGGGTTTTCCTCATATCTCTGTGCCGGGGAATGCTAGGGGGTGTTGCAGGAAATCCCAGTGACAGAGGCTGCCTCCCCAAGGTCAGGGAAGGTATTTCTCGGACTACCCCGAGCAGGGAACACCTGTGACTGAAGAGAGCTGCGTTGAGTTGTCTCTCGAGTTCCCCCACTCAATGACAATGTTTCCGGAATCCTGAGCGTGGGGAGGTTCCACCAACGGTCGGCAGCGCGTGGTTTCTAAGGGAATGCCTGTGCTCGTCTCCCCTGAGGGTATTCCTAATGTATCTGTGCCAGGGAAATGCTAGGGGGTGTTGCAGGAAATCCCAGTGACAGAGGCTTCCTCCCCAAGGTCAGGGAAGGTATTTCTCGGACTTCCCCGAGCAGGTAACACCTGTGAATTAAGAGAGCTGCGTGGAGTTGTCTCTCGAGCTCCCCCACTCAATGACAATGGTTCGGGAATCCTGAGCGTGCGGAGGTTCCACCAACGGTCGGTAACGCGTGGGTTCTAGGGAATGCCTGTGCTCGTCTCCCCTGAGGATTTTGCTCATGTCTCTGTGCCAGGGAATGCTAGGAGGGTTTGCAGGAAATCCCAGTGACAGAGGCTGCCTCCCCAAGGTCAGGGAAGTTATTTCTCGGACTTCCCTGAGCAGGGAACACCTGTGACTGAGGAGAGCTGCGTGGAGTTGTCTCTCGAGCTCCCCCACTCAATGACTATGGTTCCAAAATCCTGAGCGTGGGGAGGTTCCACCAACGGTCGGCAGGGCGTGGATTCTAAGGGAATGCCTGTGCTCGTCTCCCCTGAGGGTTTTCCTCATATCTCTGTGCCAGGGAATGCTAGGGGTTGTTGCAGGAAATCCCAGTGACAGAGGCTGCCTCCCCAAGGTCAGGGAAGGTATTTCTCGGACTACCCCGAGCAGGGAACACCTGTGACTGAAGAGAGCTGCGTTGAGTTGTCTCTCGAGTTCCCCCACTCAATGACAATGTTTCCGGAATCCTGAGCGTGGGGAGGTTCCACCAACGGTCGGCAGCGCGTGGTTTCTAAGGGAATGCCTGTGCTCGTCTCCCCTGAGGGTATTCCTAATGTCTCTATGCCAGGGAAATGCTAGGGGGTGTTGCAGGAAATCCCAGTGACAGAGGCTTCCTCCCCAAGGTCAGGGAAGGTATTTCTCGGACTTCCCCGAGCAGGGAACACGTGTGAATGAAGAGAGCTGCGTGGAGTTGTCTCTCGAGCTCCACCACTCAATGACAATGGTTCCGGAATCCTGAGCGTGGGGAGGTTCCACCAACGGTCGGCAGCGCGTGGTTTCTAAGGGAATGCCTGTGCTCATTTCCCCTGAGGGTTTTCCTCATGTCTCTGTGCCAGGGAATTCTAGGGGGGTTACAGGAAATCCCAGTGACAGAGGCTGCCTCCCCAAGGTCAGGGAAGGTATTTCTCGGACTTCCCCGAGCAGGGAACACCTGTGACTGAAGAGAGCTGCGTGGAGTTGTCTCTCGTTCTCCCCCACTCAATGACAATTGTTCCGGAATCCTGAGCGTGGGGAGGTACAACCAACGGTCGGCAGCGCGTGGGTTCTAGGGAATGCCTGTGCTCGTCTCCCCTGAGGATTTTCCTCATGTCTCTGTGCCAGGGAATGCTAGGGGGGGTTGCAGGAAATCCCAGTGACAGAGGCTGCCTCCCCAAGAGCAGGGAAGTTATTTCTCGGACTTCCCCGAGCAGGGAACACCTGTGACTGAAGAGAGCTGCGTGGAGTTGTCTCTCGAGCTCCCCCACTCAATGACAATGGTTCCGGAATCCTGAGCGTTGGGAGGTTACACCAACGGTCGGCAGCGCGTGGTTTCTAAGGGAATGCCTGTGCTCGTCTCCCCTGAGGGTTTTCCTCATGTCTCTGTGCCAGGGAATGCTAGGAGGGTTTGCAGGAAATCCCAGTGACAGAGGCTGCCTCCCCAAGGTCAGGAAAGCTATTTCTCGGACTTCCCCAAGCAGGGAACACCTGTGACTGAAGAGAGCTGCGTGCAGTTGTCTCTCGAGCTCCCCCACTCAATGACAATGGTTCCGGAATCCTGAGCGTGGGGAGGTTCCACCAACGGTCGGCAGCGCGTGGGTTCTAAGGGAATGCCTGTGCTAGTCTCCCCTGAGGGTTTTCCTAATGTCTCTGTGCCAGGGAATGCTAGGGGTGTTTGCAGGAAATCCCAGTGACAGAGGCTGCCTCCCCAAGTTCAGGGAAGGTATTTCTCGGACTTCCCCGATCAGGGAACACCTGTGACTGAAGAGAGCTTCGTGGAGTTGTCTCTCGAGCTCCCCCACTCAATGACAATGGTTCCGGAATCCTGAGCGTGGGGAGGTTCCACCAACGGTCGGCAGCGCTTGGGTTCTAATGGAATGCCTGTGCTAGTCTCCCCTGAGGGTTTTCCTCATGTCTCTGTGCCAGGGAATGCTAGGGTGTGTTGCAGGAATTCCCAGTGACAGAGGCTGCCTACCCAAGGTCAGGGAAGTTATTTCTCGGACTTCCCCTAGCAGGGAACACCTGTGACTGAAGAGAGCTGCGTGGAGTTGTCTCTCGTGCTCCCCCACTCAATGACAATGGTTCCGGAATCCTGAGCGTGGGGAGGTTCCTCCAACGTTCGGCAGCGCTTGGGTTCTAACGGAATGCCTGTGCTCGTCTCCCCTGAGGGTTTTCCTCTTGTCTCTGTGCCAGGGAATGCTAGGGGGTGTTGCAGGAAATCCCAGTGACAGAGGCTTCCTCCCCAAGGTCAGGGAAGGTATTTGTCGGAGTTCCCCGAGCAGGGAACACCTGTGAATGAAGAGAGCTGCGTGGAGTTGTCTCTCGAGCTCCCCCACTCAATGACAATGGTTCCGGAATCCTGAGCGTGGGGAGGTTCCACCAACGGTCGGTAGCGCGTGGGTTCTAGGGAATGCCTGTGCTCGTCTCCCCTGAGGGTTTTGCTCATTTCTCTGTGCCAGAGAATGCTAGGAGGGTTTGCAGGAAATCCCAGTGACAGAGGCTGCCTCCCCAAGGTCAGGGAAGTTATTTCTCGGACTTCCCTGAGCAGGGAACACCTGTGACTGAGGAGAGCTGCGTGGAGTTGTCTCTCGAGCTCCCCAACTCAATGATTATGGTTCCAAAATCCTGAGCGTGGGGAGGTTCCACCAACGGTCGGCAGGGCGTGGATTGTAAGGGAATGCCTGTGCTCGTCTCCCCTGAGGGTTTTCCTCATATCTCTGTGCCGGGGAATGCTAGGGAGTGTTGCAGGAAATCCCAGTGACAGAGGCTGCCTCCCCAAGGTCAGGGAAGGTATTTCTCGGACTACCCCGAGCAGGGAACACCTGTGACTTAAGAGAGCTGCGTTGAGTTGTCTCTCGAGTTCCCCCACTCAATGACAATGTTTCCGGAATCCTGAGCGTGGGGAGGTTCCACCAACGGTCGGCAGCGCGTGGTTTCTAAGGGAATGCCTGTGCTCGTCTCCCCTGAGGGTATTCCTAATGTATCTGTGCCAGGGAAATGCTAGGGGGTGTTGCAGGAAATCCCAGTGACAGAGGCTTCCTCCCCAAGGTCAGGGAAGGTATTTCTCGGACTTCCCCGAGCAGGTAACACCTGTGAATGAAGAGAGCTGCGTGGAGTTGTCTCTCGAGCTCCCCCACTCAATGACAATGGTTCCGGAATCCTGAGCGTGCGGAGGTTCCACCAACGGTCGGTAGCGCGTGGGTTCTAGGGAATGCCTGTGCTCGTCTCCCCTGAGGATTTTGCTCATGTCTCTGTGCCAGGGAATGCTAGGAGGGTTTGCAGGAAATCCCAGTGACAGAGGCTGCCTCCCCAAGGTCAGGGAAGTTATTTCTCGGACTTCCCTGAGCAGGGAACACCTGTGACTGAGGAGAGCTGCGTGGAGTTGTCTCTCGAGCTCCCCCACTCAATGACTATGGTTCCAAAATCCTGAGCGTGGGGAGGTTCCACCAACGGTCGACAGGGCGTGGATTCTAAGGGAATGCCTGTGCTCGTCTCCCCTGAGGGTTTTCCTCATATCTCTGTGCCAGGGAATGCTAGGGGGTGTTGCAGGAATTCCAGTGACAGAGGCTGCCTCCTCAAGGTCAGGGAAGGTATTTCTCGGACTACCCCGAGCAGGGAACACCTGTGACTGAAGAGAGCTGCGTTGAGTTGTCTCTCGAGTTCCCCCACTCAATGACAATGTTTCCGGAATCCTGAGCGTGGGGAGGTTCCACCAACGGTCGGCAGCGCGTGGTTTCTAAGGGAATGCCTGTGCTCGTCTCCCCTGAGGGTATTCCTAATATCTCTATGCCAGGGAAATGCTAGGGGGTGTTGCAGGAAATCCCAGTGACAGAGGCTTCCTCCCCAAGGTCAGGGAAGGTATTTCTCGGACTTCCCCGAGCAGGGAACACGTGTGAATGAAGAGAGCTGAGTGGAGTTGTCTCTCGAGCTCCACCACTCAATGACAATGGTTCCGGAATCCTGAGCGTGGGGAGGTTCCACCAACGGTCGGCAGCGCGTGGTTTCTAAGGGAATGCCTGTGCTCATTTCCCCTGAGGGTTTTCCTCATGTCTCTGTGCCAGGGAATTCTAGGGGGGTTACAGGAAATCCCAGTGACAGAGGCTGCCTCCCCAAGGTCAGGGAAGGTATTTCTCGGACTTCCCCGATCAGGGAACACCTGTGACTGAAGAGAGCTGCGTGGAGTTGTCTCTCGTTCTCCCCCACTCAATGACAATGGTTCCGGAATCCTGAGCGTGGGGAGGTACAACCAACGGTCGGCAGCGCGTGGGTTCTAGGGAATGCCTGTGCTCGTCTCCCCTGAGGATTTTCCTCATGTCTCTGTGCCAGGGAATGCTAGGGGGGGTTGCAGGAAATCCCAGTGACAGAGGCTGCCTCCCCAAGAGCAGGGAAGTTATTTCTCGGACTTCCCCGAGCAGGGAACACCTGTGACTGAAGAGAGCTGCGTGCAGTTGTCTCTCGAGCTCCCCCACTCAATGACAATGGTTCCGGAATCCTGAGCGTGGGGAGGTTCCACCAACGGTCGGCAGCGCGTGGGTTCTAAGGGAATGCCTGTGCTAGTCTCCCCTGAGGGTTTTCCTAATGTCTCTGTGCCAGGGAATGCTAGGGGGGTTTGCAGGAAATCCCAGTGACAGAGGCTGCCTCCCCAAGTTCAGGGAAGGTATTTCTCGGACTTCCCCGATCAGGGAACACCTGTGACTGAAGAGAGCTTCGTGGAGTTGTCTCTCGAGCTCCCCCACTCATGACAATGGTTCCGGAATCCTGAGCGTGGGGAGGTTCTACCAACGGTCGGCAGCGCTTTGGTTCTAATGGAATGCCTGTGCTAGCCTCCCCTGAGGGTTTTCCTCATGTCTCTGTGTCAGGGAAATGCTAGGGGGTGTTGCAGGAAATCCCAGTGACAGAGGCTTCCTCCCCAAGGTCAGGGAAGGTATTTGTCGGAGTTCCCCGAGCAGGGAACACCTGTGAATGAAGAGAGCTGCGTGGAGTTGTCTCTCGAGCTCCCCCACTGAATGACAATGGTTCCGGAATCCTGAGCGTGGGGAGGTTCCACCAACGGTCGGTAGCGCGTGGGTTCTAGGGAATGCCTGTGCTCGTCTCCCCTGAGGGTTTTGCTCATGTCTCTGTGCCAGGGAATGCTAGGAGGGTTTGCAGGAAATCCCAGTGACAGAGGCTGCCTCCCCAAGGTCAGGGAAGTTATTTCTCGGACTTCCCTGAGCAGGGAACACCTGTGACTGAGGAGAGCTGCGTGGAGTTGTCTCTCGAGCTCCCCAACTCAATGATTATGGTTCCAAAATCCTGAGCGTGTGGAGGTTCCACCAACGGTCGGCAGGGCGTGGATTGTAAGGGAATGCCTGTGCTCGTCTCCCCTGAGGGTTTTCCTCATATCTCTGTGCCGGGGAATGCTAGGGGGTGTTGCAGGAAATCCCAGTGACAGAGGCTGCCTCCCCAAGGTCAGGGAAGGTATTTCTCGGACTACCCCGAGCAGGGAACACCTGTGACTGAAGAGAGCTGCGTTGAGTTGTCTCTCGAGTTCCCCCACTCAATGACAATGTTTCCGGAATCCTGAGCGTGGGGAGGTTCCACCAACGGTCGGCAGCGCGTGGTTTCTAAGGGAATGCCTGTGCTCGTCTCCCCTGAGGGTATTCCTAATGTATCTGTGCCAGGGAAATGCTAGGGGGTGTTGCAGGAAATCCCAGTGACAGAGGCTTCCTCCCCAAGGTCAGGGAAGGTATTTCTCGGACTTCCCCGAGCAGGTAACACCTGTGAATGAAGAGAGCTGCGTGGAGTTGTCTCTCGAGCTCCCCCACTCAATGACAATGGTTCGGGAATCCTGAGCGTGCGGAGGTTCCACCAACGGTCGGTAGCGCGTGGGTTCTAGGGAATGCCTGTGCTCGTCTCCCCTGAGGATTTTGCTCATGTCTCTGTGCCAGGGAATGCTAGGAGGGTTTGCAGGAAATCCCAGTGACAGAGGCTGCCTCCCCAAGGTCAGGGAAGTTATTTCTCGGACTTCCCTGAGCAGGGAACACCTGTGACTGAGGAGAGCTGCGTGGAGATGTCTCTCGAGCTCCCCCACTCAATGACTATGGTTCCAAAATCCTGAGCGTGGGGAGGTTCCACCAACGGTCGGCAGGGCGTGGATTCTAAGGGAATGCCTGTGCTCGTCTCCCCTGAGTGTTTTCCTCATATCTCTGTGCCAGGGAATGCTAGGGGGTGTTGCAGGAAATCCCAGTGACAGAGGCTGCCTCCCCAAGGTCAGGGAAGGTATTTCTCGGACTACCCCGAGCAGGGAACACCTGTGACTGAAGAGAGCTGCGTTGAGTTGTCTCTCGAGTTCCCCCACTCAATGACAATGTTTCCGGAATCCTGAGCGTGGGGAGGTTCCACCAACGGTCGGCAGCGCGTGGTTTCTAAGGGAATGCCTGTGCTCGTCTCCCCTGAGGGTATTCCTAATGTCTCTATGCCAGGGAAATGCTAGGGGGTGTTTCAGGAAATCCCAGTGACAGAGGCTTCCTCCCCAAGGTCAGGGAAGGTATTTCTCGGACTTCCCCGAGCAGGGAACACGTGTGAATGAAGAGAGCTGCGTGGAGTTGTCTCTCGAGCTCCACCACTCAATGACAATGGTTCCGGAATCCTGAGCGTGGGGAGGTTCCACCAACGGTCGGCAGCGCGTGGTTTCTAAGGGAATGCCTGTGCTCATTTCCCCTGAGGGTTTTCCTCATGTCTCTGTGCCAGGGAATTCTAGGGGGGTTACAGGAAATCCCAGTGACAGAGGCTGCCTCCCCAAGGTCAGGGAAGGTATTTCTCGGACTTCCCCGAGCAGGGAACACCTGTGACTGAAGAGAGCTGCGTGGAGTTGTCTCTCGTTCTCCCCCACTCAATGACAATGGTTCCGGAATCCTGAGCGTGGGGAGGTACAACCAACGGTCGGCAGCGCGTGGGATCTAGGTAATGCCTGTGCTCGTCTCCCCTGAGGATTTTCCTCATGTCTCAGTGCCAGGGAATGCTAGGGGGGGTTGCAGGAAATCCCAGTGACAGAGGCTGCCTCCCCAAGAGCAGGGAAGTTATTTCTCGGACTTCCCCGAGCAGGGAACACCTGTGACTGAAGAGAGCTGCGTGGAGTTGTCTCTCGAGCTCCCCCACTCAATGACAATGGTTCCGGAATCCTGAGCGTTGGGAGGTTACACCAACGGTCGGCAGCGCGTGGTTTCTAAGGGAATGCCTGTGCTCGTCTCCCCTGAGGGTTTTCCTCATGTCTCTGTGCCAGGGAATGCTAGGAGGGTTTGCAGGAAATCCCAGTGACAGAGGCTGCCTCCCCAAGGTCAGGAAAGCTATTTCTCGGACTTCCCCAAGCAGGGAACACCTGTGACTGAAGAGAGCTGCGTGCAGTTGTCTCTCGAGCTCCCCCACTCAATGACAATGGTTCCGGAATCCTGAGCGTGGGGAGGTTCCACCAACGGTCGGCAGCGCGTGGGTTCTAAGGGAATGCCTGTGCTAGTCTCCCCTGAGCGTTTTCCTAATGTCTCTGTGCCAGGGAATGCTAGGGGGGTTTGCAGGAAATCCCAGTGACAGAGGCTGCCTCCCCAAGTTCAGGGAAGGTATTTCTCGGACTTCCCCGATCAGGGAACACCTGTGACTGAAGAGAGCTTCGTGGAGTTGTCTCTCGAGCTCCCCCACTCAATGACAATGGTTCCGGAATCCTGAGCGTGGGGAGGTTCCACCAACGGTCGGCAGCGCTTGGGTTCTAATGGAATGCCTGTGCTAGTCTCCCCTGAGGGTTTTCCTCATGTCTCTGTGCCAGGGAATGCTAGGGTGTGTTGCAGGAATTCCCAGTGACAGAGGCTGCCTACCCAAGGGCAGGGAAGTTATTTCTCGGACTTCCCCTAGCAGGGAACACCTGTGACTGAAGAGAGCTGCGTGGAGTTGTCTCTCGTGCTCCCCCACTCAATGACAATGGTTCCGGAATCCTGAGCGTGGGGAGGTTCCTCCAACGTTCGGCAGCGCTTGGGTTCTAACGGAATGCCTGTGCTCGTCTCCCCTGAGGGTTTTCCTCTTGTCTCTGTGCCAGGGAATGCTAGGGGGTGTTGCAGGAAATCCCAGTGACAGAGGCTTCCTCCCCAAGGTCAGGGAAGGTATTTGTCGGAGTTCCCCGAGCAGGGAACACCTGTGAATGAAGAGAGCTGCGTGGAGTTGTCTCTCGAGCTCCCCCACTCAATGACAATGGTTCCGGAATCCTGAGCGTGGGGAGGTTCCACCAACTGTCGGTAGCGCGTGGGTTCTAGGGAATGCCTGTGCTCGTCTCCCCTGAGGGTTTTGCTCATGTCTCTGTGCCAGGGAATGCTAGGAGGGTTTGCAGGAAATCCCAGTGACAGAGGCTGCCTCCCCAAGGTCAGGGAAGTTATTTCTCGGACTTCCCTGAGCAGGGAACACCTGTGACTGAGGAGAGCTGCGTGGAGTTTTCTCTCGAGCTCCCCAACTCAATGATTATGGTTCCAAAATCCTGAGCGTGGGGAGGTTCCACCAACGGTCGGCAGGGCGTGGATTGTAAGGGAATGCCTGTGCTCGTCTCCCCTGAGGGTTTTCCTCATATCTCTGTGCCGGGGAATGCTAGGGGATGTTGCAGGAAATCCCAGTGACAGAGGCTGCCTCCCCAAGGTCAGGGAAGGTATTTCTCGGACTACCCCGAGCAGGGAACACCTGTGACTCAAGAGAGCTGCGTTGAGTTGTCTCTCGAGTTCCCCCACTCAATGACAATGTTTCCGGAATCCTGAGCGTGGGGAGGTTCCACCAACGGTCGGCAGCGCGTGGTTTCTAAGGGAATGCCTGTGCTCGTCTCCCCTGAGGGTATTCCTAATGTATCTGTGCCAGGGAAATGCTAGGGGGTGTTGCAGGAAATCCCAGTGACAGAGGCTTCCTCCCCAAGGTCAGGGAAGGTATTTCTCGGACTTCCCCGAGCAGGTAACACCTGTGAATGAAGAGAGCTGCGTGGAGTTGTCTCTCGAGCTCCCCCACTCAATGACAATGGTTCCGGAATCCTGAGCGTGCGGAGGTTCCACCAACGGTCGGTAGCGCGTGGGTTCTAGGGAATGCCTGTGCTCGTCTCCCCTGAGGATTTTGCTCATGTCTCTGTGCCAGGGAATGCTAGGAGGGTTTGCAGGAAATCCCAGTGACAGAGGCTGCCTCCCCAAGGTCAGGGAAGTTTTTTCTCGGACTTCCCTGAGCAGGGAACACCTGTGACTGAGGAGAGCTGCGTGGAGTTGTCTCTCGAGCTCCCCCACTCAATGACTATGGTTCCAAAATCCTGAGCGTGGGGAGGTTCCACCAACGGTCGGCAGGGCGTGGATTCTAAGGGAATGCCTGTGCTCGTCTCCCCTGAGTGTTTTCCTCATATCTCTGTGCCAGGGAATGCTAGGGGGTGTTGCAGGAAATCCCAGTGACAGAGGCTGCCTCCCCAAGGTCAGGGAAGGTATTTCTCGGACTACCCCGAGCAGGGAACACCTGTGACTGAAGAGAGCTGCGTTGAGTTGTCTCTCGAGTTCCCCCACTCAATGACAATGTTTCCGGAATCCTGAGCGTGGGGAGGTTCCACCAACGGTCGGCAGCGCGTGGTTTCTAAGGGAATGCCTGTGCTCGTCTCCCCTGAGGGTATTCCTAATGTCTCTATGCCAGGGAAATGCTAGGGGGTGTTGCAGGAAATCCCAGTGACAGAGGCTTCCTCCCCAAGGTCAGGGAAGGTATTTCTCGGACTTCCCCGAGCAGGGAACACGTGTGAATGAAGAGAGCTGCGTGGAGTTGTCTCTCGAGCTCCACCACTCAATGACAATGGTTCCGGAATCCTGAGCGTGGGGAGGTTCCACCAACGGTCGGCAGCGCGTGGTTTCTAAGGGAATGCCTGTGCTCATTTCCCCTGAGGGTTTTCCTCATGTCTCTGTGCCAGGGAATTCTAGGGGGGTTGCAGGAAATCCCAGTGACAGAGGCTGCCTCCCCAAGGTCAGGGAAGGTATTTCTCGGACTTCCCCGAGCAGGGAACACCTGTGACTGAAGAGAGCTGCGTGGAGTTGTCTCTCGTTCTCCCCCACTCAATGACAATGGTTCCGGAATCCTGAGCGTGGGGAGGTACAACCAACGGTCGGCAGCGCGTGGGTTCTAGGGAATGCCTGTGCTCGTCTCCCCTGAGGATTTTCCTCATGTCTCTGTGCCAGGGAATGCTAGGAGGGTTTGCAGGAAATCCCAGTGACAGAGGCTGCCTCCCCAAGGTCAGGAAAGCTATTTCTCGGACTTCCCCAAGCAGGGAAGACCTGTGACTGAAGAGAGCTTCGTGGAGTTGTCTCTCGAGCTCCCCCACTCAATGACAATGGTTCCGGAATCCTGAGCGTGGGGAGGTTCCACCAACGGTCGGCAGCGCTTGGGTTCTAATGGAATGCCTGTGCTAGTCTCCCCTGAGGGTTTTCCTCTTGTCTCTGTGCCAGGGAATGCTAGGGGGTTTGCAGGAATTCCCAGTGACAGAGGCTCCCTCCCAAAGTTCAGGGAAGTTATTTCCCGGACTTCCCCGATCAGGGAACACCTGTGACTGAAGAGAGCTTCGTGGAGTTGTCTCCCGAGCTCCCCCACTCAATGACTATGGTTCCGGAATCCTGAGCATGGGGAGGTTCCACCAAAGGTCGGCAGCGCGTGGGTTCTAAGGGAATGCCTGTGCTCGTCTCCCCTGAGGGTTTTCCCCATGTCTCTGTGCCAGGAATGCTAGGGGGTGTTGCAGGAAATCCCAGTGACAGAGGCTGCCTCCCCAAGGTCAGGGAAGGTATTTCTTGGACTTCCCCGAGCAGGGAACACCTGTGACTGAATAGAGCTGCGTGGAGTTGTCTCTCTAGCTCCCCTACTCAATGACAATGTTTCCGGAATCCTGAGAGTGGGGAGGTTACACCAACGGTCGGCATCGCGTGGTTTCTAACGGAATGCCTGTGCTCGTCTCCCCTGAGGCTTTTCCTCATGTCTCTGTGCCATGGAATGCTAGGGGGGGTTGCAGGAATTCCTAGTGACAGAGGCTGCCTCCCAAAGGTCAGGGAAGTTATTCCTCGGACTTCCCCAAGCAGGCAACACATGTGACTGAAGAGAGCTGCGTGGGGTTGTCTCTCGAGCTCCCCCACTCAATGACAATGGTTCCGGAATCCTGAGCGCGGGGAGGTTCCACCAACGGTCGGCAGCGCGTGGGTTCTAAGGGAATGCCTGTGCTAGTCTCCCCTGAGGGTTTTCCTAATGTCTCTGTGCCAGGGAATGCTAGGGGGGTTTGCAGGAAATCCCAGTGACAGAGGCTGCCTCCCCAAGTTCAGGGAAGTTATTTCTCGGACTTCCCCGATCAGGGAACACCTGTGACTAAAGAGAGCTTCGTGGAGTTGTCTCTCGAGCTCCCCCACTCAATGACAATGGTTCCGGAATCCTGAGCGTTGGGAGGTTCCACCAACGGTCGGCAGCACTTGGGTTCAAATGGAATGCCTGTGCTCGTCTCCCCTGAGGGTTTTCCTCATGTCTCTGTGCCAGGGAATGTTAGGGTGTGCTGCAGGAAATCCCAGTGACAGAGGCTGCCTCCCCAAGGGCAGGGAAGTTATTTCTCGGACTTCCCCTAGCAGGGAACACCTGTGACTGAAGAGAGCTGCGTGGAGTTGTCTCTCGAGCTCCCCCACTCAATGACAATGGTTCCGGAATCCTGAGCGTGGGGAGGTTCCTCCAACGTTCGGCAGCGCTTGGGTTCTAACGGAATGCCTGTGCTCGTCTCCCCTGAGGATTTTCCTCATGTGTCTGTGCCAGGGAATGCTAGGGGGTTTGTAGGAAATCCCAGTGACAGAGGCTGCCTCCCCAAGTTCAGGGAAGTTATTTCTCGGACTTCCCCGATCAGGGAACACCTGTGAATGAAGAGAGCTTCGTGGAGTTGTCTCTCGAGCTCCCCCACTCAATGACAATGGTTCCGGAATCCTGAGCGTGCGGAGGTTCCACCAACGGTCGGTAGCGCGTGGGCTCTAGGGAATGCCTGTGCTCGTCTCCCCTGAGGGTTTTGCTCATGTCTCGGTGCCAGGGAATGCTAGGAGGGTTTGCAGGAAATCCCAGTGACAGAGGCTGCCTCCCCAAGGTCAGGGAAGTTATTTCTCGGACTTCCCTGAGCAGGGAACACCTGTGACTGAGGAGAGCTGCGTGGAGTTGTCTCTCGAGCTCCCCCACTCAATGACTATGGTTCCAAAATCCTGAGCGTGGGGAGGTTCCACCAACGGTCGTCAGGGCGTCGATTGGAAGGGAATGCCTGTGCTCGTCTCCCCTGAGGGTTTTCCTTATATCTCTGTGCCAGGGAATGTTAGGGGATGTTGCAGGAAATCCCAGTGACAGAGGCTGCCTCCCCAAGGTCAGGGAAGGTATTTCTCGGACTACCCCGAGCAGGGAACACCTGTGACTGAAGAGAGCTGCGTTGAGTTGTCTCTCGAGTTCCCCCACTCAATGACAATGTTTCCGGAATCCTGAGCGTGCGGAGGTTCCACCAAAGGTCGGTAGCGCGTGGGTTCTAGGGAATGCCTGTGCTCGTCTCCCCTGAGGGTTTTGCTCATGTCTCTGTGCCAGGGAATGCTAGGAGTGTTTGCAGGAAATCCCAGTGACAGAGGCTGCCTCCCCAAGGTCAGGGAAGTTATTTCTCGGACTTCCCTGAGCAGGGAACACCTGTGACTGAGGAGAGCTGCGTCAGTTGTCTCTCGAGCTCCCCCACTCAATGAGTATGGTTCCAAAATCCTGAGCGTGGGGAGGTTCCACCAACGGTCGGCAGGGCGTGGATTCTAAGGGAATGCCTGTGCTCGTCTCCCCTGAGGGTTTTCCTCATATCTCTGTGCCAGGGAATGCTAGGGGGTGATGCAGGGAATCCCAGTGACAGAGGCTGCCTCCCCAAGGTCAGGGAAGATATTTCTCGGAATACCCCGAGCAGGGAACACCTGTGACTGAAGAGAGCTGCGTTGAGTTGTCTCTCGAGTTCCCCCACTCAATGACAATGTTTCCGGAATCCTGAGCGTGGGGAGGTTCCACCAAAGGTCGGCAGCGCGTGGTTTCTAAGGGAATGCCTGTGCTCGTCTCCCCTGAGGGTATTCCTAATTTCTCTGTGCCAGGGAAATGCTAGGGGGTGTTGCAGGGAATCCCAGTGACAGAGGCTTCCTCCCCAAGGTCAGGGAAGGTATTTGTCGGAGTTCCCCGAGCAGGGAACACCTGTGAATGAAGAGAGCTGCGTGGAGTTGTCTCTCGAGCTCCCCCACTCAATGACAATGGTTCCGGAATCCTGAGCGTGGGGAGGTTCCACCAACGGTCGGCAGCGCGTGGGTTCTAGGGAATGCCTGTGCTCGTCTCCCCTGAGGGTTTTGCTCATGTCTCTGTGCCAGGGAATGCTAGGAGGGTTTGCAGGAAATCCCAGTGACAGAGGCTGCCTCCCCAAGGTCAGGGAAGTTATTTCTCGGACTTCCCTGAGCAGGGAACACCTGTGACTGAGGAGAGCTGCGTGGAGTTGTCTCTCGAGCTCCCCAACTCAATGATTATGGTTCCAAAATCCTGAGCGTGGGGAGGTTCCACCAACGGTCGGCAGGGCGTGGATTGTAAGGGAATGCCTGTGCTCGTCTCCCCTGAGTGTTTTCCTCATATCTCTGTGCCGGGGAATGCTAGGGGGTGTTGCAGGAAATCCCAGTGACAGAGGCTGCCTCCCCAAGGTCAGGGAAGGTATTTCTCGGACTACCCCGAGCAGGGAACACCTGTGACTGAAGAGAGCTGCGTTGAGTTGTCTCTCGAGTTCCCCCACTCAATGACAATGTTTCCGGAATCCTGAGCGTGGGGAGGTTCCACCAACGGTCGGCAGCGCGTGGTTTCTAAGGGAATGCCTGTGCTCGTCTCCCCTGAGGGTATTCCTAATGTATCTGTGCCAGGGAAATGCTAGGGGGTGTTGCAGGAAATCCCAGTGACAGAGGCTTCCTCCCCAAGGTCAGGGAAGGTATTTCTCGGACTTCCCCGAGCAGGTAACACCTGTGAATGAAGAGAGCTGCGTGGAGTTGTCTCTCGAGCTCCCCCACTCAATGACAATGGTTCCGGAATCCTGAGCGTGCGGAGGTTCCACCAACGGTCGGTAGCGCGTGGGTTCTAGGGAATGCCTGTGCTCGTCTCCCCTGAGGATTTTGCTCATGTCTCTGTGCCAGGGAATGCTAGGAGGGTTTGCAGGAAATCCCAGTGACAGAGGCTGCCTCCCCAAGGTCAGGGAAGTTATTTCTCGGACTTCCCTGAGCAGGGAACACCTGTGACTGAGGAGAGCTGCGTGGAGTTGTCTCTCGAGCTCCCCCACTCAATGAATATGGTTCCAAAATCCTGAGCGTGGGGAGGTTCCACCAACGGTCGGCAGGGCGTGGATTCTAAGGGAATGCCTGTGCTCGTCTCCCCTGAGGGTTTTCCTCATATCTCTGTGCCAGGGAATGCCACGGGGTGTTGCAGGAAATCCCAGTGACAGAGGCTTCCTCCCCAAGGTCAGGGAAGGTATTTCTC
Organism: Vicugna pacos; assembly: GCF_048564905.1. Taxonomy (NCBI): domain Eukaryota; kingdom Metazoa; phylum Chordata; class Mammalia; order Artiodactyla; family Camelidae; genus Vicugna; species Vicugna pacos. The sequence goes on from NW_027328721.1 coordinate 52,055,237, forward strand.
GGACTTCCCCGAGCAGGGAACACGTGTGAATGAAGAGAGCTGCGTGGAGTTGTCTCTCGAGCTCCCCCACTCAATGACAATGGTTCCGGAATCCTGAGCGTGGGGAGGTTCCACCAACGGTCGGCAGCGCGTGGTTTCTAAGGGAATGCCTGTGCTCATTTCCCCTGAGGGTTTTCCTCATGTCTCTGTGCCAGGGAATGCTAGGGGGGGTTGCAGGAAATCCCAGTGACAGAGGCTGCCTCCCCAAATTCAGGGAAGGTATTTCTCGGACTTCCCCGATCAGGGAACACCTGTGACTGAAGAGAGCTTCGTGGAGTTGTCTCTCGAGCTCCCCCACTCATGACAATGGTTCCGGAATCCTGAGCGTGGGGAGGTTCCACCAACGGTCGGCAGCGCTTTGGTTCTAATGGAATGCCTGTGCTAGTCTCCCCTGAGGGTTTTCCTCATGTCTCTGTGCCAGGGAATGCTAGGGTGTGTTGCAGGAATTCCCAGTGACAGAGGCTGCCTACCCAAGGGCAGGGAAGTTATTTCTCGGACTTCCCCTAGCAGGGAACACCTGTGACTGAAGAGAGCTGCGTGGAGTTGTCTCTCGTGCTCCCCCACTCAATGACAATGGTTCCGGAATCCTGAGCGTGGGGAGGTTCCTCCAACGTTCGGCAGCGCTTGGGTTCTAACGGAATGCCTGTGCTCGTCTCCCCTGAGGGTTTTCCTCTTGTCTCTGTGCCAGGGAATGCTAGGGGGTTTGCAGGAAATCCCAGTGACAGAGGCTGCCTCCCAAAGTTCAGGGAAGTTATTTCCCGGACTTCCCCGATCAGGGAACACCTGTGACTGAAGAGAGCTTCGTGGAGTTGTCTCCCGAGCTCCCCCACTCAATGACTATGGTTCCGGAATCCTGAGCATGGGGAGGTTCCACCAAAGGTCGGCAGCGCGTGGGTTCTAAGGGAATGCCTGTGCTCGTCTCCCCTGAGGGTTTTCCCCATTTCTCTGTGCCAGGGAATGCTAGGGGGTGTTGCAGGAAATCCCAGTGACAGAGGCTGCCTCCCCAAGGTCAGGGAAGTTATTTCTTGGACTTCCCCGAGCAGGGAACACCTGTGACTGAATAGAGCTGCGTGGAGTTGTCTCTCTAGCTCCCCTACTCAATGACAATGTTTCCGGAATCCTGAGAGTGGGGAGGTTACACCAACGGTCGGCATCGCGTGGTTTCTAACGGAATGCCTGTGCTCGTCTCCCCTGAGGCTTTTCCTCATGTCTCTGTGCCAGGGAAATGCTAGGGGGTGTTGCAGGAAATCCCAGTGACAGAGGCTGCCTCCCCAAGGTCAGGAAAGGTATTTCTCAGACTACCCCGAGCAGGGAACACCTGTGACTGAGGAGAGCTGCGTGGAGTTGTCTCTCGAGCTCCCCAACTCAATGATTATGGTTCCAAAATCCTGAGCGTGGGGAGGTTCCACCAACGGTCGGCAGCGCTTGGTTTCTAATTGAATGCCTGTGCTCGTCTCCCCTGAGGGTATTCCTAATGTATCTGTGCCAGGGAAATGCTTGGGGGTGTTGCAGGAAATCCCAGTGACAGAGGCTTCCTCCCCAAGGTCAGGGAAGGTATTTCTCGGACTTCCCCGAGCAGGTAACACCTGTGAATGAAGAGAGCTGCGTGGAGTTGTCTCTCGAGCTCCCCCACTCAATGACAATGGTTCCGGAATCCTGAGCGTGCGGAGGTTCCACCAACGGTCGGTAGCGCGTGGGTTCTAGGGAATGCCTGTGCTCGTCTCCCCTGAGGATTTTGCTCATGTCTCTGTGCCAGGGAATGCTAGGAGGGTTTGCAGGAAATCCCAGTGACAGATTCTGCCTCCCCAAGATCAGGGAAGTTATTTCTCGGACTTCCCTGAGCAGGGAACACCTGTGACTGAGGAGAGCTGCGTGGAGTTGTCTCTCGAGCTCCCCCACTCAATGACTATGGTTCCAAAATCCTGAGCGTGGGGAGGTTCCACCAACGGTCGGCAGGGCGTGGATTCTAAGGGAATGCCTGTGCTCGTCTCCCCTGAGGGTTTTCCTCATATCTCTGTGCCAGGGAATGCTAGGGGATGTTGCAGGAAATCCCAGTGACAGAGGCTGCCTCCCCAAGGTCAGGGAAGGTATTTCTCGGACTACCCCGAGCAGGGAACACCTGTGACTGAAGAGAGCTGCGTTGAGTTGTCTCTCGAGTTCCCCCACTCAATGACAATGTTTCCGGAATCCTGAGCGTGGGGAGGTTCCACCAACGGTCGGCAGCGCGTGGTTTCTAAGGGAATGCCTGTGCTCGTCTCCCCTGAGTGTATTCCTAATGTCTCTATGCCAGGGAAATGCTAGGGGGTGTTGCAGGAAATCCCAGTGACAGAGGCTTCCTCCCCAAGGTCAGGGAAGGTATTTCTCGGACTTCCCCGAGCAGGGAACACGTGTGAATGAAGAGAGCTGCGTGGAGTTGTCTCTCGAGCTCCACCACTCAATGACAATGGTTCCGGAATCCTGAGCGTGGGGAGGTTCCATCAACGGTCGGCAGCGCGTGGTTTCTAAGGGAATGCCTGTGCTCATTTCCCCTGAGGGTTTTCCTCATGTCTCTGTGCCAGGGAATTCTAGGGGGGTTACAGGAAATCCCAGTGACAGAGGCTGCCTCCCCAAGGTCAGGGAAGGTATTTCTCGGACTTCCCCGAGCAGGGAACACCTGTGACTGAAGAGAGCTGCGTGGAGTTGTCTCTCGTTCTCCCCCACTCAATGACAATGGTTCCGGAATCCTGAGCGTGGGGAGGTACAACCAACGGTCGGCAGCGCGTGGGTTCTAGGGAATGCCTGTGCTCGTCTCCCCTGAGGATTTTCCTCATGTCTCAGTGCCAGGGAATGCTAGGGGGGGTTGCAGGAAATCCCAGTGACAGAGGCTGCCTCCCCAAGAGCAGGGAAGTTATTTCTCGGACTTCCCCGAGCAGGGAACACCTGTGACTGAAGAGAGCTGCGTGGAGTTGTCTCTCGAGCTCCCCCACTCAATGACAATGGTTCCGGGATCCTGAGCGTTGGGAGGTTACACCAACGGTCGGCAGCGCGTGGTTTCTAAGGGAATGCCTGTGCTCGTCTCCCCTGAGGGTTTTCCTCATGTCTCTGTGCCAGGGAATGCTAGGAGGGTTTGCAGGAAATCCCAGTGACAGAGGCTGCCTCCCCAATGTCAGGAAAGCTATTTCTCGGACTTCCCCAAGCAGGGAACACCTGTGACTGAAGAGAGCTGCGTGCAGTTGTCTCTCGAGCTCCCCCACTCAATGACAATGGTTCCGGAATCCTGAGCGTGGGGAGGTTCCACCAACGGTCGGCAGCGCGTGGGTTCTAAGGGAATGCCTGTGCTAGTCTCCCCTGAGGGTTTTCCTCATGTCTCTGTGCCAGGGAATGCTAGGGTGTGTTGCAGGAATTCCCAGTGACAGAGGCTGCCTACCCAAGGGCAGGGAAGTTATTTCTCGGACTTCCCCTAGCAGGGAACACCTGTGACTGAAGAGAGCTGCGTGGAGTTGTCTCTCGTGCTCCCCCACTCAATGACAATGGTTCCGGAATCCTGAGCGTGGGGAGGTTCCTCCAACGTTCGGCAGCGCTTGGGTTCTAACGGAATGCCTGTGCTCGTCTCCCCTGAGGGTTTTCCTCTTGTCTCTGTGCCAGGGAATGCTAGGGGGTGTTGCAGGAAATCCCAGTGACAGAGGCTTCCTCCCCAAGGTCAGGGAAGGTATTTGTCGGAGTTCCCCGAGCAGGGAACACCTGTGAATGAAGAGAGCTGCGTGGAGTTGTCTCTCGAGCTCCCCCACTCAATGACAATGGTTCCGGAATCCTGAGCGTGGGGAGGTTCCACCAACGGTCGGTAGCGCGTGGGTTCTAGGGAATGCCTGTGCTCGTCTCCCCTGAGGGTTTTGCTCATGTCTCTGTGCCAGGGAATGCTAGGAGGGTTTGCAGGAAATCCCAGTGACAGAGGCTGCCTCCCCAAGGTCAGGGAAGTTATTTCTCGGACTTCCCTGAGCAGGGAACACCTGTGACTGAGGAGAGCTGCGTGGAGTTGTCTCTCGAGCTCCCCAACTCAATGATTATGGTTCCAAAATCCTGAGCGTGGGGAGGTTCCACCAACGGTCGGCAGGGCGTGGATTGTAAGGGAATGCCTGTGCTCGTCTCCCCTGAGGGTTTTCCTCATATCTCTGTGCCGGGGAATGCTAGGGGGTGTTGCAGGAAATCCCAGTGACAGAGGCTGCCTCCCCAAGGTCAGGGAAGGTATTTCTCGGACTACCCCGAGCAGGGAACACCTGTGACTGAAGAGAGCTGCGTTGAGTTGTCTCTCGAGTTCCCCCACTCAATGACAATGTTTCCGGAATCCTGAGCGTGGGGAGGTTCCACCAACGGTCGGCAGCGCGTGGTTTCTAAGGGAATGCCTGTGCTCGTCTCCCCTGAGTGTATTCCTAATGTATCTGTGCCAGGGAAATGCTAGGGGGTGTTGCAGGAAATCCCAGTGACAGAGGCTTCCTCCCCAAGGTCAGGGAAGGTATTTCTCGGACTTCCCCGAGCAGGTAACACCTGTGAATGAAGAGAGCTGCGTGGAGTTGTCTCTCGAGCTCCCCCACTCAATGACAATGGTTCCGGAATCCTGAGCGTGCGGAGGTTCCACCAACGGTCGGTAGCGCGTGGGTTCTAGGGAATGCCTGTGCTCGTCTCCCCTGAGGATTTTGCTCATGTCTCTGTGCCAGGGAATGCTAGGAGGGTTTGCAGGAAATCCCAGTGACAGAGGCTGCCTCCCCAAGGTCAGGGAAGTTATTTCTCGGACTTCCCTGAGCAGGGAACACCTGTGACTGAGGAGAGCTGCGTGGAGTTGTCTCTCGAGCTCCCCCACTCAATGACTATGGTTCCAAAATCCTGAGCGTGGGGAGGTTCCACCAACGGTCGGCAGGGCGTGGATTCTAAGGGAATGCCTGTGCTCGTCTCCCCTGAGGGTTTTCCTCATATCTCTGTGCCAGGGAATGCTAGGGGGTGTTGCAGGAAATCCCAGTGACAGAGGCTGCCTCCCCAAGGTCAGGGAAGGTATTTCTCGGACTACCCCGAGCAGGGAACACCTGTGACTGAAGAGAGCTGCGTTGAGTTGTCTCTCGAGTTCCCCCACTCAATGACAATGTTTCCGGAATCCTGAGCGTGGGGAGGTTCCACCAACGGTCGGCAGCGCGTGGTTTCTAAGGGAATGCCTGTGCTCGTCTCCCCTGAGGGTATTCCTAATGTCTCTATGCCAGGGAAATGCTAGGGGGTGTTGCAGGAAATCCCAGTGACAGAGGCTTCCTCCCCAAGGTCAGGGAAGGTATTTCTCGGACTTCCCCGAGCAGGGAACACGTGTGAATGAAGAGAGCTGCGTGGAGTTGTCTCTCGAGCTCCACCACTCAATGACAATGGTTCCGGAATCCTGAGCGTGGGGAGGTTCCACCAACGGTCGGCAGCGCGTGGTTTCTAAGGGAATGCCTGTGCTCATTTCCCCTGAGGGTTTTCCTCATGTCTCTGTGCCAGGGAATTCTAGGGGGGTTACAGGAAATCCCAGTGACAGAGGCTGCCTCCCCAAGGTCAGGGAAGGTATTTCTCGGACTTCCCCGAGCAGGGAACACCTGTGACTGAAGAGAGCTGCGTGGAGTTGTCTCTCGTTCTCCCCCACTCAATGACAATGGTTCCGGAATCCTGAGCGTGGGGAGGTACAACCAACGGTCGGCAGCGCGTGGGTTCTAGGGAATGCCTGTGCACGTCTCCCCTGAGGATTTTCCTCATGTCTCTGTGCCAGGGAATGCTAGGAGGGCTTGCAGGAAATCCCAGTGACAGAGGCTGCCTCCCCAAGGTCAGGAAAGCTATTTCTCGGACTTCCCCAAGCAGGGAAGACCTGTGACTGAAGAGAGCTGCGTGCAGTTGTCTCTCGAGCTCCCCCACTCAATGACAATGGTTCAGGAATCCTGAGCGTGGGGAGGTTCCACCAACGGTCGGCAGCGCGTGGGTCCTAAGGGAATGCCTGTGCTAGTCTCCCCTGAGTGTTTTCCTAATGTCTCTGTGCCAGGGAATGCTAGGGGGGTTTGCAGGAAATCCCAGTGACAGAGGCTGCCTCCCCAAGTTCAGGGAAGGTATTTCTCGGACTTCCCCGATCAGGGAACACCTGTGACTGAAGAGAGCTTCGTGGAGTTGTCTCTCGAGCTCCCCCACTCAATGACAATGGTTCCGGAATCCTGAGCGTGGGGAGGTTCCACCAACGGTCGGCAGCGCTTGGGTTCTAATGGAATGCCTGTGCTAGTCTCCCCTGAGGGTTTTCCCCATGTCTCTGTGCCAGGGAATGCTAGGGTGTGTTGCAGGAATTCCCAGTGACAGAGGCTGCCTACCCAAGGGCAGGGAAGTTATTTCTCGGACTTCCCCTAGCAGGGAACACCTGTGACTGAAGAGAGCTGCGTGGAGTTGTCTCTCGTGCTCCCCCACTCAATGACAATGGTTCCGGAATCCTGAGCGTGGGGAGGTTCCTCCAACGTTCGGCAGCGCTTGGGTTCTAACGGAATGCTTGTGCTCGTCTCCCCTGAGGGTTTTCCTCTTGTCTCTGTGCCAGGGAATGCTAGGGGGTTTGCAGGAAATCCCAGTGACAGAGGCTGCCTCCCAAAGTTCAGGGAAGTTATTTCCCGGACTTCCCCGATCAGGGAACACCTGTGACTGAAGAGAGCTTCGTGGAGTTGTCTCCCGAGCTCCCCCACTCAATGACTATGGTTCCGGAATCCTGAGCATGGGGAGGTTCCACCAAAGGTCGGCAGCGCGTGGGTTCTAAGGGAATGCCTGTGCTCGTCTCCCCTGAGGGTTTTCCCCATGTCTCTGTGCCAGGGAATGCTAGGGGGTGTTGCAGGAAATCCCAGTGACAGAGGCTGCCTCCCCTAGGTCAGGGAAGGTATTTCTTGGACTTCCCCGAGCAGGGAACACCTGTGACTGAATAGAGCTGCGTGGAGTTGTCTCTCTAGCTCCCCTACTCAATGACAATGGTTCCGGAATCCTGAGAGTGGGGAGGTTACACCAACGGTCGGCATCGCGTGGTTTCTAACGGAATGCCTGTGCTCGTCTCCCCTGAGGCTTTTCCTCATGTCTCTGTGCCATGGAATGCTAGGGGGGGTTGCAGGAATTCCTAGTGACAGAGGCTGCCTCCCAAAGGTCAGGGAAGTTATTCCTCGGACTTCCCCAAGCAGGCAACACCTGTGACTGAAGAGAGCTGCGTGGGGTTGTCTCTCGAGCTCCCCCACTCAATGACAATGGTTCCGGAATCCTGAGCGCGGGGAGGTTCCACCAACGGTCGGCAGCGCGTGGGTTCTAAGGGAATGCCTGTGCTAGTCTCCCCTGAGGGTTTTCCTAATGTCTCTGTGCCAGGGAATGCTAGGGGGGTTTGCAGGAAATCCCAGTGACAGAGGCTGCCTCCCCAAGTTCAGGGAAGTTATTTCTCGGACTTCCCCGATCAGGGAACACCTGTGACTGAAGAGAGCTTCGTGGAGTTGTCTCTCGAGCTCCCCCACTCAATGACAATGGTTCCGGAATCCTGAGCGTTGGGAGGTTCCCCCAACGGTCGGCAGCACTTGGGTTCAAATGGAATGCCTGTGCTCGTCTCCCCTGAGGGTTTTCCTCATGTCTCTGTGCCAGGGAATGTTAGGGTGTGCTGCAGGAAATCCCAGTGACAGAGGCTGCCTCCCCAAGGGCAGGGAAGTTATTTCTCGGACTTCCCCTAGCAGGGAACACCTGTGACTGAAGAGAGCTGCGTGGAGTTGTCTCTCGAGCTCCCCCACTCAATGACAATGGTTCCGGAATCCTGAGCGTGGGGAGGTTCCTCCAACGTTCGGCAGCGCTTGGGTTCTAACGGAATGCCTGTGCTCGTCTCCCCTGAGGATTTTCCTCATGTGTCTGTGCCAGGGAATGCTAGGGGGTTTGCAGGAAATCCCAGTGACAGAGGCTGCCTCCCCAAGTTCAGGGAAGTTATTTCTCGGACTTCCCCGATCAGGGAACACCTGTGAATTAAGAGAGCTTCGTGGAGTTGTCTCTCGAGATCCCCCACTCAATGACTATGGTTCCGGAATCCTGAGCGTGGGGAGGTTCCACCAACGGTCGGCAGCGCGTGGGTTCTAAGGGAATGCCTGTGCTCGTCTCCCCTGAGGGTTTTCCCCATGTCTCTGTGCCAGGGAATGCTAGGAGGGTTTGCAGGAAATCCCAGTGACAGAGGCTGCCTCCCCAAGGTCAGGGAAGTTATTTCTCGGACTTCCCTGAGCAGGGAACACCTGTGACTGAGGAGAGCTGCGTGGAGTTGTCTCTCGAGCTCCCCCACTCAATGACTATGGTTCCAAAATCCTGAGCGTGGGGAGGTTCCACCAACGGTCGGCAGGGCGTGGATTCAAAGGGAATGCCTGTGCTCGTCTCCCCTGAGGATTTTCCTCATATCTCTGTGCCAGGAAATGCTAGGGGGTGTTGCAGGAAATCCCAGTGACAGAGGCTGCCTCCCCAAGGTCAGGGAAGGTATTTCTCGGACTACCCCGAGCAGGGAACACCTGTGACTGAAGAGAGCTGCGTTGAGTTGTCTCTCGAGTTCCCCCACTCAATGACAATGTTTCCAGAATCCTGAGCGTGGGGAGGTTCCACCAACGGTCGGCAGCGCGTGGTTTCTAAGGGAATGCCTGTGCTCGTCTCCCCTGAGGGTATTCCTAATGTCTCTGTGCCAGGGAAATGCTAGGGGGTGTTGCAGGAAATCCCAGTGACAGAGGCTTCCTCCCCAAGGTCAGGGAAGGTATTTGTCGGACTTCCCCGAGCAGGGAACACCTGTGAATGAAGAGAGCTGCGTGGAGTTGTCTCTCGAGCTCCCCCACTCAATGACAATGGTTCCGGAATCCTGAGCGTGGGGAGGTTCCACCAACGGTCGGTAGCGCGTGGGTTCTAGGGAATGACTGTGCTCGTCTCCCCTGAGGGTTTTGCTCATGTCTCGGTGCCAGGGAATGCTAGGAGGGTTTGCAGGAAATCCCAGTGACAGAGGCTGCCTCCCCAAGGTCAGGGAAGTTATTTCTCGGACTTCCCTGAGCAGGGAACACCTGTGACTGAGGAGAGCTGCGTGGAGTTGTCTCTCGAGCTCCCCCACTCAATGACAATGGTTCCAAAATCCTGAGCGTGGGGAGGTTCCACCAACGGTCGTCAGGGCGTGGATTGGAAGGGAATGCCTGTGCTCGTCTCCCCTGAGGGTTTTCCTTATATCTCTGTGCCAGGGAATGCTAGGGGATGTTGCAGGAAATCCCAGTGACAGAGGCTGCCTCCCCAAGGTCAGGGAAGTTATTTCTCGGACTGCCCCGAGCAGGGAACACCTGTGACTGAAGAGAGCTGCGTTGAGTTGTCTCTCGAGTTCCCCCACTCAATGACAATGTTTCCGGAATCCTGAGCGTGCGGAGGTTCCACCAAAGGTCGGTAGCGCGTGGGTTCTAGGGAATGCCTGTGCTCGTCTCCCCTGAGGGTTTTGCTCATGTCTCTGTGCCAGGGAATGCTAGGAGGGTTTGCAGGAAATCCCAGTGACAGAGGCTGCCTCCCCAAGGTCAGGGAAGTTATTTCTCGGACTTCCCTGAGCAGGGAACACCTGTGACTGAGGAGAGCTGCGTCAGTTGTCTCTCGAGCTCCCCCACTCAATGACTATGGTTCCAAAATCCTGAGCGTGGGGAGGTTCCACCAACGGTCGGCAGGTCGTGGATTCTAAGGGAATGCCTGTGCTCGTCTACCCTGAGGGTTTTCCTCATATCTCTGTGCCAGGGAATGCTAGGGGGTGATGCAGGGAATCCCAGTGACAGAGGCTGCCTCCCCAAGGTCAGGGAAGATATTTCTCGGACTACCCCGAGCAGGGAACACCTGTGACTGAAGAGAGCTGCGTTGAGTTGTCTCTCGAGTTCCCCCACTCAATGACAATGTTTCCGGAATCCTGAGCGTGGGGAGGTTCCACCAAAGGTCGGCAGCGCGTGGTTTCTAAGGGAATGCCTGTGCTCGTCTCCCCTGAGGGTATTCCTAATTTCTCTGTGCCAGGGAAATGCTAGGGGGTGTTGCAGGAAATCCCAGTGACAGAGGCTTCCTCCCCAAGGACAGGGAAGGTATTTGTCGGAGTTCCCCGAGCAGGGAACACCTGTGAATGAAGAGAGCTGCGTGGAGTTGTCTCTCGAGCTCCCCCACTCAATGACAATGGTTCCGGAATCCTGAGCGTGGGGAGGTTCCACCAACGGTCGGCAGCCCGTGGGTTCTAGGGAATGCCTGTGCTCGTCTCCCCTGAGGGTTTTGCTCATGTCTCTGTGCCAGGGAATGCTAGGAGGGTTTGCAGGAAATCCCAGTGACAGAGGCTGCCTCCCCAAGGTCAGGGAAGTTATTTTTCGGACTTCCCTGAGCAGGGAACACCTGTGACTGAGGAGAGCTGCGTGGAGTTGTCTCTCGAGCTCCCCAACTCAATGATTGTGGTTCCAAAATCCTGAGCGTGGGGAGGTTCCACCAACGGTCGGCAGGGCGTGGATTGTAAGGGAATGCCTGTGCTCGTCTCCCCTGAGTGTTTTCCTCATATCTCTGTGCCGGGGAATGCTAGGGGGTGTTGCAGGAAATCCCAGTGACAGAGGCTGCCTCCCCAAGGTCAGGGAAGGTATTTCTCGGACTACCCCGAGCAGGGAACACCTGTGACTGAAGAGAGCTGCGTTGAGTTGTCTCTCGAGTTCCCCCACTCAATGACAATGTTTCCGGAATCCTGAGCGTGGGGAGGTTCCACCAACGGTCGGCAGCGCGTGGTTTCTAAGGGAATGCCTGTGCTCGTCTCCCCTGAGGGTATTCCTAATGTATCTGTGCCAGGGAAATGCTAGGGGGTGTTGCAGGAAATCCCAGTGACAGAGGCTTCCTCCCCAAGGTCAGGGAAGGTATTTCTCGGACTTCCCCGAGCAGGTAACACCTGTGAATGAAGAGAGCTGCGTGGAGTTGTCTCTCGAGCTCCCCCACTCAATGACAATGGTTCCGGAATCCTGAGCGTGCGGAGGTTCCACCAACGGTCGGTAGCGCGTGGGTTCTAGGGAATGCCTGTGCTCGTCTCCCCTGAGGATTTTGCTCATGTCTCTGTGCCAGGGAATGCTAGGAGGGTTTGCAGGAAATCCCAGTGACAGAGGCTGCCTCCCCAAGGTCAGGGAAGTTATTTCTCGGACTTCCCTGAGCAGGGAACACCTGTGACTGAGGAGAGCTGCGTGGAGTTGTCTCTCGAGCTCCCCCACTCAATGACTATGGTTCCAAAATCCTGAGCGTGGGGAGGTTCCACCAACGGTCGGCAGGGCGTGGATTCTAAGGGAATGCCTGTGCTCGTCTCCCCTGAGGGTTTTCCTCATATCTCTGTGCCAGGGAATGCTAGGGGGTGTTGCAGGAAATCCCAGTGACAGAGGCTGCCTCCCCAAGGTCAGGGAAGGTATTTCTCGTACTACCCCGAGCAGGGAACACCTGTGACTGAAGAGAGCTGCGTTGAGTTGTCTCTCGAGTTCCCCCACTCAATGACAATGTTTCCGGAATCCTGAGCGTGGGGAGGTTCCACCAACGGTCGGCAGCGCGTGGTTTCTAAGGGAATGCCTGTGCTCGTCTCCCCTGAGGGTATTCCTAATGTCTCTATGCCAGGGAAATGCTAGGGGGTGTTGCAGGAAATCCCAGTGACAGAGGCTTCCTCCCCAAGGTCAGGGAAGGTATTTCTCGGACTTCCCCGAGCAGGGAACACGTGTGAATGAAGAGAGCTGCGTGGAGTTGTCTCTCGAGCTCCACCACTCAATGACAATGGTTCCGGAATCCTGAGCGTGGGGAGGTTCCACCAACGGTCGGCAGCGCGTGGTTTCTAAGGGAATGCCTGTGCTCATTTCCCCTGAGGGTTTTCCTCATGTCTCTGTGCCAGGGAATTCTAGGGGGGTTACAGGAAATCCCAGTGACAGAGGCTGCCTCCAAAAGGTCAGGGAAGGTATTTCTCGGACTTCCCCGAGCAGGGAACACCTGTGACTGAAGAGAGCTGCGTGGAGTTGTCTCTCGTTCTCCCCCACTCAATGACAATGGTTCCGGAATCCTGAGCGTGGGGAGGTACAACCAACGGTCGGCAGCGCGTGGGTTCTAGGGAATGCCTGTGCTCGTCTCCCCTGAGGATTTTCCTCATGTCTCTGTGCCAGGGAATGCTAGGGGGGGTTGCAGGAAATCCCAGTGACAGAGGCTGCCTCCCCAAGAGCAGGGAAGTTATTTCTCGGACTTCCCCGAGCAGGGAACACCTGTGACTGAAGAGAGCTGCGTGGAGTTGTCTCTCGAGCTCCCCCACTCAATGACATTGGTTCCGGAATCCTGAGCGTTGGGAGGTTACACCAACGGTCGGCAGCGCGTGGTTTCTAAGGGAATGCCTGTGCTCGTCTCCCCAGAGGGTTTTCCTCATGTCTCTGTGCCAGGGAATGCTAGGAGGGTTTGCAGGAAATCCCAGTGACAGAGGCTGCCTCCCCAAGGTCAGGAAAGCTATTTCTCGGACTTCCCCAAGCAGGGAACACCTGTGACTGAAGAGAGCTGCGTGCAGTTGTCTCTCGAGCTCCCCCACTCAATGACAATGGTTCCGGAATCCTGAGCGTGGGGAGGTTCCACCAACGGTCGGCAGCGCTTGGGTTCTAATGGAATGCCTGTGCTAGTCTCCCCTGAGGGTTTTCCTCATGTCTCTGTGCCAGGGAATGCTAGGGTGTGTTGCAGGAATTCCCAGTGACAGAGGCTGCCTACCCAAGGGCAGGGAAGTTATTTCTCGGACTTCCACTAGCAGGGAACACCTGTGACTGAAGAGAGCTGCGTGGAGTTGTCTCTCGAGCTCCCCCACTCAATGACAATGGTTCCGGAATCCTGAGCGTGGGGAGGTTCCTCCAACGTTCGGCAGCGCTTGGGTTCTAACGGAATGCCTGTGCTCGTCTCCCCTGAGGGTTTTCCTCTTGTCTCTGTGCCAGGGAATGCTAGGGGGTTTGCAGGAAATCCCAGTGACAGAGGCTGCCTCCCAAAGTTCAGGGAAGTTATTTCCCGGACTTCCCCGATCAGGGAACACTTGTGACTGAAGAGAGCTTCGTGGAGTTGTCTCTCGAGCTCCCCCACTCAATGACTATGGTTCCGGAATCCTGAGCATGGGGAGGTGCCACCAAAGGTCGGCAGTGCGTGGGTTCTAAGGGAATGCCTGTGCTCTTCTCCCCTGAGGGTTTTCCCCATGTCTCTGTGCCAGGGAATGCTAGGGGGTGTTGCAGGAAATCCCAGTGACAGAGGCTGCCTCCCCAAGGTCAGGGAAGGTATTTCTTGGACTTCCCCGAGCAGGGAACACCTGTGACTGAATAGAGCTGCGTGGAGTTCTCTCTCTAGCTCCCCTACTCAATGACAATGTTTCCGGAATCCTGAGAGTGGGGAGGTTACACCAACGGTCGGCAGCGCGTTGTTTCTAACGGAATGCCTGTGCTCGTCTCCCCTGAGGCTTTTCCTCATGTCTCTGTGCCAGGGAATGCAAGGGGGGGTTGCAGGAATTCCTAGTGACAGAGTCTGCCTCCCAAAGGTCAGGGAAGTTATTCCTCGGACTTCCCAAAGCAGGCAACACCTGTGACTGAAGAGAGCTGCGTGGGGTTGTCTCTCGAGCTCCCCCACTCAATGACAATGGTTCTGGAATCCTGAGCGCGGGGAGGTTCCACCAACGGTCGGCAGCGCGTGGGTTCTAAGGGAATGCCTGTTCTAGTCTCCCCTGAGGGTTTTCCTAATGTCTCTGTGCCAGGGAATGCTAGGGGGGTTTGCAGGGAATCCCAGTGACAGAGGCTGCCTCCCCAAGTTCAGGGAAGTTATTTCTCGGACTTCCCCGATCAGGGAACACCTGTGACTGAAGAGAGCTTCGTGGAGTTGTCTCTCGAGCTCCCCCACTCAATGACAATGGTTCCGGAATCCTGAGCGTGGGGAGGTTCCACCAACGGTCGGCAGCACTTGGGTTCAAATGGAATGCCTGTGCTCGTCTCCCCTGAGGGTTTTCCTCATGTCTCTGTGCCAGGGAATGCTAGGGTGTGCTGCAGGAAATCCCAGTGACAGAGGCTGCCTCCCCAAGGGCAGGGAAGTTATTTCTCGGACTTCCCCTAGCAGGGAACACCTGTGACTTAAGAGAGCTGCGTGGAGTTGTCTCTCGAGCTCCCCCACTCAATGACAATGGTTCCGGAATCCTGAGCGTGGGGAGGTTCCTCCAACGTTCGGCAGCGCTTGGGTTCTAACGGAATGCCTGTGCTCGTCTCCCCTGAGGATTTTCCTCATGTGTCTGTGCCAGGGAATGCTAGGGGGTTTGCAGGAAATCCCAGTGACAGAGGCTGCCTCCCCAAGTTCAGGGAAGTTATTTCTCGGACTTCCCCGATCAGGGAACACCTGTGAATGAAGAGAGCTTCGTGGAGTTGTCTCTCGAGATCCCCCACTCAATGACTATGGTTCCGGAATCCTGAGCGTGGGGAGGTTCCACCAACGGTCGGCAGCGCGTGGGTTCTAAGGGAATGCCTGTGCTCGTCTCCCCTGAGGGTTTTCCCCATGTCTCTGTGCCAGGGAATGCTAGGGGGTGTTGCAGGAAATCCCAGTGACAGAGGCAGCCTCCCCAAGGTCAGGGAAGGTATTTTTCGGACTTCCCCGAGCAGGTAACACCTGTGACTGAAGAGAGCTGCGTGGAATTGTCTCTCGAGCTCCCCCACTCAATGACAATGGTTTCGGAATCCTGAGCGTGGGGAGGTTCCACCAACGGTCGGCAGCGCGTGGTTTCTAAGGGAATGCCTGTGCTCGTCTCCCCTGAGGGTTTTCCTCATGTCTCTGTCCCAGGGAATGCAAGGAGGGTTTCCAGGAAATCCCAGTGACAGAGGCTGCCTCCCCAAGGTCAGGGAAGGTATTTCTCGGACTTCCCCGAGCAGGGAACACCTGTGATTAAAGAGAGCTGCGTGGAGTTGTCTCTCGAGCTCCCCCACTCATTGACTATGGTTCCGGAATCCTGAGCGTGGGGAGGTTCCACCAACGGTCGGCAGCGCGTGGGTTCTAAGGGAATGCCTGCGCTCGTCTCCCTGAGGGTTTTCCTCATGTTTCTGTGCCAGGGAATGCAAGGAGGGTTTCCAGGAGATCCCAGTGACAGAGGCTGCCTCCCCAAGGTCAGGGAATGTATTTCTCGGGCTTCCCCGAGCATGGAACACCTGTGACTGAAGAGAGCTGCGTGGAATTGTCTCTCGAGCTCCCCCACTCAATGACAATGGTTCCGGAATCCTGAGCGTGGGGAGGTTCCACCAACGGTCGGCAGCGCGTGGTTTCTAAGGGAATGACTGTGCTCGTCTCCCTTGAGGGTTTTCCTCATGTCTCTGTGCCAGGGAATGCTAGGAGGGTTTCCAGGAAATCCCAGTGACAGAGGCTGCCTCCACAAGGTCAAGGAAGGTATTTCTCGGACTTCCCCGAGCAGGGAACACCTGTGAATGAAGAGAGCTGCGTGGAGTTGTCTCTCGAGCTCCCCCTCTCAATGACAATGATTCCGGAATCCTGAGCGTGGGGAGGTTCCACCAACGGTCGGTAGCGCGTGGGTTATAGGGAATGCCTGTGCTCGTCTCCCCTGAGGGTTTTCCTCATGTCTCTGTGCCAGGGAATGTTAGGAGGGTTTGCAGGAAATACCAGTGACAGAGGGTGCCTCCCCAAGGTCAGGGAAGTTATTTCTCGGACTTCCCCGAGCAGGGAACACCTGTGACTGAGGAGAGCTGCGTGGAGTTGTCTCTCGTGCTCCCCCACTCAATGACATAGTTTCCGGAATCCTGAGCGTGGGGAGGTTCCACCAACGGTCGGCAGCGCGTGGGTTCTAAGGGAATGCCTGTGCTAGTCTCCCCTGAGGGTTTTCCTCATGTCTCTGTGCCAGGGACTGCTAGGGGGGTTTGCAGGAAATCCCAGTGACAGAGGCTGCCTCCCCAAGGTCAGGGAAGGTATTTCTTGGACTTCCCCGATCAGGGAACACTTGTGCCTGAAGAGAGCTGCGTGGAGTTGTCTCTCGAGCTCCCCCACTCAATGACAATGGTTCCGGAATCCTGAGCGTGGGGAGGTTCCACCAACGGTCGGCAGCGCTTGGGTTCTAAGGGAATGACTGTGCTAGTCTTCCCTGAGGGTTTTCCTCATGTCTCTGTGCCAGGGAATGCAAGGGGGGTTTGCAGGAAATCCCAGTGACAGAGGCTGCATCCCCAAGGTCAGGGAAGGTATTTCTCGGACTTCCCCGAGCAGGGAACACCTGTGACTGAAGAGAGCTTCGTGGAGTTGTCTCTCGAGCTCCCCCACTCAATGACATAGGTTCCGGACTCCTGAGCGTGGGGAGGTTCCACCAACGGTCGGCAGCGCGTGGGTTCTAAGGGAATGCCTGTGCTAGTCTCCCCTGAGGGTTTTCCTCATGTCTCTGTGCGATGGACTGCTAGGGGGGTTTGCAGGAATTCCCAGTGACAGAGGCTGCCTCACCAAGGTCAGGGAAGGTATTTCTTGGACTTCCCCGATCAGGGAACACATGTGACTGAAGAGAGCTGCGTGGAGTTGTCTCTCGAGCTCCCCCACTCAATGACAATGGTTCCGGAATCCTGAGCGTGGGGAGGTTCCACCAACGGTCGGCAGCGCTTGGGTTCTAAGGGAATGCCTGTGCTAGTCTCCCCTGAGGGTTTTCCTCATATCTCTGTGCCAGGGAATGCTAGGGTGTGTTGCAGGAAATCCCAGTGACAGAGGCTGCCTCCCCAAGGGCAGGGAAGTTATTTCTCGGACTTCCCCTAGCAGGGAACACCTGTGACTGAAGAGAGCTTCGTGGAGTTGTCTCTCGAGCTCCCCCACTCAATGACTATGGTTCCGGAATCCTGAGCGTGGGGAGGTTCCACCAACGGTCGGCAGCGCGTGGGTTCTAAGGGAATGCCTGCGCTCGTCTCCCTGAGGGTTTTCCTCATGTCTCTGTGCCAGGGAATGCAAGGAGGGTTTCCAGGAGATCCCAGTGACAGAGACTGCCTCCCCAAGGTCAGGGAATGTATTTCTCGGGCTTCCCCGAGCATGGAACACCTGTGACTGAAGAGAGCTGCGTGGAATTGTCTCTCGAGCTCCCCCACTCAATGACAATGGTTCCGGAATCCTGAGCGTGGGGAGGTTCCACCAACGGTCGGCAGCGCGTGGTTTCTAAGGGAATGACTGTGCTCGACTCCCTTGAGGGTTTTCCTCATGCCTCTGTGCCAGGGAATGCTTGGAGGGTTTCCAGGAAATCCCAGTGACAGAGGCTGCCTCCACAAGGTCAAGGAAGGTATTTCTCGGACTTCCCCGAGCAGGGAACACCTGTGACTGAAGAGAGCTGCGTGGAGTTGTCTCTCGAGCTCCCCCTCTCAATGACAATTATTCCGGAATCCTGAGCGTGGGGAGGTTCCACCAACGGTCGGTAGCGCGTGGGTTATAGGGAATGCCTGTGCTCGTCTCCCCTGAGGGTTTTCCTCATGTCTCTGTGCCAGGGAATGTTAGGAGGGTTTGCAGGAAATACCAGTGACAGAGGGTGCCTCCCCAAGGTCAGGGAAGTTATTTCTCGGACTTCCCCGAGCAGGGAACACCTGTGACTGAGGAGAGCTGCGTGGAGTTGTCTCTCGAGCTCCCCCACTCAATGACTATGGTTCCAAAATCCTGAGCGTGGGGAGGTTCCACCAACGGTCGGCAGGGCGTTGATTCTAAGGGAATGCCTGTGCTCGTCTCCCCTGAGGGTTTTCCTCATGTCTCTGTGCCAAGGAATGCTAGGGGGGGTTGCAGGAAATCCCAGTGACAGAGGCTGCCTCCCCAAGGTCAGGGAAGGTATTTCTCGGACTTCCCCGAGCAGGGAACACCTGTGACTGAAGAGAGCTGCGTGGAGTTGTCTCTCGAGCTCCCCTACTCAATGACAATGTTTCCGGAATCCTGAGCGTGGGGAGGTTCCACCAACGGTCGGCAGCGCGTGGTTTCTAAGGGAATGCCTGTGCTCGTCTCCCCTGAGGGTTTTCCTCATGTCTCTGTGCCAGGGAATGCTAGGAGGGTTTGCAGGAAATCCCAGTGACAGAGGCTGCCTCCCCAAGGTCAGGGAAGCTATTTCTCGGACTTCCCCGTGCAGGGAACACCTGTGACTGAAGAGAGCTGCGTGGAGTTGTCTCTCGAGATCCCCCACTCAATGACTATGGTTCCGGAATCCTGAGCGTGGGGAGGTTCCACCAACGGTCGGCAGCGCGTGGGTTCTAAGGGAGTGCCTGTTCTCGTCTCCCCTGAGGATTTTCCTAATGTCTCTGTGCCAGGGAATGCTAGGGGGGTTTGCAGGGAATCCCAGTGACAGAGGCTGCCTCCCCAAGTTCAGGGAAGTTATTTCTCGGACTTCCCCGATCAGGGAACACCTGTGACTGAAGAGAGCTTCGTGGAGTTGTCTCTCGAGCTCCCCCACTCAATGACAATGGTTCCGGAATCCTGAGCGTGGGGAGGTTCCACCAACGGTCGGCAGCACTTGGGTTCAAATGGAATGCCTGTGCTCGTCTCCCCTGAGGGTTTTCCTCATGTCTCTGTGCCAGGGAATGCTAGGGTGTGCTGCAGGAAATCCCAGTGACAGAGGCTGCCTCCCCAAGGGCAGGGAAGTTATTTCTCGGACTTCCCATAGCAGGGAACACCTGTGACTTAAGAGAGCTGCGTGGAGTTGTCTCTCGAGCTCCCCCACTCAATGACAATGGTTCCGGAATCCTGAGCGTGGGGAGGTTCCTCCAACGTTCGGCAGCGCTTGGGTTCTAACGGAATGCCTGTGCTCGTCTCCCCTGAGGATTTTCCTCATGTGTCTGTGCCAGGGAATGCTAGGGGGTTTGCAGGAAATCCCAGTGACAGAGGCTGCCTCCCCAAGTTCAGGGAAGTTATTTCTCGGACTTCCCCGATCAGGGAACACCTGTGAATGAAGAGAGCTTCGTGGAGTTGTCTCTCGAGATCCCCCACTCAATGACTATGGTTCCGGAATCCTGAGCGTGGGGAGGTTCCACCAACGGTCGGCAGCGCGTGGGTTCTAAGGGAATGCCTGTGCTCGTCTCCCCTGAGGGTTTTCCCCATGTCTCTGTGCCAGGGAATGCTAGGGGGTGTTGCAGGAAATCCCAGTGACAGAGGCAGCCTCCCCAAGGTCAGGGAAGGTATTTTTCGGACTTCCCCGAGCAGGTAACACCTGTGACTGAAGAGAGCTGCGTGGAATTGTCTCTCGAGCTCCCCCACTCAATGACAATGGTTTCGGAATCCTGAGCGTGGGGAGGTTCCACCAACGGTCGGCAGCGCGTGGTTTCTAAGGGAATGCCTGTGCTCGTCTCCCCTGAGGGTTTTCCTCATGTCTCTGTCCCAGGGAATGCAAGGAGGGTTTCCAGGAAATCCCAGTGACAGAGGCTGCCTCCCCAAGGTCAGGGAAGGTATTTCTCGGACTTCCCCGAGCAGGGAACACCTGTGATTAAAGAGAGCTGCGTGGAGTTGTCTCTCGAGCTCCCCCACTCATTGACTATGGTTCCGGAATCCTGAGCGTGGGGAGGTTCCACCAACGGTCGGCAGCGCGTGGGTTCTAAGGGAATGCCTGCGCTCGTCTCCCTGAGGGTTTTCCTCATGTCTCTGTGCCAGGGAATGCAAGGAGGGTTTCCAGGAGATCCCAGTGACAGAGGCTGCCTCCCCAAGGTCAGGGAATGTATTTCTCGGGCTTCCCCGAGCATGGAACACCTGTGACTGAAGAGAGCTGCGTGGAATTGTCTCTCGAGCTCCCCCACTCAATGACAATGGTTCCGGAATCCTGAGCGTGGGGAGGTTCCACCAACGGTCGGCAGCGCGTGGTTTCTAAGGGAATGACTGTGCTCGTCTCCCTTGAGGGTTTTCCTCATGTCTCTGTGCCAGGGAATGCTAGGAGGGTTTCCAGGAAATCCCAGTGACAGAGGCTGCCTCCACAAGGTCAAGGAAGGTATTTCTCGGACTTCCCCGAGCAGGGAACACCTGTGACTGAAGAGAGCTGCGTGGAGTTGTCTCTCGAGCTCCCCCTCTCAATGACAATGATTCCGGAATCCTGAGCGTGGGGAGGTTCCACCAACGGTCGGTAGCGCGTGGGTTATAGGGAATGCCTGTGCTCGTCTCCCCTGAGGGTTTTCCTCATGTCTCTGTGCCAGGGAATGTTAGGAGGGTTTGCAGGAAATACCAGTGACAGAGGGTGCCTCCCCAAGGTCAGGGAAGTTATTTCTCGGACTTCCCCGAGCAGGGAACACCTGTGACTGAGGAGAGCTGCGTGGAGTTGTCTCTCGTGCTCCCCCACTCAATGACATAGTTTCCGGAATCCTGAGCGTGGGGAGGTTCCACCAACGGTCGGCAGCGCGTGGGTTCTAAGGGAATGCCTGTGCTAGTCTCCCCTGAGGGTTTTCCTCATGTCTCTGTGCCAGGGACTGCTAGGGGGGTTTGCAGGAAATCCCAGTGACAGAGGCTGCCTCCCCAAGGTCAGGGAAGGTATTTCTTGGACTTCTCCGATCAGGGAACACTTGTGCCTGAAGAGAGCTGCGTGGAGTTGTCTCTCGAGCTCCCCCACTCAATGACAATGGTTCCGGAATCCTGAGCGTGGGGAGGTTCCACCAACGGTCGGCAGCGCTTGGGTTCTAAGGGAATGACTGTGCTAGTCTTCCCTGAGGGTTTTCCTCATGTCTCTGTGCCAGGGAATGCAAGGGGGGTTTGCAGGAAATCCCAGTGACAGAGGCTGCATCCCCAAGGTCAGGGAAGGTATTTCTCGGACTTCCCCGAGCAGGGAACACCTGTGACTGAAGAGAGCTTCGTGGAGTTGTCTCTCGAGCTCCCCCACTCAATGACATAGGTTCCGGACTCCTGAGCGTGGGGAGGTTCCACCAACGGTCGGCAGCGCGTGGGTTCTAAGGGAATGCCTGTGCTAGTCTCCCCTGAGGGTTTTCCTCATGTCTCTGTGCGATGGACTGCTAGGGGGGTTTGCAGGAAATCCCAGTGACAGAGGCTGCCTCACCAAGGTCAGGGAAGGTATTTCTTGGACTTCCCCGATCAGGGAACACATGTGACTGAAGAGAGCTGCGTGGAGTTGTCTCTCGAGCTCCCCCACTCAATGACAATGGTTCCAGAATCCTGAGCGTGGGGAGGTTCCACCAACGGTCGGCAGCGCTTGGGTTCTAAGGGAATGCCTGTGCTAGTCTCCCCTGAAGGTTTTCCTCATATCTCTGTGCCAGGGAATGCTAGGGTGTGTTGCAGGAAATCCCAGTGACAGAGGCTGCCTCCCCAAGTTCAGGGAAGTTATTTCTCGGACTTCCCCGATCAGGGAACACCTGTGACTGAAGAGAGCTTCGTGGAGTTGTCTCTCGAGCTCCCCCACTCAATGACAATGGTTCCGGAATCCTGAGCGTGGGGAGGTTCCACCAACGGTCGGCAGCACTTGGGTTCAAATGGAATGCCTGTGCTCGTCTCCCCTGAGGGTTTTCCTCATGTCTCTGTGCCAGGGAATGCTAGGGTGTGCTGCAGGAAATCCCAGTGACAGAGGCTGCCTCCCCAAGGGCAGGGAAGTTATTTCTCGGACTTCCCCTAGCAGGGAACACCTGTGACTTAAGAGAGCTGCGTGGAGTTGTCTCTCGAGCTCCCCCACTCAATGACAATGGTTCCGGAATCCTGAGCGTGGGGAGGTTCCTCCAACGTTCGGCAGCGCTTGGGTTCTAACGGAATGCCTGTGCTCGTCTCCCCTGAGGATTTTCCTCATGTGTCTGTGCCAGGGAATGCTAGGGGGTTTGCAGGAAATCCCAGTGACAGAGGCTGCCTCCCCAAGTTCAGGGAAGTTATTTCTCGGACTTCCCCGATCAGGGAACACCTGTGAATGAAGAGAGCTTCGTGGAGTTGTCTCTCGAGATCCCCCACTCAATGACTATGGTTCCGGAATCCTGAGCGTGGGGAGGTTCCACCAACGGTCGGCAGCGCGTGGGTTCTAAGGGAATGCCTGTGCTCGTCTCCCCTGAGGGTTTTCCCCATGTCTCTGTGCCAGGGAATGCTAGGGGGTGTTGCAGGAAATCCCAGTGACAGAGGCAGCCTCCCCAAGGTCAGGGAAGGTATTTTTCGGACTTCCCCGAGCAGGTAACACCTGTGACTGAAGAGAGCTGCGTGGAATTGTCTCTCGAGCTCCCCCACTCAATGACAATGGTTTCGGAATCCTGAGCGTGGGGAGGTTCCACCAACGGTCGGCAGCGCGTGGTTTCTAAGGGAATGCCTGTGCTCGTCTAACCTGAGGGTTTTCCTCATGTCTCTGTCCCAGGGAATGCAAGGAGGGTTTCCAGGAGATCCCAGTGACAGAGGCTGCCTCCCCAAGGTCAGGGAATGTATTTCTCGGGCTTCCCCGAGCATGGAACACCTGTGACTGAAGAGAGCTGCGTGGAATTGTCTCTCGAGCTCCCCCACTCAATGACAATGGTTCCGGAATCCTGAGCGTGGGGAGGTTCCAACAACGGTCGGCAGCGCGTGGTTTCTAAGGGAATGACTGTGCTCGTCTCCCTTGAGGGTTTTCCTCATGTCTCTGTGCCAGGGAATGCTAGGAGGGTTTCCAGGAAATCCCAGTGACAGAGGCTGCCTCCACAAGGTCAAGGAAGGTATTTCTCGGACTTCCCCGAGCAGGGAACACCTGTGACTGAAGAGAGCTGCGTGGAGTTGTCTCTCGAGCTCCCCCTCTCAATGACAATGATTCCGGAATCCTGAGCGTGGGGAGGTTCCACCAACGGTCGGTAGCGCGTGGGTTATAGGGAATGCCTGTGCTCGTCTCCCCTGAGGGTTTTCCTCATGTCTCTGTGCCAGGGAATGTTAGGAGGGTTTGCAGGAAATACCAGTGACAGAGGGTGCCTCCCCAAGGTCAGGGAAGTTATTTCTCGGACTTCCCCGAGCAGGGAACACCTGTGACTGAGGAGAGCTGCGTGGAGTTGTCTCTCGTGCTCCCCCACTCAATGACATAGTTTCCGGAATCCTGAGCGTGGGGAGGTTCCACCAACGGTCGGCAGCGCGTGGGTTCTAAGGGAATGCCTGTGCTAGTCTCCCCTGAGGGTTTTCCTCATGTCTCTGTGCCAGGGACTGCTAGGGGGGTTTGCAGGAAATCCCAGTGACAGAGGCTGCCTCCCCAAGGTCAGGGAAGGTATTTCTTGGACTTCCCCGATCAGGGAACACTTGTGCCTGAAGAGAGCTGCGTGGAGTTGTCTCTCGAGCTCCCCCACTCAATGACAATGGTTCCGGAATCCTGAGCGTGGGGAGGTTCCACCAACGGTCGGCAGCGCTTGGGTTCTAAGGGAATGACTGTGCTAGTCTTCCCTGAGGGTTTTCCTCATGTCTCTGTGCCAGGGAATGCAAGGGGGGTTTGCAGGAAATCCCAGTGACAGAGGCTGCATCCCCAAGGTCAGGGAAGGTATTTCTCGGACTTCCCCGAGCAGGGAACACCTGTGACTGAAGAGAGCTTCGTGGAGTTGTCTCTCGAGCTCCCCCACTCAATGACATAGGTTCCGGACTCCTGAGCGTGGGGAGGTTCCACCAACGGTCGGCAGCGCGTGGGTTCTAAGGGAATGCCTGTGCTAGTCTCCCCTGAGGGTTTTCCTCATGTCTCTGTGCGATGGACTGCTAGGGGGGTTTGCAGGAAATCCCAGTGACAGAGGCTGCCTCACCAAGGTCAGGGAAGGTATTTCTTGGACTTCCCCGATCAGGGAACACATGTGACTGAAGAGAGCTGCGTGGAGTTGTCTCTCGAGCTCCCCCACTCAATGACAATGGTTCCGGAATCCTGAGCGTGGGGAGGTTCCACCAACGGTCGGCAGCGCTTGGGTTCTAAGGGAATGCCTGTGCTAGTCTCCCCTGAGGGTTTTCCTCATATCTCTGTGCCAGGGAATGCTAGGGTGTGTTGCAGGAAATCCCAGTGACAGAGGCTGCCTCCCCAAGGGCAGGGAAGTTATTTCTCGGACTTCCCCTAGCAGGGAACACCTGTGACTGAAGAGAGCTTCGTGGAGTTGTCTCTCGAGCTCCCCCACTCAATGACTATGGTTCCGGAATCCTGAGCGTGGGGAGGTTCCACCAACGGTCGGCAGCGCGTGGGTTCTAAGGGAATGCCTGCGCTCGTCTCCCTGAGGGTTTTCCTCATGTCTCTGTGCCAGGGAATGCAAGGAGGGTTTCCAGGAGATCCCAGTGACAGAGACTGCCTCCCCAAGGTCAGGGAATGTATTTCTCGGGCTTCCCCGAGCATGGAACACCTGTGACTGAAGAGAGCTGCGTGGAATTGTCTCTCGAGCTCCCCCACTCAATGACAATGGTTCCGGAATCCTGAGCGTGGGGAGGTTCCACCAACGGTCGGCAGCGCGTGGTTTCTAAGGGAATGACTGTGCTCGTCTCCCTTGAGGGTTTTCCTCATGCCTCTGTGCCAGGGAATGCTTGGAGGGTTTCCAGGAAATCCCAGTGACAGAGGCTGCCTCCACAAGGTCAAGGAAGGTATTTCTCGGACTTCCCCGAGCAGGGAACACCTGTGACTGAAGAGAGCTGCGTGGAGTTGTCTCTCGAGCTCCCCCTCTCAATGACAATTATTCCGGAATCCTGAGCGTGGGGAGGTTCCACCAACGGTCGGTAGCGCGTGGGTTATAGGGAATGCCTGTGCTCGTCTCCCCTGAGGGTTTTCCTCATGTCTCTGTGCCAGGGAATGTTAGGAGGGTTTGCAGGAAATACCAGTGACAGAGGGTGCCTCCCCAAGGTCAGGGAAGTTATTTCTCGGACTTCCCCGAGCAGGGAACACCTGTGACTGAGGAGAGCTGCGTGGAGTTGTCTCTCGAGCTCCCCCACTCAATGACTATGGTTCCAAAATCCTGAGCGTGGGGAGGTTCCACCAACGGTCGGCAGGGCGTTGATTCTAAGGGAATGCCTGTGCTCGTCTCCCCTGAGGGTTTTCCTCATGTCTCTGTGCCAAGGAATGCTAGGGGGGGTTGCAGGAAATCCCAGTGACAGAGGCTGCCTCCCCAAGGTCAGGGAAGTTATTTCTCGGACTTCCCCGAGCAGGGAACACCTGTGACTGAAGAGAGCTGCGTGGAGTTGTCTCTCGAGCTCCCCTACTCAATGACAATGTTTCCGGAATCCTGAGCGTGGGGAGGTTCCACCAACGGTCGGCAGCGCGTGGTTTCTAAGGGAATGCCTGTGCTCGTCTCCCCTGAGGGTTTTCCTCATGTCTCTGTGCTAGGGAATGCTAGGAGGGTTTGCAGGAAATCCCAGTGACAGAGGCTGCCTCCCCAAGGTCAGGGAAGCTATTTCTCGGACTTCCCCGAGCAGGGAACACCTGTGACTGAAGAGAGCTGCGTGGAGTTGTCTCTCGAGATCCCCCACTCAATGACTATGGTTCCGGAATCCTGAGCGTGGGGAGGTTCCACCAACGGTCGGCAGCGCGTGGGTTCTAAGGGAGTGCCTGTTCTCGTCTCCCCTGAGGGTTTTCCTCATGTCTTTGTGCCAGGGAATGCTAGGGGTTGTTGCAGGGAATCCCAGTGACAGATGCTGCCTCCCCCAGTTCAGGGAAGGTATTTCTCGCACTTCCCCAAGCAGGGAACACCTGTGACTGAAGAGAGCTGCGTGGAGTTGTCTCTCGAGCTCCCCCACTCAATGACAATGGTTCCGGAATCCTGAGCGTGGGGAGGTTCCTCCAACGTTCGGCAGCGCTTGGGTTCTAACGGAATACCTGTGCTCGTCTCCCCTGAGGGTTTTCCTCATGTCTCTGTGCCAGGGACTGCTAGGGGGGTTTGCAGGAAATCCCAGTGACAGAGGCTGCCTCCCCAAGTTCAGGGAAGGTATTTCTCGGACTTCCCCGAGCAGGGAACACCTGTGACTGAAAAGAGCTGCGTGGAGTTGTCTCTCGAGCTCCCCCACTCAATGACAATGGTTCCGGAATCCTGAGCGTGGGGAGGTTCCACCAACGGTCGGCAGAGCGTGGTTTCTAAGGGAATGCCTGTGCTCGTCTCCCCTGAGGGTTTACCTCATGTCTCTGTGCCAGGGAATACTAGGAGGGTTTGCAGGAAATCCCAGTGACAGAGGCTGCCTCCCCAAGGTCAGGGAAGTTATTTCTCGGACTTCCCCGAGCAGGGAACACCTGTAACTGAAAAGAGCTGCGTGGAGTTGTCTCTCGAGATCCCCCACTCATTGACTATGGTTCCGGAATCCTGAGCGTGGGGAGGTTCCTCCAACATTCGGCAGCGCTTGGGTTCTAACGGAATGCCTGTGCTCGTCTGCCCTGAGGGTTTTCCTCATGTCTCTGTGCCTGGGAATGCTAGGGAGTGTTGCAGGAAATCCCAGTGACAGAGGCTGCCTCCCCAAGATCAGGGAAGGTATTTCTCGGACTTCCCCGAGCAGGGAACACCTGTGACTGAAGAGAGCTGCGTGGGGTTGTCTCTCGAGCTCCCCCACTCAATGACAATGGTTCCGGAATCCTGAGCGTGGGGAGGTTCCACCAATGGTCGGCAGCGCGTGGGTTACAGCGGAATGCCTGAGTTGGTCTCCCCTGACGGTTTTCCTAATTTCTCTGTGCCAGGGAATGCTAGGGGGGTTTGCAGCAAATCCCAGTGACAGAGGCTGCCTCCCCAAGGTCAGGGAAGTTATTTCTCGGACTTCCCCGAGCAGGGTACCCCTGTGACTAAAGAGAGCTGCGTGGAGTTTTCTCTCGAGCTCCCCCACTCAATGAAAATGGTTCCGGAATCCTGAGCGTCGGGAGGTTCCACCAGCACTCGGCAGCGCGTGAGTTCTAATGGAATGCCTGTGCTCTTCTCCCCTGAGGGTTTTCCTCATGTCTCTGTGCCAGGGAATGCTAGGGGGTGTTGCAGGAAATCCCAGTGACTGAGGCTGCCTCCCCAAGGTCAGGGTAGGTATTTCTCGGAATTCCCCGAGCAGGGAACACCTGTGACTGAAGAGAGCTGCGTGGTGTTGTCTCTCGAGCTCCCCCACTCAATGACAATGGTTCCGGAATCCTGAGGGTGGGGAGGTTCCACCAACAGTCGGCAGCGCGTGGGTTCTAACGGAATGCCTGTGCTCGTTTCCCCTGTGGGTTTTCCTCATGTCTCTGTGCCAGGGAATGCTAGGGGGGGTTGCAGGAAATCTCAGTGACAGAGGCTTCCTCGCCAAGATCAGGGAAGTTATTTCTCGGACTTCCTCGGACAGGGAACACCTGTGACTGAAGAGAGCTGCGTGGAGTTGTCTCTCGAGCTCCCCCACGCACTGTCAATGTTTCTGGAACAATGAGCGTGAGGAGGTTCCACCAACGGTCGGCAGCGCGTGGCTTCCAACGGAATGCCTGAGCTGGTCTCCCCTGAAGGTTTTCCTCATGTCTCTGTGCCAGGGAATGCTAGGGGTGGTTGCAGGAAATCCCAGTGACAGAGGTTGACTCCCTAAGGTCAGGGAAGGTATTTCTCAGACTTCCCCGAGCAGGGAACACCTGTGACTGAAGAGAGCTGCGTGGAGTTTCCTCTCGAGTTCCCCACTGAATGACCATGGTCCGGAATCCTGAGCGTGGGGAGGTTCCACCAACGGTCGGCAGCGCATGGGTTCTAACGGAATTAATGTGCTCGTCTCCCCTGAGGGTTTTCCTCATGTCTCTGTGCCAGGGAATGCTAGGGGGGTTGCAGGAAATCCCAGTGACAGAGGCTGCCTTTCCAAGGTCAGGGAAATTATTTCTCGGACTTCCCCGTGCAGGGAACACCTGTGACTGAAGAGAGCTGCGTGGAGTTGTCTCTCGACCTCCCACACTCAATGACATTGGTTCCGGAATCCTGAGCGTGGGGAGGTTCCACCAACGGTCGGCAGCGCGTGGGTTCTAACGGAATGCCTGTGCTCGTCTCCCCTGAGGGTTTTCCTCATATCTCTGTGATAGGGAATGCTAGGAGGGTTTGCAGGAAATCCCAGTGACAGAGGCTGCCTCCGCAAGTTCAGGGAAGGTATTTCTCAGAATTCCACGAGCAGGGAACACCTGTGACTGAAGAGAGGTGCGTGGAGTTGTCTCCCGAGATCCCCCACTCAATGACAATGGTTCCGGAATCCTGAGCGTGGGGAGGTTCCACTAATGGTCGGCAGCGCGTGAGTTCTAAGGGAATGCCTGTGCTCGTCTCCCCTGAGTGTTTTCCTCATGTCTCTGTGCCAGGGAATGCTAGGGGGGGTTGCAGGAAATCCCAGTGACAGAGGCTGCCTCCCCGAGATCAGGGAAGTTATCCCTCGCACTTCCCCGAGCAGGGAACAGCTGTGACTGAAGAGAGTTGCGTCGAGTTGTCTCTCGAGCTCCCCCACTCAATGACAATGGTTCCGGAATCCTGAGCGTGGGGAGGTTCCACCAACGGTCGGCAGCACTTGGTTTCAAAGGGAATGCCTGTGCTCCTCTCCCTTGAGGATTTTCCTCATGTCTCTGTGCCAGGGAATGCAAGTAGGGTTTGCAGGAAATCCCAGTGACAGAGGCTGCCTCCCCAAGGTCAGGGAAGGTATTTCTCGGACTTCCCGGAGCAGGGAACACCTGTGACTGAAGAGAGCGGCGTGGAGTTTTCTCTCGAGCTCCCCCACTCAATGACAATGGTTCCAGAATCCTGAGCGTGGGGAGGTTCCACCAACGGTCGGCAGCGCGTTGGTTCTAACGGAATGCCTGTGCTCGTCTCCCCTGAAGGTTTTCCTAATGTCTCTGTGCCAGGGAAAGCTAGGGGGGGTTGCAGGAAATCCCAGTGACAGAGGCTGCCTCCCCAAGTTCAGGGAAGTTATTTCTCGCACTTCCCCGAGCAGGGAACACCTGTGACTGAAGAGAGTTGCGTCGAGTTGTCTCTCGAACTGTCCCACTCAATGACAATGATTCCGGAATCCTGAGCGTGGGGACGTTCCACCAACCGTCGGCAGCGCGTGGGTTTTAACGGAATGCCTGTGCTCGTCTCCTCTGATGGTTTTCCTCATATCTCTGTGCCAGGGAATGCTAGGTAGGGTTGCAGGAAATCCCAGTGACAGAGGCTGCCTCCCCAAGGTCAGGGAAGGTATTTCTCGGACTTCCCCGGACAGGGAACACCTGTGACTGAAGAGAGCTGCGTGGAGTTGTCTCTCGAGCTCCCCCACTAAATGACAATGGTTCCGGAATCCTGAGCGTGGGGAGGTTCCACCAACGGTCGGCAGCGCGTGGGTTCTAACTGAATGCCTGTGCTCGCCTCCCCTGAGGGTTTTCCTCATGTCTTTGTGCCAGGGAATGCTAGGGGGGTAGCAGGAAATCCCAGTGACAGAGGCGGCCTCCCCAACATCCGGGAATGTATTTCTCGGACGCCAACGTGCGGGGAACACCTCTGACTGAAGAGAGCTGCGTGGAGTTATCTCTCGAGCTCCCCCACTCAATGACAATGTTTCCGGAATCCTGAGCGTGGGGAGGTTCCACCAACGGTCGGCAGCGCGTGGGTTCTAACGGAATGCCTGTGCTCGTCTCCCCTGAGGGTTTTCCTCATGTCTCTGTGCCAGGGAATGCTAGGAGGGTTTGCAGGAAATCCCAGTGACAGTGGCTGCCTCCCCAAGGTCAGGGAAGGTATTTCTCGGACTTCCCCGAGCAGGGAACACCTGTGACTGATGAGAACTGCGTGGAGTTTTCTCTCGAGCTCCCCCACTGAATGACAATTGTTCCGGAATCCTGAGCGTGTGGATGTTCCACCAACGGTCGGCAGCGCGTGGGTTCTAACGGAATGCCTGTGCTCGTCTCCCCTGAGGGTTTTCCTCATTTCTCTGTGCCAGGGAATGCTAGGAGGGTTTGCAGGAAATCCCAGTGACAGAGGCTGCCTCCCCAAGGACAGGGAAGGTATTTCTCGCCCTTAACCGAGCAGGGAACACCTCTGACTGAAGAGAGCTGCGTCGAGTTGTCTCTCGAACTCCCCCACTCAATGACAATGATTCCGGAATACTGAGCGTGGGGAGGTTCCACCAACGGTCGGCAGCGCGTGGGTTCTAAGGGAATGCCTGTGCTCGTCTCCCCTGAGGGTTTTCCTCATGTCTCTGTGCCAGGGAATGCAAGGGGGTGTTGCAGGAAATCCCAGTGACCGAGGCTGCCTCCCCAAGGTCAGGGAAGTTATTTCTCGGACTTCCCCGAGCAGGGAACACCTGTGACTGAAGAGAGCTGCGTGGTGTTGTCTCTCGAGCTCCCCCACACAATGACAATGTTTCCGGAATCCCGAGCGCGGGGAGGTTCCACCAACGGACGGCAGCGCGTGGGTTCTAAGGGAATGCCTGTGCTCGTCACCCCTGAGGGTTTTCCTCATGTCTCTGTGCCAGGGAATGCTAAGGGGGGTTGCAGGAAATCCCAGTGACAGAGGCTGCCTCCCCAAGGTCAGTGAAGTTATTTCTCGCACTTCCCTGAGCAGGGAACACCTGTGACTGAAGAGAGCTGCGTCGACTTGTCTCTCGAACTCCCCCACTCAATGACAATTGTTCCGGAATCCTGAGCGTGGGGAGGTTCCACCAACGTTCGGCAGCGCGTGGGTTCGAACGGAATGCCTGTGGTCGTCTCCCCTGATGGTTTTCCTCATATCTCTGTGCCAGGGAATGCTAGGGGGGGTTGCAGGAAATCCCAGTGACAGAGGCTGCCTCCCCAAGGTCAGGGAAGTTATTTCTCGGACTTCCCCAAGCAGGGAACACCTGTGACTGAAGAGAGCTGCGTGGAGTTTTCTCTCAAGCTCCCCCACTCAATGACAATGTTTCCGGAATCCTGAGCTTGGGGAGGTTCCACCAACGGTCGGCAGCGCGTTGGTTCTAAGGGAATGCCTGTGCTCGTCTCTCCTGAGGGTTTTCCTCATGTCTCTGTGCCAGGGAATGCTAGGGGGGGTTGCAGGAAATCCCAGTGACAGAGGCTGCCTCCCCAAGGTCAGGGAAGGTATTTCTCGGACTTCCCTGAGCAGGGAACGCCTGTGACTGAAGAGAGCTGCGTGGAGTTTTCTCTCCAGCTCCCACACTCAATGACAATGGTTCCGGAATCCTGAACGTTTGGAGGTTTCACCAAAGGTCGGCAGCGCGTGGGTTCTAATGGAATGCCTGTGCTCGTCTCCCCTGAGGGTTTTCCTCATGTCTCTGTGCCAGGGAATGCTAGGGGGGGTTGTAGGAAATCCCAGTGACAGAGGCTGCCTCCCCAAGGTCAGGGAAGTTATTTCTCGGACTTCCCCCTGAAGGGAATACCTGTGACTGAAGAGAGCTGCGTGGAGATTTTTCTCGAGCTCCCCCACTCAATGACAATGGTTCCGGAATCCTGAGCGTGGGGAGGTTCCACCAACGGTCGGCAGCGCGTGGGTTCTAACGGAATGCCTGTGCTCGCCTCCCCTGAGGGTTTTCCTCATGTCTTTGTGCCAGGGAATGCTAGGGGGGTTGCAGGAAATCCCAGTGACAGAGGCGGCCTCCCCAACGTCCGGGAATGTATTTCTCGGACTTCAACGTGCGGGGAACACCTCTGACTGAAGAGAGCTGCGTGGAGTTTTCTCTCGAGCTCCCCCACTCAATGACAATGTTTCTGGAATCATGAGCGTGGGGAGGATCCACCAATGGTCGGCAGCGAGTTGGTTCTAACGGAATGCCTGTGCTCGTCTCCCCTGAGGGTTTTCCTCATGTCTCTGTGCCAGGGAATGCTGGGGGGGGGTTGCAGGAAATCCCAGTGACAGAGGCTGCCTCCCCAAGGACAGGGAAGGTATTTCTCGCCCTTAACCGAGCAGGGAACACCTGTGACTGAAGAGAGCTTCGTCGAGTTGTCTCTCGAACTCCCCCACTCAATGACAATGATTCCGGAATACTGAGCGTGGGGAGGTTCCACCAACGGTCGGCAGCGCGTGGGTTCTAAGGGAATGCCTGTGCTCGTCTCCCCTGAGGGTTTTCCTCATGTCTCTGTGCCAGGGAATGCAAGGGGGTGTTGCAGGAAATCCCAGTGACCGAGGCTGCCTCCCCAAGGTCAGGGAAGGTATTTCTCGGACTTCCCCGAGCAGGGAACACCTGTGACTGAAGAGAGCTGCGTGGTGTTGTCTCTCGAGCTCCCCCACACAATGACAATGTTTCCGGAATCCCGAGGGCGGGGAGGTTCCACCAACGGACGGCAGCGCGTGGGTTCTAAGGGAATGCCTGTGCTCGTCACCCCTGAGGGTTTTCCTCATGTCTCTGTGCCAGGGAATGCTAAGGGGGGTTGCAGTAAATCCCAGTGACAGAGGCTGCCTCCCCAAGGTCAGGGAAGTTATTTCTCGCACTTCCCTGAGCAGGGAACACCTGTGACTGAAGAGAGGTGCGTCGAGCTGTCTCTCGAACTCCCCCACTCAATGACAATTGTTCCGGAATCCTGAGCGTGGGGAGGTTCCACCAACGGTCGGCAGCGCGTGGGTTCAAACGGAATGCCTGTGGTCGTCTCCCCTGATTGTTTTCCTCATATCTCTGTGCCAGGGAATGCTAGGGGGGGTTGCAGGAAATCCCAGTGACAGAGGCTGCCTCCCCAAGGTCAGGGAAGGTATTTCTCGGACTTCCCCAAGCAGGGAACACCTGTGACTGAAGAGAGCTGCGTGGAGTTTTGTCTCAAGCTCCCCCACTCAATGACAATGTTTCCGGAATCCTGAGCTTGGGGAGGTTCCACCTACGGTCGGCAGCGCGTTGGTTCTAAGGGAATGCCTGTGCTCGTCTCCCCTGAGTGTTTTCCTCATGTCTCTGTGCCAGGGAATGCTAGGGGGGGTTGCAGGAAATCCCAGTGACAGAGGCTGCCTCCCCAAGGTCAGGGAAGGTATTTCTCGGACTTCCCTGAGCAGGGAACACCTGTGACTGAAGAGAGCTGCGTGGAGTTTTCTCTCGAGCTCCCACACTCAATGACAATGGTACCGGAATCCTGAACGTGTGGAGGTTTCACCAAAGGTCGGCAGCGCGTGGGTTCTAAAGGAATGCCGGTACTCGTCTCCCCTGAGGGTTTTCCTCATGTCTCTGTGCCAGGGAATGCTAAGGGGGGTTGTAGGAAATCCCAGTGACAGAGGCTGCCTCCCCAAGGTCAGGGAAGCTATTTCTCGGACTTCCCAGAGCAGGGAACACCTGTGACTGAAGAGAGCTGCGTGGAGTTGTCTCTCGAGCTCCCCCACTCAATGACAATGTTTCTGGAATCATGAGCGTGGGGAGGATCCACCAATGGTCGGCAGCGAGTTGGTTCTAACGGAATGCCTGTGCTCGTCTCCCCTGAGGGTTTTCCTCATGTCTCTGTGCCAGGGAATGCTGGGGGGAGGGTTGCAGGAAATCCCAGTGACAGAGGCTGCCTCCCCAAGGACAGGGAAGGTATTTCTCGCCCTTAACCGAGCAGGGAACACCTGTGAGTGAAGAGAGCTGCGTCGAG
Organism: Vicugna pacos; assembly: GCF_048564905.1. Taxonomy (NCBI): domain Eukaryota; kingdom Metazoa; phylum Chordata; class Mammalia; order Artiodactyla; family Camelidae; genus Vicugna; species Vicugna pacos. The sequence goes on from NW_027328721.1 coordinate 52,088,637, forward strand.
TTGTCTGTCGAACTCCCCCACTCAATGACAATGATTCCGGAATACTGAGCGTGGGGAGGTTCCACCAACGGTCGGCAGCGCGTGGGTTCTAAGGGAATGCCTGTGCTCGTCTCCCCTGATGGTTTTCCTCATATCTCTGTGCCAGGGAATGCTAGGGGGGGTTGCAGGAAATCCCAGTGACAGGGGCTGCCTCCCCAAGGTCAGGGAAGGTATTTCTCGGACTTCCCCAAGCAGGGAACACCTGTGACTGAAGAGAGCTGCGTGGAGTTTTCTCTCAAGCTCCCCCACTCAATGACAATGTTTCCGGAATCCTGAGCTTGGGGAGGTTCCACCAACGGTCGGCAGCGCGTTGGTTCTAAGGGAATGCATGTGCTCGTCTCCCCTGAGGGTTTTCCTCATGTCTCTGTGCCAGGGAATGCTAGGGGGGGTTGCAGGAAATCCCAGTGACAGAGGCTGCCTCCCCAAGGTCAGGGAATGTATATCTCGCACTTCCTCGGGCAGGGAACACCAGTGACTGAAGAGAGCTGCGTCGAGTTGTCTCTCGAAATCCCCCACTCAATGACAATGGTTCCGGAATCCTGAGCGTGAGGAGGTTCCACCAACGGTCGGCAGCGCGTGGTTTCTAACGGATTGCCTGTTCTCGTCTCCCCTGATGGTTTTCCTCATATCTCTGTGCCAGGAAATGCTAGGGGGGGTTGTAGGAAATCCCAGTGACAGAGGCTGCCTCCCCAAGGTCAGGGAAGTTATTTCTCGGACTTCCCCGAGCAGGGAACACCTGTGACTGAAGAGAGCTGCGTGTAGTTTTCTCTCGAGCTCCCCCACTCAATGACAATGTTTCCGGAATCCTGAGCGTGGGGAGGTTCCACCAACGGTCGGCAGCGCGTTGGTTCTAAGGGAATGCCTGTGCTCGTCTCCCCTGAGGGTTTTCCTCATGTCTCTGTGCCAGGGAGTGCTAGGGTAGGTTGTAGGAAATCCCAGTGACAGAGGCTGCCTCCTCAAGGTCAGGGAAGGTATTTCTCGCACTTCCCCGGGCAGGGAACACCAGTGACTGAAGAGAGCTGCGTCGAGTTGTCTCTCGAACTCCCCCACTCAATGACAATGATTCCGGAATCCTGAGCGTGGGGAGGTTCCACCAACGGTCGGCAGCGCGTGGGTTCTAACGGAATGCCTGTTCTCGTCTCCCCTGATGGTTTTCCACATATCTCTGTGCCAGGGAATGCTAGGGGGGGTTGCAGGAAATCCCAGTGACAGAGGCTGCCTCCCCAAGGTCAGGGACGGTATTTCTGGGACTTCCCCCAGCAGGGAAAACCTGTGACTGAAGAGAGCTGCGTGGTGTTGTCTCTCGAGCTCCCCCACTCAATGAAAATGATTCCGGAATACTGAGCGTGGAGAGGTTCCACCAACGGTCGGCAGCGCGTGGGTTCTAACGGAATGCCTGTGCTCGTCTCCCCTGAGGGTTTTCCTCATATCTCTGTGCCAGGGAATGCTAGGGTGGGTTGCAGGAAATCCCAGTGACAGAGTCTGCCTCCCCAAGGTCAGGGAAGTTATTTCTCGGACTTCCCCGAGCGGGGAACACCTGTGACTGAAGAGAGCTGCGTGGTGTTGTCTCTCGAGCTCCCCCACACAATGACAATTGTTCCGGAATCCCGAGCGTGGGGAGGTTCCACCAACGGACGGCAGCGCGTGGGTTCTAAGGGAATGCCTGTGCTCGTCACCCCTGAGGGTTTTACTCATGTCTCTGTGCCAGGGAATGCTAGGGGGGGTTGCAGGAAATCCCAGTGACAGAGGCTGCCTCCCCAAGGTCAGGGAATGTATATCTCGCATTTCCTCGGGCAGGGAACACCAGTGACTGAAGAGAGCTGCGTCGAGTTGTCTCTCGAACTGTCCCACTCAATGACAATGATTCCGGAATCCTGAGCGTGGGGACGTTCCACCAAACGTCGGCAGCGCGTGGGTTCTAACGGAATGCCTGTGCTCGTCTCCCCTGATTGTTTTCCTCATATTTCTGTGCCAGGGAATGCTAGGTATTTTTGCAAGAAATCCCAGTGACAGAGGCTGCCTCCCCAAGGTCAGGGAAGGTATTTCTCGGACTTCCCCGGACAGGGAACACCTGTGATTGAAGAGGGCTGCGTGGGGTTGTCTCTCGAGCTCCCCCACTCAATGACAATGGTTCCGGAATCCTGAGCGTGGGGAGGTTCCACCAACGGTCTTCAGCGCGTGGGTTCTAACGGAATGCCTGTGCTCGCCTCCCCTGAGGGTTTTCCTCATTTCTCTGTGCCAGGGAATGATAGGGGGTGTTGCAGAAAATCCCAGTGACAGAGGCGGCCTCCCCAAGGTCAGGGAAGGTATTTCTCGGACTTCCCGGAGCAGGGAACACCTGTGACTGAAGAGAGCTGCGTGGAGTTGTCTCTCGAGCTCCCCCACTCAATGACAATGTTTCCGGAATCCTGAGCGTGGGGAGGTTCCACCAACGGTCGGCAGCGCGTGGGTTCTAACGGAATGCTTGTGCTCGTCTCCCCTGAGGGTTTTCCTCATGTCTCTGTGCCAGGGAATGCTAGGGGGGGTTGCAGGAAATCCCAGTGACAGGGGCTGCCTCCCCAAGGTCAGGGAAGGTATTTTTCTGACTTCCCCGAGCAGGGAACACCTGTGACTGAAGAGAGCTGAGTGGAGTTTTCTCTCGAGCTCCCCCACTCAATGACAATGGTTCCGGAATCCTGAGGGTGGGGAGGTTCCACCAACAGTCGGCAGCGCGTGGGTTCTAAGGGAATGCCTGTGCTCGTCTCCCCTGAGGATTTTCCTCATGTCTCTGTGCCAGGGAATGCTAGGGGGAATTGCAGGAAATCCTAGGGACAGAGGCTGCCTCCCCAAGTTCAGGGAAGGTATTTCTCGGACTTCCCCAAGCAGGGAACACCTGTGACTGAAGAGAGCTGCGTGGAGTTTTCTCTCGAGCTCCCACACTCAATGACAATGGTTCCGGAATCCTGAGCGTGGGGATGATCCACCAACGGTCGGCAGCGCCTGGGTTCTAAGGGAAAGCCTCTGCTCGTCTCCCTTGAGGGTTTTCCTCATGTCTCTGTGCCAGGGAATGCTAGGGGGTGTTGCAGGAAATCCCAGTGACAGAGGCTGCCTCCCCAAGGTCAGGGAAGGTATTTCTCGGACTTCCCCGAGCAGGGAACACCTGTGACTGAAGAGAGCTGCGTGGAGTTGTCTCTCGAGCTCCCCCACTCAATGACAATTGTTCTGGAATCCTGAGCGTGGGGAGGATCCACCAACGGTCGGCAGCGCGTGGGTTTTAAGGGAATGCCTGTGCTCGTCTCCCCTGAGGGTTTTCCTCATGTCTCTGTGCCAGGGAATGCTAGGGGGTGTTGCAGGAAATCCCAGTGACAGAGGCTGCCTCCCCAAGGTCAGGGAAGGTATTACTCGGACTTCCCCGAGCAGGGAACACCTGTGACTGAAGAGAGCTGCGTGGAGTTGTCTCTCGAGCTCCCCCACTCAATGACAATGGTTCCAGAATCCTGAGCGTGGGGAGGTTCCACCAACGGTCGGCAGCGCGTGGGTTCTAAGGGAATGCCTGTGCTCGTCTCCCCTGAGGGTTTTCCTCATGTCTCTGTGCCAGGGAATGCTAGGGGGGGTTGCAGGAAATCCCAGTGACAGAGGCTGCCTCCTCAAGGTCAGGGAAGGTATTTCTCTGACTTCCCCGAGCAGGGAACTCCTGTGACTGAAGAGAACTGCGTGGAGTTGTCTCTCTAGCTCCCCCACTCAATGACAATTTTTCCGGAATCCTGAGCGTGGGGAGGTTCCACCAACGGTCGGCAGCGTGTGGTTTCTACGGGAGTGCCTGTGCTCGTCTCCTCTGAGGGTTTTCCTCATTTCTCTGTGCCAGGGAATGCTAGGAGGGTTTGCAGGAAATCCCAGTGAGAGAGGCTGCCTCATCAAGTTCAGGGAAGGTATTTCTCGGAATTCCCCGAGCAGGGAACACCTGTGACTGAAGAGAGCTTCGTGGAGTTGTCTCTCGAGCTCCCCCACTCAATGACAGTGGTTCCGGAATCCTGAGCGTGGGGAGGTTCCACCAACGGTCGGCAGCGCGTGGGTTTTAAGGGAATGCCTGTGCTCGTCTCCCCTGATGGTTTTCCTCATGTCTCTGTGCCAGGGAATGCTAGGGGGGGTTGCAGGAAATCCCAGTGACAGAGGCTGCCTCCCCAAGGTCAGGGAAGTTTTTTATCGGACTTCCCCGAGCAGGGAACTCCTGTGACTGAAGAGAACTGCGTGGAGTTGTCTCTCTAGCTCCCCCAATCAATGACAATTGTTCCGGAATCCTGAGCGTGGGGAGGTTCCACCAAAGGTCGGCAGCGCGTGGTTTCTTAGGGAGTGCCTGTGCTCATCTCCTCTGAGTGTTTTCCCCATTTCTCTGTGCCAGGGAATGCTAGGAGGGTTTGCAGGAAATCCCAGTGACAGAGGCTGCCTCCCCAAGGTCAGGGAAGTTATTTCTCGGACTTCCCCGAGCAGGGAACACCTGTGACTGAAGAGAACTGCGTGGAGTTGTCTCTCGAGCTCCCCCACTCAATGACTATGGTTCCGGAATCCTGAGCGTGGGGAGGTTCCACCAACGGTCGGCAGCGCGTGGGTTCTAACGGAATGCCTGTGCTCGTCTCCCCTGAGTGTTTTCCTCATGTCTCTGTGCCAGGGAATGCTAGGGGTGGTTGCAGGAATTCCCAGTGACAGAGGCTGCCTCCCCAAAGTCAGGGAAGTTATTTCTCGGACTTCCCCGAGCAGGGAACACCTGTGACTGAAGAGAGCTGCGTGGAGTTGTCTCTCGAGCTCCCCCACTCAATGACAATGGTTCCGGAACCCTGATCGTGGGGAGGTTCCACCAAAGGTCGGCAGCGCGTGGGTTCTAAGGGAATGCCTGTGCTCGTCTCCCCTGAGGGTTTTCCTCATGTCTCTGTGCCAGGGAACGCTAGGGGTGGTTGCAGGAAATCCCAGTGACAGAGGCTGCCTCCCCAAGGTCAGGGAAGGTATTTCTCGGACGTCCCCGAGCAGGGAACACCTGTGACTGAAGAGAGCTGCGTGGTGTTGTCTCTCGAGCTCCCCCACTCAATGACAATGGTTCCGGAATCCTGAGCGTGGGGAGGTTCCACCAACGGTCGGCAGCGCGTGGGTTCTAACGGAATGCCTGTGCTCGTCTCCCCTGAGGGTTTTCCTCATGTCTCTGTGCCAGGGAATGCTAGGGGGGGTTGCAGGAAATCCTAGTCACAGAGGCTGCCTACACAAGGTCAGGGAAGGTATTTCTCGGACTTCCCCGAGCAGGGAACACCTGTGACTGAAGAGAGCTGCGTGGAGTTGTCTCTCGAGCTCCCCCACACAATGACGATGTTTCCGGAATCCTGAGCGTGGGGAGGTTCCACCATCGGTCGGCAGCGCGTGGGTTCTAACGGAATGCCTGTGCTCGTCTCCCCTGAGGGTTTTCCTCATGTCTCTGTGCCAGGGAATGCTGGGGGGGGGTTGCAGGAAATCCCAGTGACAGAGGCTGCCTCCCCAAGGACAGGGAAGGTATTTCTCACCCTTAACCGAGCAGGGAACACCTGTGACTGAAGAGAGCTGCGTCGAGTTGTCTCTCGAACACCCCCACTCAATGACAATGATTCCGGAATACTGAGCGTGGGGAGGTTCCACCAACGGTCGGCAGCGCGTGGGTTCTAAGGGAATGCCTGTGCTCGTCTCCCCTGAGGGTTTTCCTCATGTCTCTGTGCCAGGGAATGCAAGGGGGTGTTTCAGGAAATCCCAGTGACCGAGGCTGCCTCCCCAAGGTCAGGGAAGTTATTTCTCGGACTTCCCCGAGCAGGGAACACCTGTGACTGAAGAGAGCTGCGTGGTGTTGTCTCTCGAGCTCCCCCACACAATGACAATGTTTCCGGAATCCCGAGCGCGGGGAGGTTCCACCAAGGGTCGGCAGCGAGTGGGTTCTAAGGGAATGCCTGTGCTCGTCACCCCTGAGGGTTTTCCTCATGTCTCTGTGCCAGGGAATGCTAAGGGGGGTTGCAGGAAATCCCAGTGACAGAGGCTGCCTCCCCAAGGTCAGGGAAGTTATTTCTCGCACTTCCCTGAGCAGGGAACACCTGTGACTGAAGAGAGCTGCGTCGAGTTGTCTCTCGAACTCCCCCACTCAATGACAATGGTTCCAGAATCCTGAGCGTGGGGAGGTTCCACCAACGGTCGGCAGCGCGTGGGTTCTAAGGGAATGCCTGTGCTCGTCTCCCCTGAGGGTTTTCCTCATGTCTCTGTGCCAGGGAATGCTAGGGGGTGTTGCAGGAAATCCCAGTGACAGAGGCTGCCTCCCCAAGGTCAGGGAAGGTATTTCTCGGACTTCCCCGAGCAGGGAACACCTGTGACTGAAGAGAGCTGCGTGGAGTTGTCTCTCGAGCTCCCCCACTCAATGACAATGGTTCCAGAATCCTGAGCGTGGGGAGGTTCCACCAACGGTCGGCAGCGCGTGGGTTCTAAGGGAATGCCTGTGCTCGTCTCCCCTGAGGGTTTTCCTCATGTCTCTGTGCCAGGGAATGCTAGGGGGGGTTGCAGGAAATCCCAGTGACAGAGGCTGCCTCCTCAAGGTCAGGGAAGGTATTTCTCTGACTTCCCCGAGCAGGGAACTCCTGTGACTGAAGAGAACTGCGTGGAGTTGTCTCTCTAGCTCCCCCACTCAATGACAATTTTTCCGGAATCCTGAGATTGGGGAGGTTCCACCAACGGTCGGCAGCGTGTGGTTTCTACGGGAGTGACTGTGCTCGTCTCCTCTGAGGGTTTTCCTCATTTCTCTGTGCCAGGGAATGCTAGGAGGGTTTGCAGGAAATCCCAGTGAGAGAGGCTGCCTCATCAAGTTCAGGGAAGTTATTTCTCGGAATTCCCCGAGCAGGGAACACCTGTGACTGAAGAGAGCTTCGTGGAGTTGTCTCTCGAGCTCCCCCACTCAATGACAGTGGTTCCGGAATCCTGAGCGTGGGGAGGTTCCACCAACGGTCGGCAGCGCGTGGGTTTTAAGGGAATGCCTGTGCTCGTCTCCCCTGATGGTTTTCCTCATGTCTCTGTGCCAGGGAATGCTAGGGGGGGTTGCAGGATATCCCAGTGACAGAGGCTGCCTCCCCAAGGTCAGGGAAGTTTTTTATCGGACTTCCCCGAGCAGGGAACTCCTGTGACTGAAGAGAACTGCGTGGAGTTGTCTCTCTAGCTCCCCCAATCAATGACAATTGTTCCGGAATCCTGAGCGTGGGGAGGTTCCACCAAAGGTCGGCAGCGCTTGGTTTCTTAGGGAGTGCCTGTGCTCATCTCCTCTGAGGGTTTTCCCCATTTCTCTGTGCCAGGGAATGCTAGGAGGGTTTGCAGGAAATCCCAGTGACAGAGGCTGCCTCCCCAAGGTCAGGGAAGTTATTTCTCGGACTTCCCCGAGCAGGGAACACCTGTGACTGAAGAGAACTGCGTCGAGTTGTCTCTCGAGCTCCCCGACTCAATGACTATGGTTCCGGAATCCTGAGCGTGGGGAGGTTCCACCAACGGTCGGCAGCGCGTGGGTTCTAACGGAATGCCTGTGCTCGTCTCCCCTGAGTGTTTTCCTCATGTCTCTGTGCCAGGGAATGCTAGGGGTGGTTGCAGGAATTCCCAGTGACAGAGGCTGCCTCCCCAAATCAGGGAAGGTATTTCTCGGACTTCCCCGAGCAGGGAACACCTGTGACTGAAGAGAGCTGCGTGGAGTTGTCTCTCGAGCTCCCCCACTCAATGACAATGGTTCCGGAACCCTGATCGTGGGGAGGTTCCACCAAAGGTCGGCAGCGCGTGGGTTCTAAGGGAATGCCTGTGCTCGTCTCCCCTGAGGGTTTTCGTCATGTCTCTGTGCCAGGGAACGCTAGGGGTGGTTGCAGGAAATCCCAGTGACAGAGGCTGCCTCCCCAAGGTCAGGGAAGGTATTTCTCGGACGTCCCCGAGCAGGGAACACCTGTGACTGAAGAGAGCTGCGTGGTGTTGTCTCTCGAGCTCCCCCACTCAATGATAATGGTTCCGGAATCCTGAGCGTGGGGAGGTTCCACCAACGGTCGGCAGCGCGTGGGTTCTAAAGGAATGCCTGTGCTCGTCTCCCCTGAGGGTTTTCCTCATGTCTCTGTGCCAGGGAATGCTAGGGGGGGTTGCAGGAAATCCTAGTCACAGAGGCTGCCTACACAAGGTCAGGGAAGGTATTTCTCGGACTTCCCCGAGCAGGGAACACCTGTGACTGAAGAGAGCTGCGTGGAGTTGTCTCTCGAGCTCCCCCACACAATGACTATGTTTCCGGAATCCTGAGCGTGGGGAGGTTCCACCATCGGTCGGCAGCGCGTGGGTTCTAACGGAATGCCTGTGCTCGTCTCCCCTGAGGGTTTTCCTCATGTCTCTGTGCCAGGGAATGCTGGGGGGGGTTGCAGGAAATCCCAGTGACAGAGGCTGCCTCCCCAAGGACAGGGAAGGTATTTCTCGCCCTTAACCGAGCAGGGAACACCTGTGACTGAAGAGAGCTGCGTCGAGTTGTCTCTCGAACACCCCCACTCAATGACAATGATTCCGGAATACTGAGCGTGGGGAGGTTCCACCAACGGTCGGCAGCGCGTGGGTTCTAAGGGAATGCCTGTGCTCGTCTCCCCTGAGGGTTTTCCTCATGTCTCTGTGCCAGGGAATGCAAGGGGGTGTTTCAGGAAATCCCAGTGACCGAGGCTGCCTCCCCAAGGTCAGGGAAGTTATTTCTCGGACTTCCCCGAGCAGGGAACACCTGTGACTGAAGAGAGCTGCGTGGTGTTGTCTCTCGAGCTCCCCCACACAATGACAATGTTTCCGGAATCCCGAGCGCGGGGAGGTTCCACCAAGGGTCGGCAGCGCGTGGGTTCTAAGGGAATGCCTGTGCTCATCACCCCTGAGGGTTTTCCTCATGTCTCTGTGCCAGGGAATGCTAAGGGGGGTTGCAGGAAATCCCAGTGACAGAGGCTGCCTCCCCAAGGTCAGGGAAGTTATTTCTCGCACTTCCCTGAGCAGGGAACACCTGTGACTGAAGAGATCTGCGTCGAGTTGTCTCTCGAACTCCCCCACTCAATGACAATTGTTCCGGAATCCTCAGCGTGGGGAGGTTCCACCAACGGTCGGCAGCGCGTGGGTTCGAACGGAATGCCTGTGGTCGTCTCCCCTGATGGTTTTCCTCATATCTCTGTGCCAGGGAATGCTAGGGGGGGTTGCAGGAAATCCCAGTGACAGAGGCTGCCTCCCCAAGGTCAGGGAAGTTATTTCTCGGACTTCCCCAAGCAGGGAACACCTGTGACTGAAGAGAGCTGCGTGGAGTTTTCTCTCAAGCTCCCCCACTCAATGACAATGTTTCCGGAATCCTGAGCTTGGGGAGGTTCCACCAACGGTCGGCAGCGCGTTGGTTCTAAAGGAATGCCTGTGCTCGTCTCCCCTGAGGGTTTTCCTCATGTCTCTGTGCCAGGGAATGCTAGGGGGGGTTGCAGGAAATCCCAGTGACAGAGGCTGCCTCCCCAAGGTCAGGGAAGGTATTTCTCGGACTTCCCTGAGCAGGGAACACCTGTGACTGAAGAGAGCTGCGTGGAGTTTTCTCTCGAGCTCCCACACTCAATGACAATGGTTCCGGAATCCTGAACGTGTGGAGGTTTCACCAAAGGTCGGCAGCGCGTGGGTTCTAAGGGAATGCCTGTGCTCGTCTCCCCTGAGTGTTTTCCTCATGTCTCTGTGCCAGGGAATGCTAGGGGGGGTTATAGGAAATCCCAGTGACAGAGGCTGCCTCCCCAAGGTCAGGGAAGTTATTTCTCGGACTTCCCCCTGCAGGGAATACCTGTGACTGAAGAGAGCTGCGTGGAGATTTCTCTCGAGCTCCCCCACTCAATGACAATGGTTCCGGAATCCTGAGCGTGGGGAGGTTCCACCAACGGTCGGCAGCGCGTGGGTTTTAACGCAATGCCTGTGCTCGTCTCCCCTGAGGGTTTTCCTCATGTCTCTGTGCCAGGGAATGCTAGGGGGTGTTGCTGCAAATCGCAGTTGCCGAGGCTGCCTCCCCAAGGTCAGGGAAGGTATTTCTCGGACTTCCCCGGACAGGGAACACCTGTGACTGAAGAGAGCTGCGTGGAGTTTTCTCTCGAGATCCCCCACTCAGTGACTAGGTTTCCGGAATCCTGAGCGTGGGGAGGTTCCACCAACGGTCGGCAGCGCGTGGGTTCTAACGGAATGCCTGTGCTCGACTACCCTGATGGTTTTCCTCATATCTCTGTGCCAGGGAATGCTGGGGGGGGGTTGCAGGAAATCCCAGTGACAGAGGCTGCCTCCCCAAAGTCAGGGAAAGTATTTCTCGGACTTCCCTGAGCAGGGAACACCTGTGACTGAAGAGAGCTGCGTGGAGTTTTCTCTCGAGCTCCCACACTCAATGACAATGGTTCCGGAATCCTGAACGTGTGGAGGTTTCACCAACGGTCGGCAGCGCGTGGGTTCTAAGGGAATGCCTGTGCTCGTCTCCCCTGAGGGTTTTCCTCATGTCTCTGTGCCAGGGAATGCTAGGGGGGTTTGTAGGAAATCCCAGTGACAAAGGCTGCCTCCCCAAGGTCAGGGAAGCTATTTCTCGGACTTCCCAGAGCAGGGAACACCTGTGACTGAATAGAGCTGCGTGGAGTTGTCTCTCGAGCTCCCCCACTCAATGACAATGTTTCTGGAATCATGAGCGTGGGGAGGATCCACCAATGGTCGGCAGCGAGTTGGTTCTAACGGAATGCCTGTGCTCGTCTCCCCTGAGGGTTTTCCTCATGTCTCTGTGACAGGGAATGCTGGGGGGGGGTTGCAGGAAATCCCAGTGACAGAGGCTGCCTCCCCAAGGACAGGGAAGTTATTTCTCGCCCTTAACCGAGCAGGGAACACCTGTGACTGAAGAGAGCTGCGTCGAGTTGTCTCTCGAACTCCCCCACTCAATGACAATGATTCCGGAATACTGAGCGTGGGGAGGTTCCACCAACGGTCGGCAGCGCGTGGGTTCTAAGGGAATGCCTGTGCTCGTCTCCCCTGAGGGTTTTCCTCATGTCTCTGTGCCAGGGAATGCAAGGGGGTGTTGCAGGAAATCCCAGTGACCGAGGCTGCCTCCCCAAGTTCAGGGAAGTTATTTCTCGGACTTCCCCGAGCAGGGAACACCTGTGACTGAAGAGAGCTGCGTGGTGTTGTCTCTCGAGCTCCCCCACACAATGACAATGTTTCCGGAATCCCGAGGGCGGGGAGGTTCCACCAACGGACGGCAGCGCGTGGGTTCTAAGGGAATGCCTGTGCTCGTCACCCCTGAGGGTTTTCCTCATGTCTCTGTGCCAGGGAATTCTAAGGGGGGTTGCAGTAAATCCCAGTGACAGAGGCTGCCTCCTCAAGGTCAGGGAAGGTATTTCTTGGACTTCCCCGAGCAGGGAACACCTGTGACTGATGAGAACTACGTGGAGTTTTCTCTCGAGCTCCCCCACTGAATGACAATGCTTCCGGAATCCTGAGCGTGGGGATGTTCCACCAACGGTCGGTAGCGCGTGGGTTCTAAGGGAATGCGTGTGCTCGTCTCGCCTGAGGGTTTTCCTCATGTCTCTGTGCCAGGGAATGCTAGGGGGTGTTGCAGGAAATCCCAGTGACATAGGCTGCCACCCAAAGGGCAGGGAAGTTATTTCTCGGACTTCCCCTAGCAGGGAACACCTGTGACTGAAGAGAGCTGCGTGGAGTTGTCTCTCGAGCTCCCCCACTCAATGACAATGGTTCCGGAATCCTGAGCGTTGGGAGGTTCCACCAACGGTCGGCAGCGCTTGGGTTCTAACGGAATGATTGTGCTCGTCTCCCCTGAGGGTTTTCCACATGTCTCTGTGCCAGGGAATGCTAGGGGGTGTTGCAGGAAATCCCAGTGACAGAGGCTTCCTCCCCAAGATCAGGGAAGTTATTTCTCGGACTTCCCCGAGCAGGGAACACCTGTGACTGAAGAGAGCTGCGTTGAGATTTCTCTCGAGCTCCCCCACTCAATGACAATGGTTCCGGAATCCTGAGCGAGGGGAGGTTCCACCAACGGTCGGCAGCGCGTGGTTTCTAAGGGAATGCCTGTACTTGTCTCCCCTGAGGGTTTTCCTCATGTCTCTGTGCCAGGGAATGCTAGGGGGTTTTGCAGGAAATCCCAGTGACAGAGGCTGCCTCCCCAAGGTCAGGAAAGTTATTTCTCGGACTTCCCCGAGCAGGGAAAACCTGTGACTGAAGAGAGCTGCGTGCAGTTGTCTCTCGAGATCCCCCACTCAATGACTAAGGTTCCGGAATCCTGTGCGTGGGGAGGTTCCACCAACGGTCGGCAGCGCGTGGGTTCTAAGGGAGTGCCTGTGCTCGTCTCCTCTGAGGGTTTTCCTCATGTCTCTGTGCTAGGGAATGCTAGGGATTGTTGCAGGAAATCCCAGTGTCAGAGACTGCCTCCACAAGGTCAGGGAATGTATTTCACGCACTTCCCCAAGCTGGGAACACCTGTGACTGAAGAGAGCTGCGTCGAGTTGTCTCTCGATCTCCCCAACTCAATGACAATGGTTCCGGAATCCTGAGCGTGCGGAGGTTCCACCAACGGTCGGCAGCGCGTGGGTTCTAAGGGAATGCCTGTGCTTGTCTCCCCTGAGAGTTTTCCTCATGTCTCTGTGCCAGGGAATGCTAGGGGGTGTTGCAGGAAATCCCAGTGACAGAGGCTGCCTCCCCAAGGTCAGGGAAGTTATTTCTCGGACTTCCCCGAGCAGGGAACACCTGTGACTGAAGAGAGCTGCGTAGAGTTGTCTCTCGAGCTCCCCCACTCAATGACAATGGTTCCGGAATCCTGAGCGTGGGGAGGTTCCACAAACGGTCGGCAGCGCGTGGGTTCTAACGGAATGCCAGTGCTCGTCTCCCCTGAGTGTTTTCCTCATGTCTCTGTGCCAGGGAATGCTAGGGGGGGTTGCAGGAAATCCCAGTGACAGAGGCTGCATCCCCAAGGTCAGGGAAGGTATTTCTCGGACTTCCCCGAGCAGGGAACACCTGTGACTGAAGAGAGCTGCGTGGAGTTTTGTCTCGAGCTTCCCCTCTCAATGACAATGGTTCCGGAATCCTGAGCGTGGGGAGGTTCCACCAACGGTCGGCAGGGCGTGGGTTCTAAGGGAATGCCTGTGCTCGTCTCCCCTGAGGGTTTTCCACATGTCTCTGTGCCAGGGAATGCTAGGGGGCTTTGCAGGAAATCCCAGTGACAGAGGCTGCCTCCCCAAGGTCAGTGAAGGTATTTCACGGACTTCCCCGAGCAGGGAACACCTGTGACTGAGAGAGTTTCTTGGAGTTGTCTCTCGTGCTCCCCCACTCAATGACAAAAGTTCCGGAATCCTGAGCGTGGGTAGGTTCCACCAACGGTCGGCAGCGCGTGGGTTATAAGGGAATGCCTGTTCTAGTCTCCCCTGAGGGTTTTCCTCATGTCTCTGTGCCAGGGAATGCTAGGGGGTGTTGCAGGAAATCCCAGTGACATAGGCTGCCTCCCCAAGGTCAGGGAAGGTATTTCTCAGACTTCCCCGAGCAGGGAACATCTGTGACTGAAGAGAGCTGCGTGGAGTTGTCTCTCGAGCTCCCCCACTCAATGACAATGTTTCCGGAATCCTGAGCGTGGGGAGGTTCCACCAACGGTCGGCAGCGCGTGGTTTCTAAGGGAATGAATGTGCTCGTCTCCCCTGAGTGTTTTCCTCATGTCTCTGTGCCAGGGAATGCTAGGAGGGTTTCCAGGAAATCCCAGAGAGAGAGGCTGCCTCCCCAAGATCAGGGAAGGTATTTCTCGGACTTATCCGAGCAGGGAACACCTGTGACTAAAGAGAGCTGCGTGGAGATGTCTCTCGAGATCCCCCACTCATTGACTATGGTTCCGGAATCCTGAGCGTGGGGAGGTTCCACCAACGGTCGGCAGCGCTTGGGGTCTAACGGAATGCCTGTGCTCTTCTCCCCTGAGGGTTTTCCTCATGTCTCTGTGCCAGTGAATGCTAAGGGGGGTTGTAGGAAATCCCAGTGACAGAGGCTGCATCCCCAAGGTCAGGGAAGCTATTTCTCGGACTTCCCAGAGCAGGGAACACCTGTGACTGAAGAGAGCTGCGTGGAGTTGTCTCTCGAGCTCCCCCACTCAATGACAATGTTTCTGGAATCATGAGCGTGGGGAGGATCCACCAATGGTCGGCAGCGAGTTGGTTCTAACGGAATGCCTGTGCTCGTCTCCCCTGAGGGTTTTCCTCATGCCTCTGTGCCAGGGAATGCTGGGGGGAGGGTTGCAGGAAATCCCAGTGACAGAGGCTGCCTCCCCAAGGACAGGGAAGGTATTTCTCGCCCTTAACCGAGCAGGGAACACCTGTGAGTGAAGAGAGCTGCGTCGAGTTGTCTCTCGAACTCCCCCACTCAATGACAATGATTCCGGAATACTGAGCGTGGGGAGGTTCCACCAACGGTCGGCAGCGCGTGGGTTCTAAGGGAATGCCTGTGCTCGTCTCCCCTGATGGTTTTCCTCATACCTCTGTGCCAGGGAATGCTAGGGGGGGTTGCAGGAAATCCCAGTGACAGGGGCTGCCTCCCCAAGGTCAGGGAAGTTATTTCTCGGACTTCCCCGAGCGGGGAACACCTGTGACTGAAGAGAGCTGCGTGGTGTTGTCTCTCGTGCTCCCCCACACAATGACAATTGTTCCGGAATCCCGAGCGTGGGGAGGTTCCACCAACGGACGGCAGCGCGTGGGTTCTAAGGGAATGCCTGTGCTCGTCACCCCTGAGAGTTTTACTCATGTCTCTGTGCCAGGGAATGCTAGGGGGGGTTGCAGGAAATCCCAGTGACAGAGGCTGCCTCCCCAAGGTCAGGGAATGTATATCTCGCATTTCCTCGGGCAGGGAACACCAGTGACTGAAGAGAGCTGCGTGGAGTTTTCTCTCAAGCTCCCCCACTCAATGACAATGTTTCCGGAATCCTGAGCTTGGGGAGGTTCCACCAACGGTCGGCAGCGCGTTGGTTCTAAGGGAATGCCTGTGCTCGTCTCCCCTGAGTGTTTTCCTCATGTCTCTGTGCCAGGGAATGCTAGGGGGGGTTGCAGGAAATCCCAGTGACAGAGGCTGCCTCCCCAAGGTCAGGGAAGGTATTTCTCGGACTTCCCTGAGCAGGGAACACCTGTGACTGAAGAGAGCTGCGTGGGGTTTTCTCTCGAGCTCCCACACTCAATGACAATGGTTCCGGAATCCTGAACGTGTGGAGGTTTCACCAAAGGTCGGTAACGCGTGGGTTCTAAAGGAATGCCTGTGCTCGTCTCCCCTGAGGGTTTTCCTCATGTCTCTGTGCCAGTGAATGCTAAGGGGGGTTGTAGGAAATCCCAGTGACAGAGGCTGCATCCCCAAGGTCAGGGAAGCTATTTCTCGGACTTCCCAGAGCAGGGAACACCTGTGACTGAAGAGAGCTGCGTGGAGTTGTCTCTCGAGCTCCCCCACTCAATGACAATGTTTCTGGAATCATGAGCGTGGGGAGGATCCACCAATGGTCGGCAGCGAGTTGGTTCTAACGGAATGCCTGTGCTCGTCTCCCCTGAGGGTTTTCCTCATGCCTCTGTGCCAGGGAATGCTGGGGGGAGGGTTGCAGGAAATCCCAGTGACAGAGGCTGCCTCCCCAAGGACAGGGAAGGTATTTCTCGCCCTTAACCGAGCAGGGAACACCTGTGAGTGAAGAGAGCTGCGTCGAGTTGTCTCTCGAACTCCCCCACTCAATGACAATGATTCCGGAATACTGAGCGTGGGGAGTTTGAACCAACGGTCGGCAGCGCGTGGGTTCTAAGGGAATGCCTGTGCTCGTCTCCCCTGATGGTTTTCCTCATATCTCTGTGCCAGGGAATGCTAGGGGGGGTTGCAGGAAATCCCAGTGACAGGGGCTGCCTCCCCAAGGTCAGGGAAGGTATTTCTCGGACTTCCCCAAGCAGGGAACACCTGTGACTGAAGAGAGCTGCGTGGAGTTGTCTCTCAAGCTCCCCCACTCAATGACAATGTTTCCGGAATCCTGAGCTTGGGGATGTTCCACCAACGGTCGGCAGCGCGTTGGTTCTAAGGGAATGCCTGTGCTCGTCTCCCCTGAGGGTTTTCCTCATGTCTCTGTGCCAGGGAATGCTAGGGGGGGTTGCAGGAAATCCCAGTGACAGAGGCTGCCTCCCCAAGGTCAGGGAATGTATATCTCGCACTTCCTCGGGCAGGGAACACCAGTGACTGAAGAGAGCTGCGTCGAGTTGTCTCTCGAAATCCCCCACTCAATGACAATGGTTCCAGAATCCTGAGCGTGAGGAGGTTCCACAAACGGTCGGCAGCGCGTGGGTTCTAACGGATTGCCTGTTCTCGTCTCCCCTGATGGTTTTCCTCATATCTCTGTGCCAGGAAATGCTAGGGGGGGTTGTAGGAAATCCCAGTGACAGAGGCTGCCTCCCCAAGGTCAGGGAAGGTATTTCTCGGACTTCCCCGAGCAGAGAACACCTGTGACTGAAGAGAGCTGCGTGTAGTTTTCTCTCGAGCTCCCCCACTCAATGACAATGTTTCCGGAATCCTGAGCGTGGGGAGGTTCCACCAACGGTCGGCAGCGCGTTGGTTCTAAGGGAATGCCTGTGCTCGTCTCCCCTGAGGGTTTTCCTCATGTCTCTGTGCCAGGGAGTGCTAGGGGAGGTTGTAGGAAATCCCAGTGACAGAGGCTGCCTCCTCAAGGTCAGGGAAGGTATTTCTCGCACTTCCCCGGGCAGGGAACACCAGTGACTGAAGACAGCTGCGTCGAGTTGTCTCTCGAACTCCCCCACTCAATGACAATGATTCCGGAATCCTGAGCGTGGGGAGGTTCCACCAACGGTCGGCAGCGCGTGGGTTCTAACGGAATGCCTGTTCTCGTCTCCCCTGATGGTTTTCCACATATCTCTGTGCCAGGGAATGCTAGGGGGGGTTGCAGGAAATCCCAGTGACAGAGGCTGCCTCCCCAAGGTCAGGGACGGTATTTCTGGGACTTCCCCCAGCAGGGAAAACCTGTGACTGAAGAGAGCTGCGTGGTGTTGTCTCTCGAGCTCCCCCACTCAATGAAAATGATTCCGGAATACTGAGCGTGGAGAGGTTCCACCAACGGTCGGCAGCGCGTGGGTTCTAACGGAATGCCTGAGCTCGTCTCCCCTGAGGGTTTTCCTCATATCTCTGTGCAGGGAATGCTAGGGAGGGTTGCAGGAAATCCCAGTGACAGAGTCTGCCTCCCCAAGGTCAGGGAAGTTATTTCTCGGACTTCCCCGAGCGGGGAACACCTGTGACTGAAGAGAGCTGCGTGGTGTTGTCTCTCGTGCTCCCCCACACAATGACAATTGTTCCGGAATCCCGAGCGTGGGGAGGTTCCACCAACGGACGGCAGCGCGTGGGTTCTAAGGGAATGCCTGTGCTCGTCACCCCTGAGAGTTTTACTCATGTCTCTGTGCCAGGGAATGCTAGGGGGGGTTGCAGGAAATCCCAGTGACAGAGGCTGCCTCCCCAAGGTCAGGGAATGTATATCTCGCATTTCCTCGGGCAGGGAACACCAGTGACTGAAGAGAGCTGCGTCGAGTTGTCTCTCGAACTGTCCCACTCAATGACAATGATTCCGGAATCCTGAGCGTGGGGACGTTCCACCAAACGTCGGCAGCGCGTGGGTTCTAACGGAATGCCTGTGCTCGTCTCCCCTGATTGTTTTCCTCATATTTCTGTGCCAGGGAATGCTAGGTAGGTTTGCAAGAAATCCCAGTGACAGAGGCTGCCTCCCCAAGGTCAGGGAAGGTATTTCTCGGACTTCAACCTGCGGGGAACACCTCTGACTGAAGAGAGCTGCGTGGAGTTATCTCTCGAGCTCCCCCACTCAATGACAATGTTTCCGGAATCCTGAGCGTGGTGAGGTTCCACCAACGGTCGGCAGCACGTGGTTTCTAAGGGAATGCCTGTGCTCGTCTCCCCTGAGGGTTTTCCTCATGTCTCTGTGCCAGGGAATGCTCGGAGGGTTTGAAGGAAATCCCAGTGACAGAGGCTGCCTCCCCAAGGTCAGGGAAGGTATTTCTTGGACTTCCCCGAGCAGGGAACACCTGTGACTGATGAGAACTACGTGGAGTTTTCTCTCGAGCTCCCCCACTGAATGACAATGCTTCCGGAATCCTGAGCGTGGGGATGTTCCACCAACGGTCGGTAGCGCGTGGGTTCTAAGGGAATGCGTGTGCTCGTCTCGCCTGAGGGTTTTCCTCATGTCTCTGTGCCAGGGAATGCTAGGGGGTGTTGCAGGAAATCCCAGTGACATAGGCTGCCACCCAAAGGGCAGGGAAGTTATTTCTCGGACTTCCCCTAGCAGGGAACACCTGTGACTGAAGAGAGCTGCGTGGAGTTGTCTCTCGAGCTCCCCCACTCAATGACAATGGTTCCGGAATCCTGAGCGTTGGGAGGTTCCACCAACGGTCGGCAGCGCTTGGGTTCTAACGGAATGATTGTGCTCGTCTCCCCTGAGGGTTTTCCACATGTCTCTGTGCCAGGGAATGCTAGGGGGTGTTGCAGGAAATCCCAGTGACAGAGGCTTCCTCCCCAAGATCAGGGAAGTTATTTCTCGGACTTCCCCGAGCAGGGAACACCTGTGACTGAAGAGAGCTGCGTTGAGATTTCTCTCGAGCTCCCCCACTCAATGACAATGGTTCCGGAATCCTGAGCGAGGGGAGGTTCCACCAACGGTCGGCAGCGCGTGGTTTCTAAGGGAATGCCTGTACTTGTCTCCCCTGAGGGTTTTCCTCATGTCTCTGTGCCAGGGAATGCTAGGGGGTTTTGCAGGAAATCCCAGTGACAGAGGCTGCCTCCCCAAGGTCAGGAAAGTTATTTCTCGGACTTCCCCGAGCAGGGAAAACCTGTGACTGAAGAGAGCTGCGTGCAGTTGTCTCTCGAGATCCCCCACTCAATGACTAAGGTTCCGGAATCCTGTGCGTGGGGAGGTTCCACCAACGGTCGGCAGCGCGTGGGTTCTAAGGGAGTGCCTGTGCTCGTCTCCTCTGAGGGTTTTCCTCATGTCTCTGTGCTAGGGAATGCTAGGGATTGTTGCAGGAAATCCCAGTGTCAGAGACTGCCTCCACAAGGTCAGGGAATGTATTTCACGCACTTCCCCAAGCTGGGAACACCTGTGACTGAAGAGAGCTGCGTCGAGTTGTCTCTCGATCTCCCCAACTCAATGACAATGGTTCCGGAATCCTGAGCGTGCGGAGGTTCCACCAACGGTCGGCAGCGCGTGGGTTCTAAGGGAATGCCTGTGCTTGTCTCCCCTGAGAGTTTTCCTCATGTCTCTGTGCCAGGGAATGCTAGGGGGTGTTGCAGGAAATCCCAGTGACAGAGGCTGCCTCCCCAAGGTCAGGGAAGTTATTTCTCGGACTTCCCCGAGCAGGGAACACCTGTGACTGAAGAGAGCTGCGTAGAGTTGTCTCTCGAGCTCCCCCACTCAATGACAATGGTTCCGGAATCCTGAGCGTGGGGAGGTTCCACAAACGGTCGGCAGCGCGTGGGTTCTAACGGAATGCCAGTGCTCGTCTCCCCTGAGTGTTTTCCTCATGTCTCTGTGCCAGGGAATGCTAGGGGGGGTTGCAGGAAATCCCAGTGACAGAGGCTGCATCCCCAAGGTCAGGGAAGGTATTTCTCGGACTTCCCCGAGCAGGGAACACCTGTGACTGAAGAGAGCTGCGTGGAGTTTTGTCTCGAGCTTCCCCTCTCAATGACAATGGTTCCGGAATCCTGAGCGTGGGGAGGTTCCACCAACGGTCGGCAGGGCGTGGGTTCTAAGGGAATGCCTGTGCTCGTCTCCCCTGAGGGTTTTCCACATGTCTCTGTGCCAGGGAATGCTAGGGGGCTTTGCAGGAAATCCCAGTGACAGAGGCTGCCTCCCCAAGGTCAGTGAAGGTATTTCACGGACTTCCCCGAGCAGGGAACACCTGTGACTGAGAGAGTTTCTTGGAGTTGTCTCTCGTGCTCCCCCACTCAATGACAAAAGTTCCGGA
Organism: Vicugna pacos; assembly: GCF_048564905.1. NCBI lineage: Eukaryota > Metazoa > Chordata > Mammalia > Artiodactyla > Camelidae > Vicugna > Vicugna pacos. The sequence continues at coordinate 52,108,706 of NW_027328721.1, forward strand.
ATCCTGAGCGTGGGTAGGTTCCACCAACGGTCGGCAGCGCGTGGGTTATAAGGGAATGCCTGTTCTAGTCTCCCCTGAGGGTTTTCCTCATGTCTCTGTGCCAGGGAATGCTAGGGGGTGTTGCAGGAAATCCCAGTGACATAGGCTGCCTCCCAAAGGGCAGGGAAGTTATTTCTCGGACTTCCCCTAGCAGGGAACACCTGTGACTGAAGAGAGCTGCGTGGAGTTGTCTCTCGAGATCCCCCACTCAATGACAATGGTTCCAGAATCCTGAGCGTTGGGAGGTTCCACCAACGGTCGGCAGCGCTTGGGTTCTGACGGAATGCCTGTGCTCGTCTCCCCTGAGGGTTTTCCTCATGTCTCTGTGCCAGGGAATGCTAGGGGGTGTTGCAGGAAATCCCAGTGACAGAGGCTGCCTCCCCAAGGTCAGGGAAGGTATTTCTCAGACTTCCCCGAGCAGGGAACATCTGTGACTGAAGAGAGCTGCGTGGAGTTGTCTCTCGAGCTCCCCCACTCAATGACAATGTTTCCGGAATCCTGAGCGTGGGGAGGTTCCACCAACGGTCGGCAGCGCGTGGTTTCTAAGGGAATGAATGTGCTCGTCTCCCCTGAGTGTTTTCCTCATGTCTCTGTGCCAGGGAATGCTAGGAGGGTTTCCAGGAAATCCCAGAGAGAGAGGCTGCCTCCCCAAGATCAGGGAAGGTATTTCTCGGACTTATCCGAGCAGGGAACACCTGTGACTAAAGAGAGCTGCGTGGAGATGTCTCTCGAGATCCCCCACTCATTGACTATGGTTCCGGAATCCTGAGCGTGGGGAGGTTCCACCAACGGTCGGCAGCGCTTGGGGTCTAACGGAATGCCTGTGCTCTTCTCCCCTGAGTGTTTTCCTCATGTCTCTGTGCCAGGGAATGCTAGGGGGTGTTGCAGGAAATCCCAGTGACAGAGGCTGCCTCCCCAAGGGCAGGGAAGGTATTTCTCGGACTTCGCCGATCAGGGAACACCTGTGACTGAAGAGAGCTGCGTGGAGTTGTGTCTCGAGCTCCCCCACTCAATGACAATGGTTCCGGAATCCTTAGCGTGGGGAGGTTCCACCAACGGTCGGCAGCGCGTTGGTTCGAAGGGAATGCCTGTGCTCGTCTCCCCTGAGGGTTTTCCTCATGTCTCTGTGCCAGGGAATGCTAGGGGGTGTTGCAGGAAATCCCAGTGACGGAGGCTGCCTCCCCAAGGTCAGGGAAGGTATTTCTCGGACTTCCCCGAGCAGGGAACACCTGTGACTGAAGAGAGCTGCGTCGAGTTGTCTCTCGAGCTCCCCCACTCAATGAAAATGGTTCCGGAATCCTGAGCGTGGGGAGGTTCCACCAACGGTCGGCAGCGCGTGGTTTCTAAGGGAATGCCTGTACTTGTCTCCCCTGAGGGTTTTCCTCATGTCTCTGTGCCAGGGAATGCTAGGGGGTGTTGCAGGAAATCCCAGTGACAGAGGCTGCCTCCCCAAGGGCAGGGAAGTTATTTCTCTGACTTCCCCGAGCAGGGAACACCTGAGACTGAAGAGAGCTGCGTGGAATTGTCTCTCGAGCTCCCCCACAAAATGACAATGGTTCCGGAATCCTGAGCGTTGGGAGGTTCCACCAACGGTCGGCAGCGCATTGGTTCTAAGGGAATGCCTGTGTTCGTCTCCCCTGAGGGTTTTCCTCATGTCTCTGTGCCAGGGAATGCTAGGGGGGGTTGCAGGAAATCCCAGTGACAGATGCTGCCTCCCCAAGGTTAAAGAAGTTATTTTTCGGACTTCCCCGAGCAGGGATCACCTGTGACTGAAGAGAGCTGCGTGGAGTTTTCTCTCGAGCTCCCCCACTCAGTGACAATGGTTCCGGAATCCTGAGCGTGGGGAGGTTCCACCAACGGTCGGCAGCGCGTGGGTTCTAAGGGAATGCCTGTGCTCGTCTCCCCTGAGTGTTTTCCTCATTTCTCTGTGCCAGGGAATGCTAGGGGGGTTTGCAGGAAATCCCAGTGACAGAGGCTGCCTCCCCAAGGTCAGGGAAGTTATTTCTCGGACTTCCCCGATCAGGGAACACCTGTGACTGAAGAGAGTTTCGTGGAGTTGTCTCTCGAGCTCCCACACTCAATGACAATGGTTCCGGAATCCTGAGCGTGAGGAGGTTCCACCATCGGTCGGCAGCGCGTGGGTTCTAAGGGAATGCCTGTGCTCGTCTCCCCTGAGGGTTTTCCTTATGTCTCTGTGCCAGGGAATGCTAGCGGGTGTTGCAGGAAATCCCAGTGACAGAGGCTGCCTCCCCAAGGTCAGGAAAGTTATTACTCGGACTTCCCCGAGCAGGGAACACCTGTGACTGAAGAGAGCTGCGTGGAGTTGTCTCTCGAGATCCCCCACTCAATGACTATGGTTCCGGAATCCTGAGCGTGGGGAGGTTCCACCAACGGTCGGCAGCGCATGGGTTCTAAGGGAGTGCCTGTGCTCGTCTCCTCTGAGGGTTTTCCTCATGTCTCTGTGCTAGGGAATGCTAGGGATTGTTGCAGGAAATCCCAGTGACAGAGGCTGCTTCCCCAAGGTCAGGGAAGGTATTTCTCGCACTTCCCCAAGCTGGGAACACCTGTGACTGAAGAGAGCTGCGTCGAGTTTTCTCTCGATCTCCCCAACTCAATGACAATGGTTCCGGAATCCTGAGCGTGCGGAGGTTCCACCAACGGTCGGCAGCGCGTGGGTTCTAAGGGAATGCCTGTGCTTGTCTCCCCTGAGGGTTTTCCTCATGTCTCTGTGCCAGGGAATGCTAGGGGGTGTTGCAGGAAATCCCAGTGACAGAGGCTGCCTCCTCAAGGTCAGGGAATTTATTTCTCGGACTTCCCCGAGCAGGGAACACCTGTGACTGAAGAGAGCTGCGTGGAGTTGTCTCTCGAGCTCCCCCACTCAATGACAATGGTTCCGGAATCCTGAGCGTGGGGAGGTTCCACCATCGGTCGGCAGCGCGTGGTTTCTAAGGGAATGTCTGTGCTCGTCTCCCCTGAGGGTTTTCCTCATGTCTCTGTGCCAGGGAATGCTTGGAGCGTTTGCAGGAAATCCCAGTGACAGAGGCTGCCTCCCCAAAGTCAGGGAAATTATTTCTCGGACTTCCCCGAGCAGGGAACACCTGTGAATGAAGAGAGCTGCGTGGACTTGTCTCTCGAGATCCCCCACTCATTGACTATGGTTCCGGAATCCTGAGCGTGGGGAGGTTCCACCATCGGTCGGCAGCGCTTGGTTTCTAAGGGAATGCCAGTGCTCGTCTCCCCTGAGGGTTTTCCTCATGTCTCTGTGCCAGTTAATGCTTGGAGGGTTTGCAGGAAATCCCAGTGACAGAGGCTGCATCCCCAAAGTCAGGGAAGGTATTTCTCGGACTTCCCCGAGCAGGGAACACCTGTGACTGAAGAGAGCTGCGTGGAGTTTTGTCTCGAGCTCCCCCAATCAATGACAATGGTTCCGGAATCCTGAGCGTGGGGAGGTTCCACCAACGGTCGGCAGCGCGTGGTTTCTAACGGAATGCCAGTGCTCTTCTCCCCTGAGGGTTTTCCTCATGTCTCTGTGCTAGGGAAAGCTAGGGGGGGTTGCAGGAAATCCCAGTGACAGAGGCTGACTCCCCAAGGTCAGGGAAGGTATTTCTCGCACTTCCCCGTGCAGGGAACACCTGTGATTGAAGAGATGTGCGTCGAGTTGTCTCTCGAGCTCCCCCACTCAATGACAATGGTTCCGGAATCCTGAGCGTGGGGAGGTTCCACCAACGGTCGGCAGCGAGTGGGTTCTAAGGGAATGCGTGTGCTAGTCTCCCCTGAGGGTTTTCCTCATGTCTATGTGCCAGGGAATGCTAGGGGGTGTTGCAGGAAATCCCAGTGACAGAGGCTGCCTCCCCAAGGTCAGGGAAGTTATTTCTCAGACTTCCCCTAGCAGGGAACACCTGTCACTGAAGAGAGCTGCGTGGAGTTGTCTCTCGAGCTCCCCCACTCAATGACAATGGTTCCGGAATCCTGAGCGTGGGGAGGTTCCACCAACGGTCGGCAGCGCTTGGGTTCTAACGGAATGCCTGTGCTCGTCTCCCCTGAGGGTTTTTCTCATTTCTCTGTGCCAGGGAATGCTAGGGGCGTTTGCAGGAAATCCCAGTGACAGAGGCTGCCTCCCCAAGGTCAGGGAAGTTATTTCTCGGACTTCCCCGATCAGGGAACACCTGTGACTGAAGAGATCTTCGTGGAGTTGTCTCTCGAGCTCCCCCACTCAATGAATGTGGTTCCGGAATCCTGAGCGTGGGGAGGTTCCACCAACTGTCGGCAGCGCATGGGTTCTAAAGGAATGCCTGTGCTCGTCTCCCCTGAGGGTTTTCCTCATGTCTCTGTGCCAGGGAAAGCTTGCGGGTGTTGCAGGAAATCCCAGTGACAGAAGCTGCCTCCCCAAGTTCAGGGAAGGTATTTCTCGGACTTCCCCGAGCAGCGAACACCTGTGACTGTAGAGAGTTGCGTGGAGTTGTCTCTCGAGCTCCCCCACTCAATAACAATGTTTCCGGAATCCTGATCGTGGGGAGGTTCCACCAAAGGTCGGCAGCGCGTGGTTTCTAAGGGAATGCCTGTGCTCGTCTCCACTGAGGGTTTTCCTCATGTCTCTGTGCCAGGGAATGCTAGGAGTGTTTCCAGGAAATCCCAGTGACAGAGGCTGCCTCCCCAAGGTCAGGGAAGGTATTTCTCTCACTTCCCCGAGCAGGGAACACCTGTGACTGAAGAGCACTTCGTGGAGTTGTCTCTCGAGATCCCCCACTCATTGACTATGCTTCCGGAATCCTGAGCGTGGGGAGGTTCCACCAACGGTCGGCAGCGCGTGGGTTCTAATGGAGTGCCTGTGCTCGTCTCCCCTTAGTGTTTTCTTCATGTCTCTGTGCAGGGAATGCTAGGGGGGGTTGCAGGAAATCCCAGTGACAGAGGCTGCCTCCCCAAGATCAGGGAAGGTATTTCTCGCACTTCCCCGAGCAGGGAACACCTGTGATTGAAGACAACTGCGTCGAGTTGTCTCTGGAACTCCCCCACTCAATGACAATGGTTCCGGAATCCTGAGCGTGGGGAGGTTCCACCAACGGTCGGCAGCGCGTGGGTTCTAATGGAGTGCCTGTGCTCGTCTCCCCTGAGGGTTTTCTTCATGTCTCTGTGCCAGGGAATTCTAGGGGGGGTTGCAGGAAATCCCAGTGACAGAGGCTGCCTCCCCAAGGTCAGGGAAGGTATTTCTCGCACTTCCCCGAGCAGGGAACACCTGTGACTGAAGAGAGCTGCGTCGAGTTCTCTCTCGAACTCCCCCACTCAATGACAATGGTTCCGGAATCCTGAGCGTGGGGAGGTTCCACCAACTGTCGGCAGCGCGTCGGTTCTAAGGGAATGCCTGTGCTCGTCTCCCCTGAGGGTTTTCCTCATGTCTCTGTGCCAGGGAATCCTAGGGGGTGTTGCAGGAAATCCCAGTGACAGAGGCTGCCTCCCCAAGGGCAGAGAAGTTATTTCTCGGACTTCCCCGGGCAGGGAACACCTGTGACTGAAGAGAGCTGCGTGGAGTTGTCTCTCGAGCTCCCCCACTCAATGACAATGGTTCCGGAATCCTGAGAGTGGGGAGGTTCCACCAACGGTCGGCAGCGCTTTGGTTCGAAGTGAATGCCTTTGCTCGTCTCCCCTGAGGGTTTTCCCCATGTCTCTGTGCCAGGGAATGCTAGGGATTGTTGCAGGAAGTCCCAGTGACAGAGGCTGCCTCCCCAAGGGCAGAGAAGTTATTTCTCGGACTTCCCCGGGCAGGGAACACCTGTGACTGAAGAGAGCTGCGTCGAGTTGTCTCTCGAACTCCCCCACTCAATGACAATGTTTCCAGAATCCTGAGCGTGGGGAGGTTCCACCAAAGGTCGGCAGCGCGTGGGTTCTAACGGAATGCCTGTGCTCGGCTCCCCTGAGTGTTTTCCTCATGTCTTTGTGCCAGGGAATGCTAGGGATTGTTGCAGGAAATCCCAATGACAGAGGCTGCCTCCCCAAGGTCAGAAAGTTATTACTCGGACTTCCCCGAGCAGGGAACACCTGTGACTGAAGAGAGCTGCGTGGAGTTGTCTCTCGAGATCCCCCACTCAATGACTATGGTTCCGGAATCCTGAGCGTGGGGAGGTTCCACCAACGGTCGGCAGCGCGTGGGTTCTAAGGGAGTGCCTGTGCTCGTCTCTTCTGAGGGTTTTCCTCATTTCTCTGTGCTAGGGAATGCTAGGGATTGTTGCAGGAAATCCCAGTGACAGAGGCTGCCTCCCCAAGGTAAGGGAAGGTATTTCTCGCACTTCCCCAAGCTGGGAACACCTGTGACTGAAGAGAGCTGCGTGGACTTGTTTCTCGATCTCCCCAACTCAATGACAATGTTTCCGGAATCCTGAGCGTGCGGAGGTTCCACCAACGGTCGGCAGCGCGTGGGTTCTAAGGGAATGCCTGTGCTTGTCTCCCCTGAGGGTTTTCCTCATCTCTCTGTGCCAGGGAATGCTAGGGGGTGTTGCAGGAAATCCCAGTGACAGAGGCTGCCTCCCCAAGGTCAGGGAAGTTATTTCTCGGACTTCCCCGAGCAGGGAACACCTGTGACTGAAGAGAGCTGCGTGGAGTTGTCTCTCGAGCTCCCCCACTCAATGACAATGGTTCCGGAATCCTGAGCGTGGGGAGGTTCCACCAACGGTCGGCAGCGCGTGGGTTCTGAGGGAATGCCTGTGCTAGTGTCCCCTGAGGTTTTTCCTCATGTCTCTGTGCCAGGGAATGCTATGGGGTGTTGCAGGAAATCCCAGTGTCAGAGGCTGCCTCCCCAAGAGCAGGGAAGTTATTTCTCGGACTTCCCCTAGCAGGGATCACCTGTGACTGAAGAGAGCTGCGTGGAGTTGTCTCTCGAGCTCCCCCACTCAATGACAATTGTTCCGGAATCCTGAGCGTGGGGAGGTTCCACCAACGGTCGGCAGCGCTTGGGTTCTAACGGAATGCCTGTGCTCGTCACCCCTGAGTTTTTCTCTCATGTCTCTGTGCCAGGGAATGCTAGGGGTGTTTGCAGGAAATCCAAGTGACAGAGGCTGCCTCCCCAAGGTCAGGGAAGTTATTTCTCGGACTTCCCCGATCAGGGAACACCTGTGACTGAAGAGAGCTGCGTGGAGTTGTCTCTCGAGCTCCCCCACTCAATGACAATGGTTCCGGAATCCTGAGCGTGAGGAGGTTCCACCATCGGTCGGCAGCGCGTGGGTTCTAAGGGAATGCCTGTGCTCGTCTCCCCTGAGGGTTTCCCTCATGTCTCTGTGCCAGGGAATGCTAGTGGGTGTTGCAGGAAATCCCAGTGACAGAGGCTGCCTCCCCAAGGTCAGGGAAGTTATTTCTCGGACTTCCCCGAGCAGGGAACACCTGTGACTGAAGAGTGTTTTGTGGAGTTGTCTCTCGAGCTCCCCCGCTCAATGACAATGGTTCCGGAATCCTGAGCGTGGGGAGGTTCCACCAACGGTCTGCAGCGCGTGGTTTCTAAGGGAATGCCTGTGCTCGTCTCCCCTGAGGGTTTTCCTCATTTCTCTGTGCCAGGGAATGCTAGGGGCGTTTGCAGGAAATCCCAGTGACAGAGGCTGCCTCCCCAAGGTCAGGGAAGTTATTTCTCGGACTTCCCCGATCAGGGAACACCTGTGACTGAAGAGACCTTCGTGGAGTTGTCTCTCGAGCTCCCCCACTCAATGACTGTGGTTCCGGAATCCTGAGCGTGGGGAGGTTCCACCAACGGTCGGCAGCGCGTGGGTTCTAAGGGAATGCCTGTGCTCGTCTCCCCTGAGGGTTTTCCTCATGTCTCTGTGCCAGGGAATGCTTGCGGGTGTTGCAGGAAATCCCAGTGACAGAAGCTGCCTCCCCAAGTTCAGGGAAGGTATTTCTCGGACTTCCCAGAGCAGCGAAAACCTGTGACTGTAGAGAGTTGCGTGGAGTTGTCTCTCGAGCTCCCCCACACAATAACAATGGTTCCGGAATCCTGATCGTGGGGAGGTTCCACCAAAGGTCGGCAGCGCGTGGTTTCTAAGGGAATGCCTGTGCTCGTCTCCACTGAGGGTTTTCCTCATGTCTCTGTGCCAGGGAATGCTAGGAGTGTTTCCAGGAAATCCCAGTGACAGAGGCTGCCTCCACAAGGTCAGGGAAGGTATTTCTCGCACTTCCCCGAGCAGGGAACACCTGTGACTGAAGAGCACTTCGTGGAGTTGTCTCTCGAGATCCCCCACTCATTGACTATGGTTCCGCAATCCTGAGCGTGGGGAGGTTCCACCAACGGTCGGCAGCGCGTGGGATATTAGGGAGTGCCTGTGCTCGTCTCCCCTGAGGGTTTTCTTCATATGTCTGAGCCAGGGAATGCTAGGGGGGGTTGCAGGAAATCCCAGTGACAGAGGCTGCCTCCCCAAGGTCAGGGAAGGTATTTCTCGCACTTCCCCGAGCAGGGAACACCTGTGAGTGAAGAGAGCTGCGTAAAGTTGTCTCTCGAACTCCCCCACTCAATGACAATGATTCCGGAATCCTGAGCGTGGGGAGGTTCCACCAACGGTCGGCAGCGCGTGGGTTACAACGGAATGCCTGTGCTCGTCTCCCCTGAGGGTTTTCTTCATGTTCTGTGCCAGGGAATGCTAGGGGGTGTTGCAGGAAATCCCAGTGACAGAGGCTGCCTCCCCAAAGGTAGGGAAGTTATTTCTCGGACTTCCCCGGGCAGGGAACTCCTGTGACTGAAGAGAGCTGCGTGGAGTTTTCTCTCGAGCTCCCCCACTCAATGACAATGGTTCCGGAATCCTGAGCGTGGGGAGGTTCCACCAACGGTCGGCAGCGCGTTGGTTCGAAGGGAATGCCTGTGCTCGTCTCCCCTGAGGGTTTTCCTCATGTCTCTGTGCCAGGGAATGCTAGGGGGTTTGCAGGAAATCCCAGTGACAGAGGCTGCCTCCCCAAGGTCAGGGAAGCTATTTCTCGGACTTCCCCGAGCAGGGAACACCTGTGACTGAAGAGAGCTGCGTGGAGTTGTCTCTCGAGCTCCCCCACTCAATGACAATGGTTCCGGAATCCTGAGCGTGGGGAGGTTCCACCAACTGTTGGCAGCGCGTGGGTTTTAAGGGAGTGCCTGTTCTCAACTCCCCTGAGGGTTTTCCTCATGTCTCTGTGCCAGGGAATGCTAGGGGGTGTTGCAGGAAATCCCAGTGACAGAGGCTGCCTCCCCAAGGTCAGTGAAGGTATTTCTCTCACTTCCCCAAGCAGGGAACACCTGTGACTGAAGACAGCTGTGTCGAGTTTCTCTCGAACTCCCCCACTCAATGACAATGTTTCCAGAATCCTGAGCGTGGGGAGGTTCCACCAACGGTCGGCAGCGCTTGGGTTCTAACGGAATGCTTGTGCTCGTCACCCCTGAGTGTTTTCCTCATGTCTCTGTGCCAGGGAATGCTAGGGGGTGTTGCAGGAAATCCCAGTGACAGAGGCTGCCTCCCCAAGGGCAGGGAAGGTATTTCTCGGACTTCGCCGATCAGGGAACACCTGTGACTGAAGAGAGCTGCGTGGAGTTGTCTCTCGAGCTCCCCCACTCAATGACAATGGTTCCGGAATCCTGAGCGTGGGGAGGTTCCACCAACGGTCGGCAGCGCGTTGGTTCGAAGGGAATGCCTGTGCTCGTCTCCCCTGAGGGTTTTCCTCATGTCTCTGTGCCAGGGAATGCTAGGGGGTGTTGCAGGAAATCCCAGTGACAAAGGCTGCCTCCCCAAGGTCAGGGAAGGTATTTCTCGGACTTCCCTGAGCAGGGAACACCTGTGACTGAAGAGAGCTGCGTCGAGTTGTCTCTCGAGCTCCCCCACTCAATGAAAATGGTTCCGGAATCCTGAGCGTGGGGAGGTTCCACCAACGGTCGGCAGCGCGTGGTTTCTAAGGGAATGCCTGTACTTGTCTCCCCTGAGGGTTTTCCTCATGTCTCTGTGCCAGGGAATGCTAGGGGGTGTTGCAGGAAATCCCAGTGACAGAGGCTGCCTCCCCAAGGGCAGGGAAGTTATTTCTCTGACTTCCCCGAGCAGGGAACACCTGAGACTGAAGAGAGCTGCGTGGAATTGTCTCTCGAGCTCCCCCACAAAATGACAATGGTTCCGGTATCCTGAGCGTTGGGAGGTTCCACCAACGGACGGCAGCGCATTGGTTCTAAGGGAATGCCTGTGTTCGTCTCCCCTGAGGGTTTTCCTCATGTCTCTGTGCCAGGGAATGCTAGGGGGGGTTGCAGGAAATCCCAGTGACAGATGCTGCCTCCCCAAGGTTAAAGAAGATATTTTTCGGACTTCCCCGAGCAGGGATCACCTGTGACTGAAGAGAGCTGCGTGGAGTTTTCTCTCGAGCTCCCCCACTCAATGACAATGGTTCCGGAATCCTGAGCGTGGGGAGGTTCCACCAACGGTCGGCAGCGCGTGGGTTCTAAGGGAATGCCTGTGCTCGTCTCCCCTGAGTGTTTTCCTCATTTCTCTGTGCCAGGGAATGCTAGGGGGGTTTGCAGGAAATCCCAGTGACAGAGGCTGCCTCCCCAAGGTCAGGGAAGTTATTTCTCGGACTTCCCCGATCAGGGAACACCTGTGACTGAAGAGAGTTTCGTGGAGTTGTCTCTCGAGCTCCCACACTCAATGACAATGGTTCCGGAATCCTGAGCGTGGGGAGGTTCCACCATCGGTCGGCAGCGCGTGGGTTCTAAGGGAATGCCTGTGCTCGTCTCCCCTGAGGGTTTTCCTTATGTCTCTGTGCCAGGGAATGCTAGCGGGTGTTGCAGGAAATCCCAGTGACAGAGGCTGCCTCCCCAAGGTCAGGGAAATTATTTCTCGGACTTCCCCGAGCAGGGAACACCTGTGACTGAAGAGAGTTGCGTGGAGTTGTCTCTCGAGCTCCCCCACTCAATGACAATGGTTCCGGAATCCTGAGCGTGGGGAGGTTCCACCAACGGTCGGCAGCGCGTGGTTTCTAATGGAATGCCTGTGCTCGTCTCCACTGACGGTTTTCCTCATGTCTCTGTGCCAGGGAATGCTAGGAGGGTTTCCAGGAAAACCCAGTGAGAGAGGCTGCCTCCCCAAGGTCAGGGAATGTATTTCTCGGACTTCCCGGAGCAGGGAACATCTGTGACTGAAGAGAGCTTCGTGGAGTTGTCTCTCTATCTCCCCCACTCAATGACAATGTTTCCGGAATCCTGAGCGTGGGGAGGTTCCACCAACGGTCGGCAGCGCGTGGGTTATAAGGGAATGCCTGTTCTAGTCTCCCCTTAGTGTTTTCATCATGTCTCTGTGCCAGGGAATGCTAGGGGGTGTTGCAGGAAATCCCAGTGACATAGGCTGCCACCCAAAGGGCAGGGAAGTTATTTCTCGGACTTCCCCTAGCAGGGAACACCTGTGACTGAAGAGAGCTGCGTGGAGTTGTCTCTCGAGCTCCCCCACTCAATGACAATGGTTCCGGAATCCTGAGCGTTGGGAGGTTCCACCAACGGTCGGCAGCGCTTGGGTTCTAACGGAATGATTGTGCTCGTCTCCCCTGAGGGTTTTCCTCATGTCTCTGTGCCAGGGAATGCTAGGGGGTGTTGCAGGAAATCCCAGTGACAGAGGCTTCCTCCCCAAGATCAGGGAAGTTATTTCTCGGACTTCCCCGAGCAGGGAACACCTGTGACTGAAGAGAGCTGCGTTGAGATTTCTCTCGAGCTCCCCCACTGAATGACAATGGTTCCGGAATCCTGAGCGAGGGGAGGTTCCACCAACGGTCGGCAGCGCGTGGTTTCTAAGGGAATGCCTGTACTTGTCTCCCCTGAGGGTTTTCCTCATGTCTCTGTGCCAGGGAATGCTAGGGGGTTTTGCAGGAAATCCCAGTGACAGAGGCTGCCTCCCCAAGGTCAGGAAAGTTATTTCTCGGACTTCCCCGAGCAGGGAAAACCTGTGACTGAAGAGAGCTGCGTGCAGTTGTCTCTCGAGATCCCCCACTCAATGACTAAGGTTCCGGAATCCTGTGCGTGGGGAGGTTCCACCAACGGTCGGCAGCGCGTGGGTTCTAAGGGAGTGCCTGTGCTCGTCTCCTCTGAGGGTTTTCCTCATGTCTCTGTGCTAGGGAATGCTAGGGATTGTTGCAGGAAATCCCAGTGTCAGAGACTGCCTCCACAAGGTCAGGGAATGTATTTCACGCACTTCCCCAAGCTGGGAAGACCTGTGACTGAAGAGAGCTGCGTCGAGTTGTCTCTCGATCTCCCCAACTCAATGACAATGGTTCCGGAATCCTGAGCGTGCGGAGGTTCCACCAACGGTCGGCAGCGCGTGGGTTCTAAGGGAATGCCTGTGCTTGTCTCCCCTGAGAGTTTTCCTCATGTCTCTGTGCCAGGGAATGCTAGGGGGTGTTGCAGGAAATCCCAGTGACAGAGGCTGCCTCCCCAAGGTCAGGGAAGTTATTTCTCGGACTTCCCCGAGCAGGGAACACCTGTGACTGAAGAGAGCTGCGTGGAGTTGTCTCTCGAGCTCCCCCACTCAATGACAATGGTTCCGGAATCCTGAGCGTGGGGAGGTTCCACAAACGGTCGGCAGCGCGTGGGTTCTAACGGAATGCCAGTGCTCGTCTCCCCTGAGGGTTTTCCTCATGTCTCTGTGCCAGGGAATGCTAGGGGGGGTTGCAGGAAATCCCAGTGACAGAGGCTGCATCCCCAAGGTCAGGGAAGGTATTTCTCGGACTTCCCCGAGCAGGGAACACCTGTGACTGAAGAGAGCTGCGTGGAGTTTTGTCTCGAGCTCCCCCTCTCAATGACAATGGTTCCGGAATCCTGAGCGTGGGGAGGTTCCACCAACGGTCGGCAGCGCGTGGGTACTAAGGGAATGCCTGTGCTCGTCTCCCCTGAGGGTTTTCCACATGTCTCTGTGCCAGGGAATGCTAGGGGGCTTTGCAGGAAATCCCAGTGACAGAGGCTGCCTCCCCAAGGTCAGTGAAGGTATTTCACGGACTTCCCCGAGCAGGGAACACCTGTGACTGAGAGAGTTTCTTGGAGTTGTCTCTCGTGCTCCCCCACTCAATGACAAAAGTTCCGGAATCCTGAGCGTGGGTAGGTTCCACCAACGGTCGGCAGCGCGTGGGTTATAAGGGAATGCCTGTTCTAGTCTCCCCTGAGGGTTTTCCTCATGTCTCTGTGCCAGGGAATGCTAGGGGGTGTTGCAGGAAATCCCAGAGACATAGGCTGCCTCCCAAAGGGCAGGGAAGTTATTTCTCGGACTTCCCCTAGCAGGGAACACCTGTGACTGAAGAGAGCTGCGTGGAGTTGTCTCTCGAGCTCCCCCACTCAGTGACAATGGTTCCGGAATCCTGAGCGTTGGGAGGTTCCACCAACGGTCGGCAGCGCTTGGGTTCTGACGGAATGCCTGTGCTCGTCTCCCCTGAGGGTTTTCCTCATGTCTCTGTGCCAGGGAATGCTAGGGGGTGTTGCAGGAAATCCCAGTGACAGAGGCTGCCTACCCAAGGTCAGGGAAGTTATTTCTCAGACTTCCCCGAGCAGGTAACATCTGTGACTGAAGAGAGCTGCGTGGAGTTGTCTCTCGAGCTCCCCCACTCAATGACAATGTTTCCGGAATCCTGAGCGTGGGGAGGTTCCACCAACGGTCGGCAGCGCGTGGTTTCTAAGGGAATGAATGTGCTCGTCTCCCCTGAGTGTTTTCCTCATGTCTCTGTGACAGGGAATGCTAGGAGGGTTTCCAGGAAATCCCAGAGAGAGAGGCTGCCTCCCCAAGATCAGGGAAGGTATTTCTCGGACTTATCCGAGCAGGGAACACCTGTGACTAAAGAGAGCTGCGTGGAGATGTCTCTCGAGATCCCCCACTCATTGACTATGGTTCCGGAATCCTGAGCGTGGGGAGGTTCCACCAACGGTCGGCAGCGCTTGGGGTCTAACGGAATGCCTGTGCTCTTCTCCCCTGAGTGTTTTCCTCATGTCTCTGTGCCAGGGAATGCTAGGGGGTGTTGCAGGAAATCCCAGTGACAGAGGCTGCCTCCCCAAGGGCAGGGAAGGTATTTCTCGGACTTCGCCGATCAGGGAACACCTGTGACTGAAGAGAGCTGCGTGGAGTTGTCTCTCGAGCTCCCCCACTCAATGACAATGGTTCCGGAATCCTGAGCGTGGGGAGGTTCCACCAACGGTCGGCAGCGCGTTGGTTCGAAGGGAATGCCTGTGCTCGTCTCCCCTGAGGGTTTTCCTCATGTCTCTGTGCCAGGGAATGCTAGGGGGTGTTGCAGGAAATCCCAGTGACAGAGGCTGCCTCCCCAAGGTCAGGGAAGGTATTTCTCGGACTTCCCCGAGCAGGGAACACCTGTGACTGAAGAGAGCTGCGTCGAGTTGTCTCTCGAACTGTCCCACTCAATGACAATGATTCCGGAATCCTGAGCGTGGGGACGTTCCACCAAACGTCGGCAGCGCGTGGGTTCTAACGGAATGCCTGTGCTCGTCTCCCCTGATTGTTTTCCTCATATTTCTGTGCCAGGGAATGCTAGGTAGGTTTGCAAGAAATCCCAGTGACAGAGGCTGCCTCCCCAAGGTCAGGGAAGGTATTTCTCGGACTTCAACCTGCGGGGAACACCTCTGACTGAAGAGAGCTGCGTGGAGTTATCTCTCGAGCTCCCCCACTCAATGACAATGTTTCCGGAATCCTGAGCGTGGTGAGGTTCCACCAACGGTCGGCAGCACGTGGTTTCTAAGGGAATGCCTGTGCTCGTCTCCCCTGAGGGTTTTCCTCATGTCTCTGTGCCAGGGAATGCTCGGAGGGTTTGCAGGAAATCCCAGTGACAGAGGCTGCCTCCCCAAGGTCAGGGAAGGTATTTCTTGGACTTCCCCGAGCAGGGAACACCTGTGACTGATGAGAACTACGTGGAGTTTTCTCTCGAGCTCCCCCACTGAATGACAATGCTTCCGGAATCCTGAGCGTGGGGATGTTCCACCAACGGTCGGTAGCGCGTGGGTTCTAAGGGAATGCGTGTGCTCGTCTCGCCTGAGGGTTTTCCTCATGTCTCTGTGCCAGGGAATGCTAGGGGGTGTTGCAGGAAATCCCAGTGACATAGGCTGCCACCCAAAGGGCAGGGAAGTTATTTCTCGGACTTCCCCTAGCAGGGAACACCTGTGACTGAAGAGAGCTGCGTGGAGTTGTCTCTCGAGCTCCCCCACTCACTGACAATGGTTCCGGAATCCTGAGCGTTGGGAGGTTCCACCAACGGTCGGCAGCGCTTGGGTTCTAACGGAATGATTGTGCTCGTCTCCCCTGAGGGTTTTCCTCATGTCTCTGTGCCAGGGAATGCTAGGGGGTGTTGCAGGAAATCCCAGTGACAGAGGCTTCCTCCCCAAGATCAGGGAAGTTATTTCTCGGACTTCCCCGAGCAGGGAACACCTGTGACTGAAGAGAGCTGCGTTGAGATTTCTCTCGAGCTCCCCCACTCAATGACAATGGTTCCGGAATCCTGAGCGAGGGGAGGTTCCACCAACGGTCGGCAGCGCGTGGTTTCTAAGGGAATGCCTGTACTTGTCTCCCCTGAGGGTTTTCCTCATGTCTCTGTGCCAGGGAATGCTAGGGGGTTTTGCAGGAAATCCCAGTGACAGAGGCTGCCTCCCCAAGGTCAGGAAAGTTATTTCTCGGACTTCCCCGAGCAGGGAAAACCTGTGACTTAAGAGAGCTGCGTGCAGTTGTCTCTCGAGATCCCCCACTCAATGACTAAGGTTCCGGAATCCTGTGCGTGGGGAGGTTCCACCAACGGTCGGCAGCGCGTGGGTTCTAAGGGAGTGCCTGTGCTCGTCTCCTCTGAGGGTTTTCCTCATGTCTCTGTGCTAGGGAATGCTAGGGATTGTTGCAGGAAATCCCAGTGTCAGAGACTGCCTCCACAAGGTCAGGGAATGTATTTCACGCACTTCCCCAAGCTGGGAACACCTGTGACTGAAGAGAGCTGCGTCGAGTTGTCTCTCGATCTCCCCAACTCAATGACAATGGTTCCGGAATCCTGAGCGTGCGGAGGTTCCACCAACGGTCGGCAGCGCGTGGGTTCTAAGGGAATGCCTGTGCTTGTCTCCCCTGAGAGTTTTCCTCATGTCTCTGTGCCAGGGAATGCTAGGGGCTGTTGCAGGAAATCCCAGTGACAGAGGCTGCCTCCCCAAGGTCAGGGAAGTTATTTCTCGGACTTCCCCGAGCAGGGAACACCTGTGACTGAAGAGAGCTGCGTGGAGTTGTCTCTCGAGCTCCCCCACTCAATGACAATGGTTCCGGAATCCTGAGCGTGGGGAGGTTCCACAAACGGTCGGCAGCGCGTGGGTTCTAACGGAATGCCAGTGCTCGTCTCCCCTGAGTGTTTTCCTCATGTCTCTGTGCCAGGGAATGCTAGGGGGGGTTGCAGGAAATCCCAGTGACAGAGGCTGCATCCCCAAGGTCAGGGAAGGTATTTCTCGGACTTCCCCGAGCAGGGAACACCTGTGACTGAAGAGAGCTGCGTGGAGTTTTGTCTCGAGCTCCCCCTCTCAATGACAATGGTTCCGGAATCCTGAGCGTGGGGAGGTTCCACCAACGGTCGGCAGGGCGTGGGTTCTAAGGGAATGCCTGTGCTCGTCTCCCCTGAGGGTTTTCCACATGTCTCTGTGCCAGGGAATGCTAGGGGGCTTTGCAGGAAATCCCAGTGACAGAGGCTGCCTCCCCAAGGTCAGTGAAGGTATTTCACGGACTTCCCCGAGCAGGGAACACCTGTGACTGAGAGAGTTTCTTGGAGTTGTCTCTCGTGCTCCCCCACTCAATGACAAAAGTTCCGGAATCCTGAGCGTGGGTAGGTTCCACCAACGGTCGGCAGCGCGTGGGTTATAAGGGAATGCCTGTTCTAGTCTCCCCTGAGGGTTTTCCTCATGTCTCTGTGCCAGGGAATGCTAGGGGGTGTTGCAGGAAATCCCAGTGACATAGGCTGCCTCCCAAAAGGCAGGGAAGTTATTTCTCGGACTTCCCCTAGCAGGGAACACCTGTGACTGAAGAGAGCTGCGTGGAGTTGTCTCTCGAGATCCCCCACTCAATGACAATGGTTCCGGAATCCTGAGCGTTGGGAGGTTCCACCAACGGTCGGCAGCGCTTGGGTTCTGACGGAATGCCTGTGCTCGTCTCCCCTGAGGGTTTTCCTCATGTCTCTGTGCCAGGGAATGCTAGGGGTTGTTGCAGGAAATCCCAGTGACAGAGGCTGCCTCCCCAAGGTCAGGGAAGGTATTTCTCAGACTTCCCCGAGCAGGGAACATCTGTGACTGAAGAGAGCTGCGTGGAGTTGTCTCTCGAGCTCCCCCACTCAATGACAATGTTTCCGGAATCCTGAGCGTGGGGAGGTTCCACCAACGGTCGGCAGCGTGTGGTTTCTAAGGGAATGAATGTGCTCGTCTCCCCTGAGTGTTTTCCTCATGTCTCTGTGCCAGGGAATGCTAGGAGTGTTTCCAGGAAATCCCAGAGAGAGAGGCTGCCTCCCCAAGATCAGGGAAGGTATTTCTCGGACTTATCCGAGCAGGGAACACCTGTGACTAAAGAGAGCTGCGTGGAGATGTCTCTCGAGATCCCCCACTCATTGACTATGGTTCCGGAATCCTGAGCGTGGGGAGGTTCCACCAACGGTCGGCAGCGCTTGGGGTCTAACGGAATGCCTGTGCTCTTCTCCCCTGAGTGTTTTCCTCATGTCTCTGTGCCAGGGAATGCTAGGGGGTGTTGCAGGAAATCCCAGTGACAGAGGCTGCCTCCCCAAGGGCAGGGAAGGTATTTCTCGGACTTCGCCGATCAGGGAACACCTGTGACTGAAGAGAGCTGCGTGGAGTTGTCTCTCGAGCTCCCCCACTCAATGACAATGGTTCCGGAATCCTGAGCGTGGGGAGGTTCCACCAACGGTCGGCAGCGCGTTGGTTCGAAGGGAATGCCTGTGCTCGTCTCCCCTGAGGGTTTTCCTCATGTCTCTGTGCCAGGGAATGCTAGGGGGTGTTGCAGGAAATCCCAGTGACAGAGGCTGCCTCCCCAAGGTCAGGGAAGGTATTTCTCGGACTTCCCCGAGCAGGGAACACCTGTGACTGAAGAGAGCTGCGTCGAGTTGTCTCTCGAGCTCCCCCACTCAATGAAAATGGTTCCGGAATCCTGAGCGTGGGGAGGTTCCACCAACGGTCGGCAGCGCGTGGTTTCTAAGGGAATGCCTGTACTTGTCTCCCCTGAGGGTTTTCCTCATGTCTCTGTGCCAGGGAATGCTAGGGGGTGTTGCAGGAAATCCCAGTGACAGAGGCTGCCTCCCCAAGGGCAGGGAAGTTATTTCTCTGACTTCCCCGAGCAGGGAACACCTGAGACTGAAGAGAGCTGCGTGGAATTGTCTCTCGAGCTCCCCCACAAAATGACAATGGTTCCGGAATCCTGAGCGTTGGGAGGTTCCACCAACGGTCGGCAGCGCATTGGTTCTAAGGGAATGCCTGTGTTCGTCTCCCCTGAGGGTTTTCCTCATGTCTCTGTGCCAGGGAATGCTAGGGGGGGTTGCAGGAAATCCCAGTGACAGATGCCGCCTCCCCAAGGTTAAAGAAGTTATTTTTCGGACTTCCCCGAGCAGGGATCACCTGTGACTGAAGAGAGCTGCGTGGAGTTTTCTCTCGAGCTCCCCCACTCAGTGACAATGGTTCCGGAATCCTGAGCGTGGGGAGGTTCCACCAACGGTCGGCAGCGCGTGGGTTCTAAGGGAATGCCTGTGCTCGTCTCCCCTGAGTGTTTTCCTCATTTCTCTGTGCCAGGGAATGCTAGGGGGGTTTGCAGGAAATCCCAGTGACAGAGGCTGCCTCCCCAAGGTCAGGGAAGTTATTTCTCGGACTTCCCCGATCAGGGAACACCTGTGACTGAAGAGAGTTTCGTGGAGTTGTCTCTCGAGCTCCCACACTCAATGACAATGGTTCCGGAATCCTGAGCGTGGGGAGGTTCCACCATCGGTCGGCAGCGCGTGGGTTCTAAGGGAATGCCTGTGCTCGTCTCCCCTGAGGGTTTTCCTTATGTCTCTGTGCCAGGGAATGCTAGCGGGTGTTGCAGGAAATCCCAGTGACAGAGGCTGCCTCCCCAAGGTCAGGAAAGTTATTACTCGGACTTCCCCGAGCAGGGAACACCTGTGACTGAAGAGAGCTGCGTGGAGTTGTCTCTCGAGATCCCCCACTCAATGACTATGGTTCCGGAATCCTGAGCGTGGGGAGGTTCCACCAACGGTCGGCAGCGCATGGGTTCTAAGGGAGTGCCTGTGCTCGTCTCCTCTGAGGGTTTTCCTCATGTCTCTGTGCTAGGGAATGCTAGGGATTGTTGCAGGAAATCCCAGTGACAGAGGCTGCTTCCCCAAGGTCAGGGAAGGTATTTCTCGCACTTCCCCAAGCTGGGAACACCTGTGACTGAAGAGAGCTGCGTCGAGTTTTCTCTCGATCTCCCCAACTCAATGACAATGGTTCCGGAATCCTGAGCGTGCGGAGGTTCCACCAACGGTCGGCAGCGCGTGGGTTCTAAGGGAATGCCTGTGCTTGTCTCCCCTGAGGGTTTTCCTCATGTCTCTGTGCCAGGGAATGCTAGGGGGTGTTGCAGGAAATCCCAGTGACAGAGGCTGCCTCCTCAAGGTCAGGGAAGTTATTTCTCGGACTTCCCCGAGCAGGGAACACCTGTGACTGAAGAGAGCTGCGTGGAGTTGTCTCTCGAGCTCCCCCACTCAATGACAATGGTTCCGGAATCCTGAGCGTGGGGAGGTTCCACCATCGGTCGGCAGCGCGTGGTTTCTAAGGGAATGTCTGTGCTCGTCTCCCCTGAGGGTTTTCCTCATGTCTCTGTGCCAGGGAATGCTTGGAGCGTTTGCAGGAAATCCCAGTGACAGAGGCTGCCTCCCCAAAGTCAGGGAAATTATTTCTCGGACTTCCCCGAGCAGGGAACACCTGTGAATGAAGAGAGCTGCGTGGACTTGTCTCTCGAGATCCCCCACTCATTGACTATGGTTCCGGAATCCTGAGCGTGGGGAGGTTCCACCATCGGTCGGCAGCGCTTGGTTTCTAAGGGAATGCCAGTGCTCGTCTCCCCTGAGGGTTTTCCTCATGTCTCTGTGCCAGTTAATGCTTGGAGGGTTTGCAGGAAATCCCAGTGACAGAGGCTGCATCCCCAAAGTCAGGGAAGGTATTTCTCGGACTTCCCCGAGCAGGGAACACCTGTGACTGAAGAGAGCTGCGTGGAGTTTTGTCTCGAGCTCCCCCAATCAATGACAATGGTTCCGGAATCCTGAGCGTGGGGAGGTTCCACCAACGGTCGGCAGCGCGTGGTTTCTAACGGAATGCCAGTGCTCTTCTCCCCTGAGGGTTTTCCTCATGTCTCTGTGCTAGGGAAAGCTAGGGGGGGTTGCAGGAAATCCCAGTGACAGAGGCTGACTCCCCAAGGTCAGGGAAGGTATTTCTCGCACTTCCCCGTGCAGGGAACACCTGTGATTGAAGAGATGTGCGTCGAGTTGTCTCTCGAGCTCCCCCACTCAATGACAATGGTTCCGGAATCCTGAGCGTGGGGAGGTTCCACCAACGGTCGGCAGCGAGTGGGTTCTAAGGGAACGCGTGTGCTAGTCTCCCCTGAGGGTTTTCCTCATGTCTATGTGCCAGGGAATGCTAGGGGGTGTTGCAGGAAATCCCAGTGACAGAGGCTGCCTCCCCAAGGTCAGGGAAGTTATTTCTCAGACTTCCCCTAGCAGGGAACACCTGTCACTGAAGAGAGCTGCGTGGAGTTGTCTCTCGAGCTCCCCCACTCAATGACAATGGTTCCGGAGTCCTGAGCGTGGGGAGGTTCCACCAACGGTCGGCAGCGCTTGGGTTCTAACGGAATGCCTGTGCTCGTCTCCCCTGAGGGTTTTTCTCATTTCTCTGTGCCAGGGAATGCTAGGGGCGTTTGCAGGAAATCCCAGTGACAGAGGCTGCCTCCCCAAGGTCAGGGAAGTTATTTCTCGGACTTCCCCGATCAGGGAACACCTGTGACTGAAGAGATCTTCGTGGAGTTGTCTCTCGAGCTCCCCCACTCAATGAATGTGGTTCCGGAATCCTGAGCGTGGGGAGGTTCCACCAACGGTCGGCAGCGCATGGGTTCTAAAGGAATGCCTGTGCTCGTCTCCCCTGAGGGTTTTCCTCATGTCTCTGTGCCAGGGAAAGCTTGCGGGTGTTGCAGGAAATCCCAGTGACAGAAGCTGCCTCCCCAAGTTCAGGGAAGGTATTTCTCGGACTTCCCCGAGCAGCGAACACCTGTGAATGTAGAGAGTTGCGTGGAGTTGTCTCTCGAGCTCCCCCACTCAATAACAATGTTTCCGGAATCCTGATCGTGGGGAGGTTCCACCAAAGGTCGGCAGCGCGTGGTTTCTAAGGGAATGCCTGTGCTCGTCTCCACTGAGGGTTTTCCTCATGTCTCTGTGCCAGGGAATGCTAGGAGTGTTTCCAGGAAATCCCAGTGACAGAGGCTGCCTCCCCAAGGTCAGGGAAGGTATTTCTCGCACTTCCCCGAGCAGGGAACACCTGTGACTGAAGAGCACTTCGTGGAGTTGTCTCTCGAGATCCCCCACTCATTGACTATGCTTCCGGAATCCTGAGCGTGGGGAGGTTCCACCAACGGTCGGCAGCGCGTGGGTTCTAATGGAGTGCCTGTGCTCGTCTCCCCTTAGTGTTTTCTTCATGTCTCTGTGCAGGGAATGCTAGGGGGGTTTGCAGGAAATCCCAGTGACAGAGGCTGCCTCCCCAAGATCAGGGAAGGTATTTCTCGCACTTCCCCGAGCAGGGAACACCTGTGATTGAAGACAACTGCGTCGAGTTGTCTCTGGAACTCCCCCACTCAATGACAATGGTTCCGGAATCCTGAGCGTGGGGAGGTTCCACCAACGGTCGGCAGCGCGTGGGTTCTAATGGAGTGCCTGTGCTCGTCTCCCCTGAGGGTTTTCTTCATGTCTCTGTGCCAGGGAATTCTAGGGGGGGTTGCAGGAAATCCCAGTGACAGAGGCTGCCTCCCCAAGGTCAGGGAAGGTATTTCTCGCACTTCCCCGAGCAGGGAACACCTGTGACTGAAGAGAGCTGCGTCGAGTTCTCTCTCGAACTCCCCCACTCAATGACAATGGTTCCGGAATCCTGAGCGTGGGGAGGTTCCACCAACTGTCGGCAGCGCGTCGGTTCTAAGGGAATGCCTGTGCTCGTCTCCCCTGAGGGTTTTCCTCATGTCTCTGTGCCAGGGAATCCTAGGGGGTGTTGCAGGAAATCCCAGTGACAGAGGCTGCCTCCCCAAGGGCAGAGAAGTTATTTCTCGGACTTCCCCGGGCAGGGAACACCTGTGACTGAAGAGAGCTGCGTGGAGTTGTCTCTCGAGCTCCCCCACTCAATGACAATGGTTCCGGAATCCTGAGAGTGGGGAGGTTCCACCAACGGTCGGCAGCGCTTTGGTTCGAAGTGAATGCCTGTGCTCGTCTCCCCTGAGGGTTTTCCCCATGTCTCTGTGCCAGGGAATGCTAGGGATTGTTGCAGGAAGTCCCAGTGACAGAGGCTGCCTCCCCAAGGGCAGAGAAGTTATTTCTCGGACTTCCCCGGGCAGGGAACACCTGTGACTGAAGAGAGCTGCGTCGAGTTGTCTCTCGAACTCCCCCACTCAATGACAATGTTTCCAGAATCCTGAGCGTGGGGAGGTTCCACCAAAGGTCGGCAGCGCGTGGGTTCTAACGGAATGCCTGTGCTCGGCTCCCCTGAGTGTTTTCCTCAAGTCTTTGTGCCAGGGAATGCTAGGGATTGTTGCAGGAAATCCCAATGACAGAGGCTGCCTCCCCAAGGTCAGAAAGTTATTACTCGGACTTCCCCGAGCAGGGAACACCTGTGACTGAAGAGAGCTGCGTGGAGTTGTCTCTCGAGATCCCCCACTCAATGACTATGGTTCCGGAATCCTGAGCGTGGGGAGGTTCCACCAACGGTCGGCAGCGCGTGGGTTCTAAGGGAGTGCCTGTGCTCGTCTCTTCTGAGGGTTTTCCTCATTTCTCTGTGCTGGGGAATGCTAGGGATTGTTGCAGGAAATCCCAGTGACAGAGGCTGCCTCCCCAAGGTAAGGGAAGGTATTTCTCGCACTTCCCCAAGCTGGGAACACCTGTGACTGAAGAGAGCTGCGTGGACTTGTCTCTCGATCTCCCCAACTCAATGACAATGTTTCCGGAATCCTGAGCGTGCGGAGGTTCCACCAACGGTCGGCAGCGCGTGGGTTCTAAGGGAATGCCTGTGCTTGTCTCCCCTGAGGGTTTTCCTCATCTCTCTGTGCCAGGGAATGCTAGGGGGTGTTGCAGGAAATCCCAGTGACAGAGGCTGCCTCCCCAAGGTCAGGGAAGTTATTTCTCGGACTTCCCCGAGCAGGGAACACCTGTGACTGAAGAGAGCTGCGTGGAGTTGTCTCTCGAGCTCCCCCACTCAATGACAATGGTTCCGGAATCCTGAGCGTGGGGAGGTTCCACCAACGGTCGGCAGCGCGTGGGTTCTGAGGGAATGCCTGTGCTAGTGTCCCCTGAGATTTTTCCTCATGTCTCTGTGCCAGGGAATGCTATGGGGTGTTGCAGGAAATCCCAGTGTCAGAGGCTGCCTCCCCAAGAGCAGGGAATTTATTTCTCGGACTTCCCCTAGCAGGGATCACCTGTGACTGAAGAGAGCTGCGTGGAGTTGTCTCTCGAGCTCCCCCACTCAATGACAATTGTTCCGGAATCCTGAGCGTGGGGAGGTTCCACCAACGGTCGGCAGCGCTTGGGTTCTAACGGAATGCCTGTGCTCGTCACCCCTGAGTTTTTCTCTCATGTCTCTGTGCCAGGGAATGCTAGGGGTGTTTGCAGGAAATCCAAGTGACAGAGGCTGCCTCCCCAAGGTCAGGGAAGTTATTTCTCGGACTTCCCCGATCAGGGAACACCTGTGACTGAAGAGAGCTGCGTGGAGTTGTCTCTCGAGCTCCCCCACTCAATGACAATGGTTCCGGAATCCTGAGCGTGAGGAGGTTCCACCATCGGTCGGCAGCGCGTGGGTTCTAAGGGAATGCCTGTGCTCGTCTCCCCTGAGGATTTTCCTCATGTCTCTGTGCCAGGGAATGCTAGTGGGTGTTGCAGGAAATCCCAGTGACAGAGGCTGCCTCCCCAAGGTCAGGGAAGTTATTTCTCGGACTTCCCCGAGCAGGGAACACCTGTGACTGAAGAGTGTTTTGTGGAGTTGTCTCTCGAGCTCCCCCGCTCAATGACAATGGTTCCGGAATCCTGAGCGTGGGGAGGTTCCACCAACGGTCTGCAGCGCGTGGTTTCTAAGGGAATGCCTGTGCTCGTCTCCCCTGAGGGTTTTCCTCATTTCTCTGTGCCAGGGAATGCTAGGGGCGTTTGCAGGAAATCCCAGTGACAGAGGCTGCCTCCCCAAGGTCAGGGAAGTTATTTCTCGGACTTCCCCGATCAGGGAACACCTGTGACTGAAGAGACCTTCGTGGAGTTGTCTCTCGAGCTCCCCCACTCAATGACTGTGGTTCCGGAATCCTGAGCGTGGGGAGGTTCCACCAACGGTCGGCAGCGCGTGGGTTCTAAGGGAATGCCTGTGCTCGTCTCCCCTGAGGGTTTTCCTCATGTCTCTGTGCCAGGGAATGCTTGCGGGTGTTGCAGGAAATCCCAGTGACAGAAGCTGCCTCCCCAAGTTCAGGGAAGGTATTTCTCGGACTTCCCAGAGCAGCGAAAACCTGTGACTGTAGAGAGTTGCGTGGAGTTGTCTCTCGAGCTCCCCCACACAATAACAATGGTTCCGGAATCCTGATCGTGGGGAGGTTCCACCAAAGGTCGGCAGCGCGTGGTTTCTAAGGGAATGCCTGTGCTCGTCTCCCCTGAGGGTTTTCTTCATGTGTCTGAGCCAGGGAATGCTAGGGGGGGTTGCAGGAAATCCCAGTGACAGAGGCTGCCTCCCCAAGGTCAGGGAAGGTATTTCTCGCACTTCCCCGAGCAGGGAACACCTGTGACTGAAGAGCACTTCGTGGAGTTGTCTCTCGAGATCCCCCACTCATTGACTATGGTTCCGCAATCCTGAGCGTGGGGAGGTTCCACCAACGGTCGGCAGCGCGTGGGATCTTAGGGAGTGCCTGTGCTCGTCTCCCCTGAGGGTTTTCTTCATGTGTCTGAGCCAGGGAATGCTAGGGGGGGTTGCAGGAAATCCCAGTGACAGAGGCTGCCTCCCCAAGGTCAGGGAAGGTATTTCTCGCACTTCCCCGAGCAGGGAACACCTGTGAGTGAAGAGAGCTGCGTAAAGTTGTCTCTCGAACTCCCCCACTCAATGACAATGATTCCGGAATCCTGAGCGTGGGGAGGTTCCACCAACGGTTGGCAGCGCGTGGGTTACAACGGAATGCCTGTGCTCGTCTCCCCTGAGGGTTTTCTTCATGTTCTGTGCCAGGGAATGCTAGGGGGTGTTGCAGGAAATCCCAGTGACAGAGGCTGCCTCCCCAAAGGTAGGGAAGTTATTTCTCGGACTTCCCCGGGCAGGGAACTCCTGTGACTGAAGAGAGCTGCGTGGAGTTTTCTCTCGAGCTCCCCCACTCAATGACAATGGTTCCGGAATCCTGAGCGTGGGGAGGTTCCACCAACGGTCGGCAGCGCGTTGGTTCGAAGGGAATGCCTGTGCTCGTCTCCCCTGAGGGTTTTCCTCATGTCTCTGTGCCAGGGAATGCTAGGGGGTTTGCAGGAAATCCCAGTGACAGAGGCTGCCTCCCCAAGGTCAGGGAAGCTATTTCTCGGACTTCCCCGAGCAGGGAACACCTGTGACTGAAGAGAGCTGCGTGGAGTTGTCTCTCGAGCTCCCCCACTCAATGACAATGGTTCCGGAATCCTGAGCGTGGGGAGGTTCCACCAACTGTTGGCAGCGCGTGGGTTTTAAGGGAGTGCCTGTTCTCAACTCCCCTGAGGGTTTTCCTCATGTCTCTGTGCCAGGGAATGCTAGGGGGTGTTGCAGGAAATCCCAGTGACAGAGGCTGCCTCCCCAAGGTCAGTGAAGGTATTTCTCTCACTTCCCCAAGCAGGGAACACCTGTGACTGAAGACAGCTGTGTCGAGTTTCTCTCGAACTCCCCCACTCAATGACAATGTTTCCAGAATCCTGAGCGTGGGGAGGTTCCACCAACGGTCGGCAGCGCTTGGGTTCTAACGGAATGCTTGTGCTCGTCACCCCTGAGTGTTTTCCTCATGTCTCTGTGCCAGGGAATGCTAGGGGGTGTTGCAGGAAATCCCAGTGACAGAGGCTGCCTCCCCAAGGGCAGGGAAGGTATTTCTCGGACTTCGCCGATCAGGGAACACCTGTGACTGAAGAGAGCTGCGTGGAGTTGTCTCTCGAGCTCCCCCACTCAATGACAATGGTTCCGGAATCCTGAGCGTGGGGAGGTTCCACCAACGGTCGGCAGCGCGTTGGTTCGAAGGGAATGCCTGTGCTCGTCTCCCCTGAGGGTTTTCCTCATGTCTCTGTGCCAGGGAATGCTAGGGGGTGTTGCAGGAAATCCCAGTGACAGAGGCTGCCTCCCCAAGGTCAGGGAAGGTATTTCTCGGACTTCCCTGAGCAGGGAACACCTGTGACTGAAGAGAGCTGCGTCGAGTTGTCTCTCGAGCTCCCCCACTCAATGAAAATGGTTCCGGAATCCTGAGCGTGGGGAGGTTCCACCAACGGTCGGCAGCGCGTGGTTTCTAAGGGAATGCCTGTACTTGTCTCCCCTGAGGGTTTTCCTCATGTCTCTGTGCCAGGGAATGCTAGGGGGTGTTGCAGGAAATCCCAGTGACAGAGGCTGCCTCCCCAAGGGCAGGGAAGTTATTTCTCTGACTTCCCCGAGCAGGGAACACCTGAGACTGAAGAGAGCTGCGTGGAATTGTCTCTCGAGCTCCCCCACAAAATGACAATGGTTCCGGTATCCTGAGCGTTGGGAGGTTCCACCAACGGACGGCAGCGCATTGGTTCTAAGGGAATGCCTGTGTTCGTCTCCCCTGAGGGTTTTCCTCATGTCTCTGTGCCAGGGAATGCTAGGGGGGGTTGCAGGAAATCCCAGTGACAGATGCTGCCTCCCCAAGGTTAAAGAAGATATTTTTCGGACTTCCCCGAGCAGGGATCACCTGTGACTGAAGAGAGCTGCGTGGAGTTTTCTCTCGAGCTCCCCCACTCAATGACAATGGTTCCGGAATCCTGAGCGTGGGGAGGTTCCACCAACGGTCGGCAGCGCGTGGGTTCTAAGGGAATGCCTGTGCTCGTCTCCCCTGAGTGTTTTCCTCATTTCTCTGTGCCAGGGAATGCTAGGGGGGTTTGCAGGAAATCCCAGTGACAGAGGCTGCCTCCCCAAGGTCAGGGAAGTTATTTCTCGGACTTCCCCGATCAGGGAACACCTGTGACTGAAGAGAGTTTCGTGGAGTTGTCTCTCGAGCTCCCACACTCAATGACAATGGTTCCGGAATCCTGAGCGTGGGGAGGTTCCACCATCGGTCGGCAGCGCGTGGGTTCTAAGGGAATGCCTGTGCTCGTCTCCCCTGAGGGTTTTCCTTATGTCTCTGTGCCAGGGAATGCTAGCGGGTGTTGCAGGAAATCCCAGTGACAGAGGCTGCCTCCCCAAGGTCAGGGAAATTATTTCTCGGACTTCCCCGAGCAGGGAACACCTGTGACTGAAGAGAGTTGCGTGGAGTTGTCTCTCGAGCTCCCCCACTCAATGACAATGGTTCCGGAATCCTGAGCGTGGGGAGGTTCCACCAACGGTCGGCAGCGCGTGGTTTCTAATGGAATGCCTGTGCTCGTCTCCACTGACGGTTTTACTCATGTCTCTGTGCCAGGGAATGCTAGGAGGGTTTCCAGGAAAACCCAGTGAGAGAGGCTGCCTCCCCAAGGTCAGGGAATGTATTTCTCGGACTTCCCGGAGCAGGGAACATCTGTGACTGAAGAGAGCTTCGTGGAGTTGTCTCTCTATCTCCCCCACTCAATGACAATGTTTCCGGAATCCTGAGCGTGGGGAGGTTCCACCAACGGTCGGCAGCGCGTGGGTTATAAGGGAATGCCTGTTCTAGTCTCCCCTTAGTGTTTTCATCATGTCTCTGTGCCAGGGAATGCTAGGGGGTGTTGCAGGAAATCCCAGTGACATAGGCTGCCACCCAAAGGGCAGGGAAGTTATTTCTCGGACTTCCCCTAGCAGGGAACACCTGTGACTGAAGAGAGCTGCGTGGAGTTGTCTCTCGAGCTCCCCCACTCAATGACAATGGTTCCGGAATCCTGAGCGTTGGGAGGTTCCACCAACGGTCGGCAGCGCTTGGGTTCTAACGGAATGATTGTGCTCGTCTCCCCTGAGGGTTTTCCTCATGTCTCTGTGCCAGGGAATGCTAGGGGGTGTTGCAGGAAATCCCAGTGACAGAGGCTTCCTCCCCAAGATCAGGGAAGTTATTTCTCGGACTTCCCCGAGCAGGGAACACCTGTGACTGAAGAGAGCTGCGTTGAGATTTCTCTCGAGCTCCCCCACTCAATGACAATGGTTCCGGAATCCTGAGCGAGGGGAGGTTCCACCAACGGTCGGCAGCGCGTGGTTTCTAAGGGAATGCCTGTACTTGTCTCCCCTGAGGGTTTTCCTCATGTCTCTGTGCCAGGGAATGCTAGGGGGTTTTGCAGGAAATCCCAGTGACAGAGGCTGCCTCCCCAAGGTCAGGAAAGTTATTTCTCGGACTTCCCCGAGCAGGGAAAACCTGTGACTGAAGAGAGCTGCGTGCAGTTGTCTCTCGAGATCCCCCACTCAATGACTAAGGTTCCGGAATCCTGTGCGTGGGGAGGTTCCACCAACGGTCGGCAGCGCGTGGGTTCTAAGGGAGTGCCTGTGCTCGTCTCCTCTGAGGGTTTTCCTCATGTCTCTGTGCTAGGGAATGCTAGGGATTGTTGCAGGAAATCCCAGTGTCAGAGACTGCCTCCACAAGGTCAGGGAATGTATTTCACGCACTTCCCCAAGCTGGGAAGACCTGTGACTGAAGAGAGCTGCGTCGAGTTGTCTCTCGATCTCCCCAACTCAATGACAATGGTTCCGGAATCCTGAGCGTGCGGAGGTTCCACCAACGGTCGGCAGCGCGTGGGTTCTAAGGGAATGCCTGTGCTTGTCTCCCCTGAGAGTTTTCCTCATGTCTCTGTGCCAGGGAATGCTAGGGGGTGTTGCAGGAAATCCCAGTGACAGAGGCTGCCTCCCCAAGGTCAGGGAAGTTATTTCTCGGACTTCCCCGAGCAGGGAACACCTGTGACTGAAGAGAGCTGCGTGGAGTTGTCTCTCGAGCTCCCCCACTCAATGACAATGGTTCCGGAATCCTGAGCGTGGGGAGGTTCCACAAACGGTCGGCAGCGCGTGGGTTCTAACGGAATGCCAGTGCTCGTCTCCCCTGAGGGTTTTCCTCATGTCTCTGTGCCAGGGAATGCTAGGGGGGGTTGCAGGAAATCCCAGTGACAGAGGCTGCATCCCCAAGGTCAGGGAAGGTATTTCTCGGACTTCCCCGAGCAGGGAACACCTGTGACTGAAGAGAGCTGCGTGGAGTTTTGTCTCGAGCTCCCCCTCTCAATGACAATGGTTCCGGAATCCTGAGCGTGGGGAGGTTCCACCAACGGTCGGCAGCGCGTGGGTACTAAGGGAATGCCTGTGCTCGTCTCCCCTGAAGGTTTTCCACATGTCTCTGTGCCAGGGAATGCTAGGGGGCTTTGCAGGAAATCCCAGTGACAGAGGCTGCCTCCCCAAGGTCAGTGAAGGTATTTCACGGACTTCCCCGAGCAGGGAACACCTGTGACTGAGAGAGTTTCTTGGAGTTGTCTCTCGTGCTCCCCCACTCAATGACAAAAGTTCCGGAATCCTGAGCGTGGGTAGGTTCCACCAACGGTCGGCAGCGCGTGGGTTATAAGGGAATGCCTGTTCTAGTCTCCCCTGAGGGTTTTCCTCATGTCTCTGTGCCAGGGAATGCTAGGGGTTGTTGCAGGAAATCCCAGAGACATAGGCTGCCTCCCAAAGGGCAGGGAAGTTATTTCTCGGACTTCCCCTAGCAGGGAACACCTGTGACTGAAGAGAGCTGCGTGGAGTTGTCTCTCGAGCTCCCCCACTCAGTGACAATGGTTCCGGAATCCTGAGCGTTGGGAGGTTCCACCAACGGTCGGCAGCGCTTGGGTTCTGACGGAATGCCTGTGCTCGTCTCCCCTGAGGGTTTTCCTCATGTCTCTGTGCCAGGGAATGCTAGGGGGTGTTGCAGGAAATCCCAGTGACAGAGGCTGCCTACCCAAGGTCAGGGAAGTTATTTCTCAGACTTCCCCGAGCAGGGAACATCTGTGACTGAAGAGAGCTGCGTGGAGTTGTCTCTCGAGCTCCCCCACTCAATGACAATGTTTCCGGAATCCTGAGCGTGGGGAGGTTCCACCAACGGTCGGCAGCGCGTGGTTTCTAAGGGAATGAATGTGCTCGTCTCCCCTGAGTGTTTTCCTCATGTCTCTGTGACAGGGAATGCTAGGAGGGTTTCCAGGAAATCCCAGAGAGAGAGGCTGCCTCCCCAAGATCAGGGAAGGTATTTCTCGGACTTATCCGAGCAGGGAACACCTGTGACTAAAGAGAGCTGCGTGGAGTTGTCTCTCGAGCTCCCCCACTCAATGACAATGGTTCCGGAATCCTGAGCGTGGGGAGGTTCCACCAACGGTCGGCAGCGCGTTGGTTCGAAGGGAATGCCTGTGCTCGTCTCCCCTGAGGGTTTTCCTCATGTCTCTGTGCCAGGGAATGCTAGGGGGTGTTGCAGGAAATCCCAGTGACAGAGGCTGCCTCCCCAAGGTCAGGGAAGGTATTTCTCGGACTTCCCCGAGCAGGGAACACCTGTGACTGAAGAGAGCTGCGTCGAGTTGTCTCTCGAGCTCCCCCACTCAATGAAAATGGTTCCGGAATCCTGAGCGTGGGGAGGTTCCACCAACGGTCGGCAGCGCGTGGTTTCTAAGGGAATGCTTGTACTTGTCTCCCCTGAGGGTTTTCCTCATGTCTCTGTGCCAGGGAATGCTAGGGGGTGTTGCAGGAAATCCCAGTGACAGAGGCTGCCTCCCCAAGGGCAGGGAAGTTATTTCTCTGACTTCCCCGAGCAGGGAACACCTGAGACTGAAGAGAGCTGCGTGGAATTGTCTCTCGAGCTCCCCCACAAAATGACAATGGTTCCGGAATCCTGAGCGTTGGGAGGTTCCACCAACGGTCGGCAGCGCATTGGTTCTAAGGGAATGCCTGTGTTCGTCTCCCCTGAGGGTTTTCCTCATGTCTCTGTGCCAGGGAATGCTAGGGGGGGTTGCAGGAAATCCCAGTGACAGATGCTGCCTCCCCAAGGTTAAAGAAGATATTTTTCGGACTTCCCCGAGCAGGGATCACCTGTGACTGAAGAGAGCTGCGTGGAGTTTTCTCTCGAGCTCCCCCACTCAATGACAATGGTTCCGGAATCCTGAGCGTGGGGAGGTTCCACCAACGGTCGGCAGCGCGTGGGTTCTAAGGGAATGCCTGTGCTCGTCTCCCCTGAGTGTTTTCCTCATTTCTCTGTGCCAGGGAATGCTAGGGGGGTTTGCAGGAAATCCCAGTGACAGAGGCTGCCTCCCCAGGTCAGGGAAGGTATTTCTCGCACTTCCCCGAGCAGGGAACACCTGTGATTGAAGAGAGCTGCGTAAAGTTGTCTCTCGAACTCCCTCACTCAATGACAATGGTTCCGGAATCCTGAGCGTGGGGAGGTTCCACCAACGGTCGGCAGCGCGTGGGTTCTAACGGAATGCCTGTGCTCGTCTCCCCAGAGGGTTTTCCTCATGTCTCTGTGCCAGGGAATGCTAGGGGGTGTTGCAGGAAATCCCAGTGACAGAGGCTGCCTCCCCAAGGACAGAGAAGTTATTTCTCGGACTTCCCCGGGCAGGGAACACCTGTGACTGAAGAGAGCTGCGTGGAGTTGTCTCTCGAGCTCCCCCACTCAATGACAATGTTTCCAGAATCCTGAGCGTGGGGAGGTTCCACCAAAGGTCGACAGCGCGTGGGTTCTAACGGAATGCCTGTGCTCGGCTCCCCTGAGGGTTTTCCTCATGTCTTTGTGCCAGGGAATGCTAGGGCTTGTTGCAGGAAATCCCAGTGACAGAGGCTGCCTCCCCAAGGTCAGGAAAGTTATTACTCGGACTTCCCCGAGCAGGGAACACCTGTGACTGAAGAGAGCTGCGTGGAGTTGTCTCTCGAGATCCCCCACTCAATGACTATGGTTCCGGAATCCTGAGCGTGGGGAGGTTCCACCAACGGTCGGCAGCG
Organism: Vicugna pacos; assembly: GCF_048564905.1. Taxonomy (NCBI): domain Eukaryota; kingdom Metazoa; phylum Chordata; class Mammalia; order Artiodactyla; family Camelidae; genus Vicugna; species Vicugna pacos. Next base: position 52,141,038 of record NW_027328721.1, read on the forward strand.
CATGGGTTCTAAGGGAGTGCCTGTGCTCGTCTCCTCTGAGGGTTTTCCTCATGTCTCTGTGCTAGGGAATGCTAGGGATTGTTGCAGGAAATCCCAGTGACAGAGGCTGCTTCCCCAAGGTCAGGGAAGGTATTTCTCGCACTTCCCCAAGCTGGGAACACCTGTGACTGAAGAGAGCTGCGTCGAGTTTTCTCTCGATCTCCCCAACTCAATGACAATGGTTCCGGAATCCTGAGCGTGCGGAGGTTCCACCAACGGTCGGCAGCGCGTGGGTTCTAAGGGAATGCCTGTGCTCGTCTCCCCTGAGGGTTTTCCTCATGTCTCTGTGCCAGGGAATGCTAGGGGGTGTTGCAGGAAATCCCAGTGACAGAGGCTGCCTCCTCAAGGTCAGGGAAGTTATTTCTCGGACTTCCCCGAGCAGGGAACACCTGTGACTGAAGAGAGCTGCGTGGAGTTGTCTCTCGAGCTCCCCCACTCAATGACAATGGTTCCGGAATCCTGAGCGTGGGGAGGTTCCACCATCGGTCGGCAGCGCGTGGTTTCTAAGGGAATGTCTGTGCTCGTCTCCCCTGAGGGTTTTCCTCATGTCTCTGTGCCAGGGAATGCTTGGAGCGTTTGCAGGAAATCCCAGTGACAGAGGCTGCCTCCCCAAAGTCAGGGAAATTATTTCTCGGACTTCCCCGAGCAGGGAACACCTGTGAATGAAGAGAGCTGCGTGGACTTGTCTCTCGAGATCCCCCTCTCATTGACTATGGTTCCGGAATCCTGAGCGTGGGGAGGTTCCACCATCGGTCGGCAGCGCTTGGTTTCTAAGGGAATGCCAGTGCTCGTCTCCCCTGAGGGTTTTCCTCATGTCTCTGTGCCAGTTAATGCTTGGAGGGTTTGCAGGAAATCCCAGTGACAGAGGCTGCATCCCCAAAGTCAGGGAAGGTATTTCTCGGACTTCCCCGAGCAGGGAACACCTGTGACTGAAGAGAGCTGCGTGGAGTTTTGTCTCGAGCTCCCCCAATCAATGACAATGGTTCCGGAATCCTGAGCGTGGGGAGGTTCCACCAACGGTCGGCAGCGCGTGGTTTCTAACGGAATGCCAGTGCTCTTCTCCCCTGAGGGTTTTCCTCATGTCTCTGTGCTAGGGAAAGCTAGGGGGGGTTGCAGGAAATCCCAGTGACAGAGGCTGACTCCCCAAGGTCAGGGAAGGTATTTCTCGCACTTCCCCGTGCAGGGAACACCTGTGATTGAAGAGTTATGCGTCGAGTTGTCTCTCGAGCTCCCCCACTCAATGACAATGGTTCCGGAATCCTGAGCGTGGGGAGGTTCCACCAACGGTCGGCAGCGAGTGGGTTCTAAGGGAATGCGTGTGCTAGTCTCCCCTGAGGGTTTTCCTCATGTCTATGTGCCAGGGAATGCTAGGGGGTGTTGCAGGAAATCCCAGTGACAGAGGCTGCCTCCCCAAGGTCAGGGAAGTTATTTCTCAGACTTCCCCTAGCAGGGAACACCTGTCACTGAAGAGAGCTGCGTGGAGTTGTCTCTCGAGCTCCCCCACTCAATGACAATGGTTCCGGAATCCTGAGCGTGGGGAGGTTCCACCAACGGTCGGCAGCGCTTGGGTTCTAACGGAATGCCTGTGCTCGTCTCCCCTGAGGGTTTTTCTCATTTCTCTGTGCCAGGGAATGCTAGGGGCGTTTGCAGGAAATCCCAGTGACAGAGGCTGCCTCCCCAAGGTCAGGGAAGTTATTTCTCGGACTTCCCCGATCAGGGAACACCTGTGACTGAAGAGAGCTTCGTGGAGCTGTCTCTCGAGCTCCCCCACTCAATGAATGTGGTTCCGGAATCCTGAGCGTGGGGAGGTTCCACCAACGGTCGGCAGCGCATGGGTTCTAAAGGAATGCCTGTGCTCGTCTCCCCTGAGGGTTTTCCTCATGTCTCTGTGCCAGGGAAAGCTTGCGGGTGTTGCAGGAAATCCCAGTGACAGAAGCTGCCTCCCCAAGTTCAGGGAAGGTATTTCTCGGACTTCCCCGAGCAGCGAACACCTGTGACTGTAGAGAGTTGCGTGGAGTTGTCTCTCGAGCTCCCCCACTCAATAACAATGTTTCCGGAATCCTGATCGTGGGGAGGTTCCACCAAAGGTCGGCAGCGCGTGGTTTCTAAGGGAATGCATGTGCTCGTCTCCACTGAGGGTTTTCCTCATGTCTCTGTGCCAGGGAATGCTAGGAGTGTTTCCAGGAAATCCCAGTGACAGAGGCTGCCTCCCTAAGGTCAGGGAAGGTATTTCTCGCACTTCCCCGAGCAGGGAACACCTGTGACTGAAGAGCACTTCGTGGAGTTGTCTCTCGAGATCCCCCACTCATTGACTATGCTTCCGGAATCCTGAGCGTGGGGAGGTTCCACCAACGGTCGGCAGCGCGTGGGTTCTAATGGAGTGCCTGTGCTCGTCTCCCCTTAGTGTTTTCTTCATGTCTCTGTGCAGGGAATGCTAGGGGGGGTTGCAGGAAATCCCAGTGACAGAGGCTGCCTCCCCAAGATCAGGGAAGGTATTTCTCGCACTTCCCCGAGCAGGGAACACCTGTGATTGAAGACAACTGCGTCGAGTTGTCTCTGGAACTCCCCCACTCAATGACAATGTTTCCGGAATCCTGAGCGTGGGGAGGTTCCACCAACGGTCGGCAGCGCGTGGGTTCTAATGGAGTGCCTGTGCTCGTCTCCCCTGAGGGTTTTCTTCATGTCTCTGTGCCAGGGAATTCTAGGGGGGGTTGCAGGAAATCCCAGTGACAGAGGCTGCCTCCCCAAGGTCAGGGAAGGTATTTCTCGCACTTCCCCGAGCAGGGAACACCTGTGACTGAAGAGAGCTGCGTCGAGTTCTCTCTCGAACTCCCCCACTCAATGACAATGGTTCCGGAATCCTGAGCGTGGGGAGGTTCCACCAACTGTCGGCAGCGCGTCGGTTCTAAGGGAATGCCTGTGCTCGTCTCCCCTGAGGGTTTTCCTCATGTCTCTGTGCCAGGGAATCCTAGGGGGTGTTGCAGGAAATCCCAGTGACAGAGGCTGCCTCCCCAAGGGCAGAGAAGTTATTTCTCGGACTTCCCCGGGCAGGGAACACCTGTGACTGAAGAGAGCTGCGTGGAGTTGTCTCTCGAGCTCCCCCACTCAATGACAATGGTTCCGGAATCCTGAGAGTGGGGAGGTTCCACCAACGGTCGGCAGCGCTTTGGTTCGAAGTGAAAGCCTGTGCTCGTCTCCCCTGAGGGTTTTCCCCATGTCTCTGTGCCAGGGAATGCTAGGGATTGTTGCAGGAAGTCCCAGTGACAGAGGCTGCCTCCCCAAGGGCAGAGAAGTTATTTCTCGGACTTCCCCGGGCAGGGAACACCTGTGAATGAAGAGAGCTGCGTCGAGTTGTCTCTCGAACTCCCCCACTCAATGACAATGTTTCCAGAATCCTGAGCGTGGGGAGGTTCCACCAAAGGTCGGCAGCGCGTGGGTTCTAACGGAATGCCTGTGCTCGGCTCCCCTGAGTGTTTTCCTCATGTCTTTGTGCCAGGGAATGCTAGGGATTGTTGCAGGAAATCCCAATGACAGAGGCTGCCTCCCCAAGGTCAGAAAGTTATTACTCGGACTTCCCCGAGCAGGGAACACCTGTGACTGAAGAGAGCTGCGTGGAGTTGTCTCTCGAGATCCCCCACTCAATGACTATGGTTCCGGAATCCTGAGCGTGGGGAGGTTCCACCAACGGTCGGCAGCGCGTGGGTTCTAAGGGAGTGCCTGTGCTCGTCTCCTCTGAGGGTTTTCCTCATTTCTCTGTGCTAGGGAATGCTAGGGATTGTTGCAGGAAATCCCAGTGACAGAGGCTGCCTCCCCAAGGTAAGGGAAGGTATTTCTCGCACTTCCCCAAGCTGGGAACACCTGTGACTGAAGAGAGCTGCGTGGACTTGTCTCTCGATCTCCCCAACTCAATGACAATGTTTCCGGAATCCTGAGCGTGCGGAGGTTCCACCAACGGTCGGCAGCGCGTGGGTTCTAAGGGAATGCCTGTGCTTGTCTCCCCTGAGGGTTTTCCTCATCTCTCTGTGCCAGGGAATGCTAGGGGGTGTTGCAGGAAATCCCAGTGACAGAGGCTGCCTCCCCAAGGTCAGGGAAGTTATTTCTCGGACTTCCCCGAGCAGGGAACACCTGTGACTGAAGAGAGCTGCGTGGAGTTGTCTCTCGAGCTCCCCCACTCAATGACAATGGTTCCGGAATCCTGAGCGTGGGGAGGTTCCACCAACGGTCGGCAGCGCTTGGGTTCTGAGGGAATGCCTGTGCTAGTGTCCCCTGAGGTTTTTCCTCATGTCTCTGTGCCAGGGAATGCTATGGGGTGTTGCAGGAAATCCCAGTGTCAGAGGCTGCCTCCCCAAGAGCAGGGAAGTTATTTCTCGGACTTCCCCTAGCAGGGATCACCTGTGACTGAAGAGAGCTGCGTGGAGTTGTCTCTCGAGCTCCCCCACTCAATGACAATGGTTCCGGAATCCTGAGCGTGGGGAGGTTCCACCAACGGTCGGCAGCGCTTGGGTTCTAACGGAATGCCTGTGCTCGTCACCCCTGAGTTTTTCTCTCATGTCTCTGTGCCAGGGAATGCTAGGGGTGTTTGCAGGAAATCCAAGTGACAGAGGCTGCCTCCCCAAGGTCAGGGAAGTTATTTCTCGGACTTCCCCGATCAGGGAACACCTGTGACTGAAGAGAGCTGCGTGGAGTTGTCTCTCGAGCTCCCCCACTCAATGACAATGGTTCCGGAATCCTGAGCGTGAGGAGGTTCCACCATCGGTCGGCAGCGCGTGGGTTCTAAGGGAATGCCTGTGCTCGTCTCCCCTGAGGGTTTTCCTCATGTCTCTGTGCCAGGGAATGCTAGCGGGTGTTGCAGGAAATCCCAGTGACAGAGGCTGCCTCCCCAAGGTCAGGGAAGTTATTTCTCGGACTTCCCCGAGCAGGGAACACCTGTGACTGAAGAGTGTTTTGTGGAGTTGTCTCTCGAGATCCCCCGCTCAATGACAATGGTTCCGGAATCCTGAGCGTGGGGAGGTTCCACCAGCGGTCTGCAGCGCGTGGTTTCTAAGGGAATGCCTGTGCTCGTCTTCCCTGAGGGTTTTCCTCATTTCTCTGTGCCAGGGAATGCTAGGGGCGTTTGCAGGAAATCCCAGTGACAGAGGCTGCCTCCCCAAGGTCAGGGAAGTTATTTCTCGGACTTCCCCGAGCAGGGAACACCTGTGACTGAAGAGAGCTTCGTGGAGTTGTCTCTCGAGCTCCCCCACTCAATGACTGTGGTTCCGGAATCCTGAGCGTGGGGAGGTTCCACAAACGGTCGGCAGCGCGTGGGTTCTAAGGGAATGCCTGTGCTCGTCTCCCCTGAGGGTTTTCCTCATGTCTCTGTGCCAGGGAATGCTTGCGGGTGTTGCAGGAAATCCCAGTGACAGAAGCTGCCTCCCCAAGTTCAGGGAAGGTATTTCTCGGACTTCCCAGAGCAGCGAAAACCTGTGACTGTAGAGAGTTGCGTGGAGTTGTCTCTCGAGCTCCCCCACACAATAACAATGGTTCCGGAATCCTGATCGTGGGGAGGTTCCACCAAAGGTCGGCAGCGCGTGGTTTCTAAGGGAATGCCTGTGCTCGTCTCCACTGAGGGTTTTCCTCATGTCTCTGTGCCAGGGAATGCTAGGAGTGTTTCCAGGAAATCCCAGTGACAGAGGCTGCCTCCCCAAGGTCAGGGAAGGTATTTCTCGCACTTCCCCGAGCAGGGAACACCTGTGACTGAAGAGCACTTCGTGGAGTTGTCTCTCGAGATCCCCCACTCATTGACTATGGTTCCGCAATCCTGAGCGTGGGGAGGTTCCACCAACGGTCGGCAGCGCGTGGGATCTTAGGGAGTGCCTGTGCTCGTCTCCCCTGAGGGTTTTCTTCATGTGTCTGAGCCAGGGAATGCTAGGGGGGGTTGCAGGAAATCCCAGTGACAGAGGCTGCCTCCCCAAGGTCAGGGAAGGTATTTCTCGCACTTCCCCGAGCAGGGAACACCTGTGAGTGAAGAGAGCTGCGTAAAGTTCTCTCTCGAACTCCCCCACTCAATGACAATGATTCCGGAATCCTGAGCGTGGGGAGGTTCCACCAACGGTCGGCAGCGCGTGGGTTACAACGGAATGCCTGTGCTCGTCTCCCCTGAGGGTTTTCTTCATGTTCTGTGCCAGGGAATGCTAGGGGGTGTTGCAGGAAATCCCAGTGACAGAGGCTGCCTCCCCAAGGGTAGGGAAGTTATTTCTCGGACTTCCCCGGGCAGGGAACTCCTGTGACTGAAGAGAGCTGCGTGGAGTTTTCTCTCGAGCTCCCCCACTCAATGACAATGGTTCCGGAATCCTGAGCGTGGGGAGGTTCCACCAACGGTCGGCAGCGCGTTGGTTCGAAGGGAATGCCTGTGCTCGTCTCCCCTGAGGGTTTTCCTCATGTCTCTGTGCCAGGGAATGCTAGGGGGTTTGCAGGAAATCCCAGTGACAGAGGCTGCCTCCCCAAGGTCAGGGAAGCTATTTCTCGGACTTCCCCGTGCAGGGAACACCTGTGACTGAAGAGAGCTGCGTGGAGTTGTCTCTCGAGCTCCCCCACTCAATGACAATGGTTCCGGAATCCTGAGCGTGGGGAGGTTCCACCAACTGTTGGCAGCGCGTGGGTTTTAAGGGAGTGCCTGTTCTCAACTCCCCTGAGGGTTTTCCTCATGTCTCTGTGCCAGGGAATGCTAGGGGGTGTTGCAGGAAATCCCAGTGACAGAGGCTGCCTCCCCAAGGTCAGGGAAGGTATTTCTCTCACTTCCCCAAGCAGGGAACACCTGTGACTGAAGACAGCTGTGTCGAGTTTCTCTCGAACTCCCCCACTCAATGACAATGTTTCCAGAATCCTGAGCGTGGGGAGGTTCCACCAACGGTCGGCAGCGCTTGGGTTCTAACGGAATGCTTGTGCTCGTCACCCCTGAGGTTTTCTCTCATTTCTCTGTGCCAGGGAATGCTAGGGGGGTTTGCAGGAAATCCCAGTGACAGAGGCTGCCTCCCCAAGGTCAGGGAAGTTATTTCTCGGACTTCCCCGATTAGGGAACACCTGTGACTGAAGAGAGCTGCGTGGAGTTGTCTCTCGAGCTCCCCCACTCAATGACAATGGTTCCGGAATCCTGAGCGTGAGGAGGTTCCACCATCGGTCGGCAGCGCGTGGGTTCTAAGGGATTGCCTGTGCTCGTCTCCCCTGAGGGTTTTCCTCATGTCTCTGTGCCAGGGAATGCTAGCGGGTGTTGCAGGAAATCCCAGTGACAGAGGCTGCCTCCCCAAGGTCAGGGAAGCTATTTCTCGCACTCCCCCAAGCAGGGAACACCTGTGACTGAAGAGAGCTGCGTCGAGTTGTCTCTCGAACTCCCCCAATCAATGACAATGTTTCCAGAATCCTGAGCGTGGGGAGGTTCCACCAAAGGTCGGCAGCGCATGGGTTCTAACGGAATGCCTGTTCTCGGCTCCCCTGAGGGTTTTCCTCATGTCTTTGTGCCAGGGAATGCTAGGGATTGTTGCAGGAAATCCCAGTGACAGAGGCTGCATCCCCAAGGTCAGAAAGTTATTACTCGGACTTCCCCGAGCAGGGAACACCTGTGACTGAAGAGAGCTTCGTGGAGTTGTCTCTCGAGCTCCCCCACTCAATGACTGTGGTTCCGGAATCCTGAGCGTGGGGAGTTTCCAACAACGGTCGGCAGCGCGCGGGTTCTAAGGGAATGCCTGTGCTCGTCTCCCCTGAGGGTTTTCCTCATGTCTCTGTGCCAGGGAATGCTTGCGGGTGTTGCAGGAAATCCCAGTGACAGAAGCTGCCTCCCCAAGTTCAGGGAAGGTATTTCTCGGACTTCCCAGAGCAGCGAACACCTGTGACTTTAGAGAGTTGCGTGGAGTAGTCTCTCGTTCTCCCCCACTCAATAACAATGGTTCCGGAATCCTGATCGTGGGGAGGTTCCACCAACGGTCGGCAGCGCGTGGGTTCTAACGGAATGCCTGTGCTCGGCTCCCCTGAGGGTTTTCCTAATGTCTTTGTGCCAGGGAATGCTAGGGCTTGTTTGAGGAAATCCCAGTGACAGAGGCTGCCTCCCCAAGGTCAGGAAAGTTATTTCTCGGACTTCCCCGAGCAGGGAAAACCTGTGACTGAAGAGAGCTGCGTGCAGTTGTCTCTCGAGATCCCCCACTCAATGACTACGGTTCCGGAATCCTGTGCGTGGGGAGGTTCCACCAACGGTCGGCAGCGCGTGGGTTCTATGGGAGTGCCTGTGCTCGTCTCCTCTGAGGGTTTTCCTCATGTCTCTGTGCTAGGGAATGCTAGGGATTGTTGCAGGAAATCCCAGTGACAGAGACTGCCTCCACAAGGTCAGGGAATGTATTTCACGCACTTCCCCAAGCTGGGAACACCTGTGACTGAAGAGAGCTGCGTCGAGTTGTCTCTCGATCTCCCCAACTCAATGACAATGTTTCCGGAATCCTGAGCGTGCGGAGGTTCCACCAACGGTCGGCAGCGTGTGGGTTCTAAGGGAATGCCTGTGCTTGTCTCCCCTGAGGGTTTTCCTCATGTCTCTGTGCCAGGGAATGCTAGGGGGTGTTGCAGGAAATCCCAGTGACAGAGGCTGCCTCCCCAAGGGTAGGGAAGTTATTTCTCGGACTTCCCCGGGCAGGGAACTCCTGTGACTGAAGAGAGCTGCGTGGAGTTTTCTCTCGAGCTCCCCCACTCAATGACAATGGTTCCGGAATCCTGAGCGTGGGGAGGTTCCACCAACGGTCGGCAGCGCGTTGGTTCGAAGGGAATGCCTGTGCTCGTCTCCCCTGAGGGTTTTCCTCATGTCTCTGTGCCAGGGAATGCTAGGGGGTTTGCAGGAAATCCCAGTGACAGAGGCTGCCTCCCCAAGGTCAGGGAAGCTATTTCTCGGACTTCCCCGTGCAGGGAACACCTGTGACTGAAGAGAGCTGCGTGGAGTTGTCTCTCGAGCTCCCCCACTCAATGACAATGGTTCCGGAATCCTGAGCGTGGGGAGGTTCCACCAACTGTTGGCAGCGCGTGGGTTTTAAGGGAGTGCCTGTTCTCAACTCCCCTGAGGGTTTTCCTCATGTCTCTGTGCCAGGGAATGCTAGGGGGTGTTGCAGGAAATCCCAGTGACAGAGGCTGCCTCCCCAAGGTCAGGGAAGGTATTTCTCTCACTTCCCCAAGCAGGGAACACCTGTGACTGAAGACAGCTGTGTCGAGTTTCTCTCGAACTCCCCCACTCAATGACAATGTTTCCAGAATCCTGAGCGTGGGGAGGTTCCACCAACGGTCGGCAGCGCTTGGGTTCTAACGGAATGCTTGTGCTCGTCACCCCTGAGGTTTTCTCTCATTTCTCTGTGCCAGGGAATGCTAGGGGGGTTTGCAGGAAATCCCAGTGACAGAGGCTGCCTCCCCAAGGTCAGGGAAGTTATTTCTCGGACTTCCCCGATTAGGGAACACCTGTGACTGAAGAGAGCTGCGTGGAGTTGTCTCTCGAGCTCCCCCACTCAATGACAATGGTTCCGGAATCCTGAGCGTGAGGAGGTTCCACCATCGGTCGGCAGCGCGTGGGTTCTAAGGGAATGCCTGTGCTCGTCTCCCCTGAGGGTTTTCCTCATGTCTCTGTGCCAGGGAATGCTAGCGGGTGTTGCAGGAAATCCCAGTGACAGAGGCTGCCTCCCCAAGGTCAGGGAAGCTATTTCTCGCACTCCCCCAAGCAGGGAACACCTGTGACTGAAGAGAGCTGCGTCGAGTTGTCTCTCGAACTCCCCCACTCAATGACAATGTTTCCAGAATCCTGAGCGTGGGGAGGTTCCACCAAAGGTCGGCAGCGCATGGGTTCTAACGGAATGCCTGTTCTCGGCTCCCCTGAGGGTTTTCCTCATGTCTTTGTGCCAGGGAATGCTAGGGATTGTTGCAGGAAATCCCAGTGACAGAGGCTGCATCCCCAAGGTCAGAAAGTTATTACTCGGACTTCCCCGAGCAGGGAACACCTGTGACTGAATAGAGCTTCGTGGAGTTGTCTCTCGAGCTCCCCCACTCAATGACTGTGGTTCCGGAATCCTGAGCGTGGGGAGGTTCCAACAACGGTCGGCAGCGCGCGGGTTCTAAGGGAATGCCTGTGCTCGTCTCCCCTGAGGGTTTTCCTCATGTCTCTGTGCCAGGGAATGCTTGCGGGTGTTGCAGGAAATCCCAGTGACAGAAGCTGCCTCCCCAAGTTCAGGGAAGGTATTTCTCGGACTTCCCAGAGCAGCGAACACCTGTGACTGTAGAGAGTTGCGTGGAGTAGTCTCTCGATCTCCCCCACTCAATAACAATGGTTCCGGAATCCTGATCGTGGGGAGGTTCCACCAACGGTCGGCAGCGCGTGGGTTCTAACGGAATGCCTGTGCTCGGCTCCCCTGAGGGTTTTCCTAATGTCTTTGTGCCAGGGAATGCTAGGGCTTGTTTGAGGAAATCCCAGTGACAGAGGCTGCCTCCCCAAGGTCAGGAAAGTTATTTCTCGGACTTCCCCGAGCAGGGAAAACCTGTGACAGAAGAGAGCTGCGTGCAGTTGTCTCTCGAGATCCCCCACTCAATGACTACGGTTCCGGAATCCTGTGCGTGGGGAGGTTCCACCAACGGTCGGCAGCGCGTGGGTTCTAAGGGAGTGCCTGTGCTCGTCTCCTCTGAGGGTTTTCCTCATGTCTCTGTGCTAGGGAATGCTAGGGATTGTTGCAGGAAATCCCAGTGACAGAGACTGCCTCCACAAGGTCAGGGAATGTATTTCACGCACTTCCCCAAGCTGGGAACACCTGTGACTGAAGAGAGCTGCGTCGAGTTGTCTCTCGATCTCCCCAACTCAATGACAATGTTTCCGGAATCCTGAGCGTGCGGAGGTTCCACCAACGGTCGGCAGCGTGTGGGTTCTAAGGGAATGCCTGTGCTTGTCTCCCCTGAGGGTTTTCCTCATGTCTCTGTGCCAGGGAATGCTAGGGGGTGTTGCAGGAAATCCCAGTGACAGAGGCTGCCTCCCCAAGGTCATGGAAGTTATTTCTCGGACTTCCCCGAGCAGGGAACACCTGTGAGTGAAGAGAGCTGCGTGGAGTTGTCTCTCGAGCTCCCCCACTCAATGACAATGGTTCCGGAATCCTGAGCGTGGGGAGGTTCCACCATCGGTCGGCAGCGCGTGGTTTCTAAGGGAATGTCTGTGCTCGTCTCCCCTGAGGGTTTTCCTCATGTCTCTGTGCCAGGGAATGCTAGGGGTTGTTGCAGGAATTCCCAGTAACAGAGGCTGCCTCCCCAAAGTCAGGGAAGTTATTTCTCGGACTTCCCCGATCAGGGAACACCTGTGACTGAAGAGAGCTTCGTGGAGTTGTCTCTCGAGCTCCCCCACTCAATGACTGTGGTTCCGGAATCCTGAGCGTGGGGAGGTTCCACCAACGGTCGGCAGCGCGCGGGTTCTAAGGGAATGCCTGTGCTCGTCTCCCCTGAGGGTTTTCCTCATGTCTCTGTGCCAGGGAATGCTTGCGGGTGTTGCAGGAAATCCCAGTGACAGAAGCTGCCTCCCCAAGTTCAGGGAAGGTATTTCTCGGACTTCCCCGAGCAGCGAACACCTGTGACTGTAGAGAGTTGCGTGGAGTTGTCTCTCGATCTCCCCCACTCAATAACAATGGTTCCGGAATCCTGATCGTGGGGAGGTTCCACCAACGGTCGGCAGCGCGTGGGTTCTAACGGAATGCCTGTGCTCGACTCCCCTGAGTGTTTTCCTAATGTCTTTGTGCCAGGGAATGCTAGGGCTTGTTTGAGGAAATCCCAGTGACAGAGGCTGCCTCCCCAAGGTCAGGAAAGTTATTTCTCGGACTTCCCCGAGCAGGGAAAACCTGTGACTGAAGAGAGCTGCGTGCAGTTGTCTCTCGAGATCCCCCACTCAATGACTACGGTTCCGGAATCCTGTGCGTGGGGAGGTTCCACCAACGGTCGGCAGCGCGTGGGTTCTAAGGGAGTGCCTGTGCTCGTCTCCTCTGAGGGTTTTCCTCATGTCTCTGTGCTAGGGAATGCTAGGGATTGTTGCAGGAAATCCCAGTGACAGAGACTGCCTCCACAAGGTCAGGGAATGTATTTCACGCACTTCCCCAAGCTGGGAACACCTGTGACTGAAGAGAGCTGCGTCGAGTTGTCTCTCGATCTCCCCAACTCAATGACAATGGTTCCGGAATCCTGAGCGTGCGGAGGTTCCACCAACGGTCGGCAGCGCGTGGGTTCTAAGGGAATGCCTGTGCTTCTCTCCCCTGAGAGTTTTCCTCATATCTCTGTGCCAGGGAATGCTAGGGGGTGTTGCAGGAAAACCCAGTGACAGAGGCTGCCTCCCCAAGGTCAGGGAAGTTATTTCTCGGAATTCCCCGAGCAGGGAACACCTGTGACTGAAGAGAGCTGCGTGGAGTTGTCTCTCGAGCTCCCCCACTCAATGACAATGGTTCCGGAATCCTGAGCGTGGGGAGGTTCCACCATCGGTCCCCAGCGCGTGGTTTCTAAGGGAATGCCTGTGCTCGTCTCCCCTGAGGGTTTTCCTCATTTCTCTGTGCCAGGGAATGCTAGGAGGGTTTGCAGGAAATCCCAGTGACAGAGGCTGCCTCCCCAAGGTCAGGGAAGGTGTTTCTCGGACTTCCCCGAGCAGGGAACACCTGTGAATGAAGAGAGCTGCGTGGACTTGTCTCTCGAGATCCCCCACTCATTGACTATGGTTCCGGAATCCTGAGCGTGGGGAGGTTCCACCAACGGTCGGCAGAGCGTGGGTTCTAAGGGAGTGCCTGTGCTCGTCTCCCCTGAGGGTTTTCTTAATGTCTCTGTGCCAGGGAATGCTAGGAGGGTTTGCAGGAAATCCCAGTGACAGAGGCTGCCTCCCCAAGTTTAGGGAAGATATTTCTCGGACTTCCCCGAGCAGGGAACACCTGTGACTGAAGAGAGCTGCGTGGAGTTATCTCTCGAGATCCCCCACTCAATGACTGTGGTTCCGGAATCCTGAGCGTGGGGAGGTTCCACCAACGGTCTGCAGCGCGTGGGTTCTAAGGGAGTGCCTGTGCTCGACTCCCGTGAGGGTTTTCCTCATGTCTCTGTGCCAGGGAATGCTAGGGGAGGTTGCAGGAAATCCCAGTGACAGAGGCGGCCTCCCCAAGCTCAGGGAAGGTATTTCTCGCACTTCCCCGAACAGGGAACACCTGTGACTGAAGAGAGCTGCGTGGAGTTGTCTCTTGAGCTCCCCCACTCAATGACAATGGTTCCGGAATCCTGAGCGTGGGGAGGTTCCACCAACGGTCGGCAGCGCGTGGGTTCTAAGGGAATGCCTGTGCTCGTCTCCCCTGAGGGTTTTCCTCATTTCTCTGTGCCAGGGAATGCTAGGGGGGGTTGCAGGAAATCCCAGTGACAGAGACTGCCTCCCCAAGGTCAGAGAAGGTATTTCTCGGACTTCCCCGAGCAGGGAACACCTGTGACTGAAGAGAGCTGCGTGGAGTTGTCTCTCGAGCTCCCCCACTCAGTGACAATGGTTCCGGAATCCTGAGCGTGAGGAGGTTCCACCAACGGTCGGCAGAGCGTGGGTTATAACGGAATGCCTGTGCTCGTCTCCCCTGAGGGTTTTCCTCATGTCTCTGTGCCAGGGAATGCTAGGGGTGGTTGCAGGAAATCCCAGTGACAGAGGCTGCCTCCCCAAGGTCAGGGTAGGTATTTCTCTGACTTCCCCGAGCAGGGAACACCTGTGACTGAAGAGAGCTGCGTGGAGTTGTCTCTCGAGCTCCCCCAATCAATGACAATGGTTCCGGAATCCTGAGCGTGGGGATGTTCCACCAACGGTCGGCAGCGCGTGGGTTCTTACGGAATGCCTGTGCTCGTCTCCCCTGAGGGTTTTCCTCATGTCTCTATGCCAGGGAATGCTAGGGGGGGTTGCAGGAAATCCCAGTGACAGAGGCTGCCTCCCCAAGGTCAGGGAAGCTATTTCTCGGACTTCCCCGAGCAGGGAAAACCTGTGACTGAAGAGGGCTGCGTGCAGTTGTCTCTCGAGCTCCCCCACTCAATGACTATGGTTCCGGAATCCTGTGCGTGGGGAGGTTCCACCAACGGTCGGCAGCGCGTGGGTTCTAAGGGAGTGCCTGTGCTCGTCTCCTCTGAGGGTTTTCCTCATGTCTCTGTGCTAGGGAATGCTAGGGATTGTTGCAGGAAATCCCAGTGACAGAGACTGCCTCCACAAGGTCAGGGAATGTATTTCTCGCACTTCCCAAAGCTGGGAACACCTGTGACTGAAGAGAGCTGCGTCGAGTTGTCTCTCGATCTCCCCAACTCAATGACAATGGTTTCGGAATCCTGAGCGTGCGGAGGTTCCACCAACGGTCGGCAGCGCGTGGGTTCTAAGGGAATGCCTGTGCTCGTCTCCCCTGAGGGTTTTCCTCATTTCTCTGTGCCAGGGAATGCTAGGAGGGTTTGCAGGAAATCCCAGTGACAGAGGCTGCCTCCCCAAGGTCAGGGAAGGTATTTCTCGGACTTGCCCGAGCAGGGAACACCTGTGAATGAAGAGAGCTGCGTGGACTTGTCTCTCGAGATCCCCCACTCATTGACTATTGTTCCGGAATCCTGAGCGTGGGGAGGTTCCACCAACGGTCGGCAGAGCGTGGGTTCTAAGGGAGTGCCTGTGCTCCTCTCCCCTGAGGGTTTTCTTAATGTCTCTGTGCCAGGGAATGCTAGGAGGGTTTGCAGGAAATCCCAGTGACAGAGGCTGCCTCCCCAAGTTTAGGGAAGGTATTTCTCGGACTTCCCCGAGCAGGGAACACCTGTGACTGAAGAGAGCTGCGTGGAGTTATCTCTCGAGATCCCCCACTCAATGACTGTGGTTCCGGAATCCTGAGCGTGGGGAGGTTCCACCAACGGTCGGCAGCGCGTGGGTTCTAAGGGAGTGCCTGTGCTCGACTCCCGTGAGGGTTTTCCTCATGTCTCTGTGCCAGGGAATGCTAGGGGGGTTGCAGGAAATCCCAGTGACAGAGGCGGCCTCCCCAAGCTCAGGGAAGGTATTTCTCGCACTTCCCCGAACAGGGAACACCTGTGACTGAAGAGAGCTGCGTGGAGTTGTCTCTTGAGCTCCCCCACTCAATGACAATGGTTCCGGAATCCTGAGCGTTGGGAGGTTCCACCAACGGTCGGCAGCGCGTGGGTTCTAAGGGAATGCCTGTGCTCGTCTCCCCTGAGGGTTTTCCTCATGTCTCTGTGCCAGGGAATGCTAGGGGGGGTTGCAGGAAATCCCAGTGACAGAGAATGCCTCCCCAAGGTCAGGGAAGGTATTTCTCGGACTTCCCCGAGCAGGGAACACCTGTGACTGAAGAGAGCTGCGTGGAGTTTTCTCTCGAGCTCCCCCACTCAATGACAATGGTTCCGGAATCCTGAGCGTGAGGAGGTTCCACCAACGGTCGGCAGAGCGTGGGTTATAACGGAATGCCTGTGCTCGTCTCCCCTGAGGGTTTTCCTCATGTCTCTGTGCCAGGGAATGCTAGGGGTGGTTGCAGGAAATCCCAGTGACAGAGGCTGCCTCCCCAAGGGCAGGGTAGGTATTTCTCGGACTTCCCCGAGCAGGGAACACCTGTGACTGAAGAGAGCTGCGTGGAGTTGTCTCTCGAGCTCCCCCACTCAATGACAATGGTTCCGGAATCCTGAGCGTGAGGAGGTTCCACCAACGGTCGGCAGCGCGTGGGTTCTTACGGAATGCCTGTGCTCGTCTCCCCTGAGTGTTTTCCTCATGTCTCTATGCCAGGGAATGCTAGGGGGGGTTGCAGGAAATCCCAGTGACAGAGGCTGCCTCCCCAGGGTCAGGGAAGGTATTTCTCGGACTTCCCCGAGCAGGGAACACCTGTGACTGAAGAGAGCTGCGTGGAGTTGTCTCTCGAGCTCCCCCACGCAATGACAATATTTCCGGAATCCTGAGCGTGGGGAGGTTCAACCAACGGTCGGCAGCGCGTGGGTTCTAAGGGAATGCCTGTGTTCGTCTCCCCTGAGCGTTTTCCTCATGTCTCTGTGCCAGGGTATGCTAGGGGTGGTTGCAGGAAATCCCAGTGACAGAGGCTGCCTCCCCAAGGTCAGAGAAGGTGTTTCTCGGACTTCCCCGAGCAGGGAACACCTGTGACTGAAGAGAGCTGCGTGGAGTTGTCTCTCGAGCTCCCCCACTCAATGACAATGGTTCCGGAATCCTGAGCGTGAGGAGGTTCCACCATCGGTCGGCAGCGCGTGGGTTCAAAGGGAATGCCTGTGCTCGTCTCCCCTGAGGGTTTTCCTCATGTCTCTGTGCCAGGGAATGCTAGCGGGTGTTGCAGGAAATCCCAGTGACAGAGGCTGCCTCCCCAAGGTCAGGGAAGTTATTTCTCGGACTTCCCCGAGAAGGGAACACCTGTGACTGAAGAGAGTTTCGTGGAGTTGTCTCTCGAGCTCCCCCACTCAATGACAATGGTTCCGGAATCCTGAGCGTGGGGAGGTTCCACCAACGGTCGGCAGCGCGTGGTTTCTAAGGGAATGCCTGTGCTCGTCTCCACTGACGGTTTTCCTCATGTCTCTGTGCCAGGGAATGCTAGGAGGGTTTCCAGGAAATCCCAGTGACAGAGGCTGCCTCCCCAAGGTCAGGGAAGTTATTTCTCGCACTTCCCCGAGCAGGGAACACCTGTGACTGAAGAGAGCTTCGTGGAGTTGTCTCTCGAGATCCCCCACTCATTGACTATGGTTCCGGAATCCTGAGCGTGGGGAGGTTCCACCAACGGTCGGCAGCGCGTGGGTTCTAAGGGAGTGCCTGTGCTCGTCTCCCCTGATGGTTTTCTTCATGTCTCTGAGCCAGGGAATGCTAGGGGGTGTTGCAGGAAATCCCAGTGACAGAAGCTGCCTCCCCAAGGTCAGGGAAGTTATTTCTCGCACTTCCCCGAGCAGGGAACACCTGTGATTGAAGAGAGCTGCGTAAAGTTGTCTCTCGAACTCCCCCACTCAATGACAATGGTTCCGGAATCCTGAGCGTGGGGAGGTTCCACCAACGGTCGGCAGCGCGTGGGTTCTAACGGAATGCCTGTGCTCGTCTCCCCTGAGGGTTTTCCTCATGTCTCTGTGCCAGGGAATCCTAGGGGTTGTTGCAGGAAATCCCAGTGACAGAGGCTGCCTCCCCAAGGCAGAGAAGTTATTTCTCGGACTTCCCCGGGCAGGGAACACCTGTGACTGAAGAGAGCTGCGTGGAGTTGTCTCTCGAGCTCCCCCACTCAATGACAATGGTTCCGGAATCCTGAGCGTGGGGAGGTTCCACCAACGGTCGGCAGCGCGTTGATTCGAAGGGAATGCCTGTGCTCGTCTCCCCTGAGGGTTTTCCCCATGTCTCTGTGCCAGGGAATGCTAGGGGAATTGCACGAAATCCCAGTGACAGAGGCTGCCTCCACAAGGTCAGGGAAGGTATTTCTCGCACTCCCCCAAGCAGGGAACACCTGTGACTGAAGAGAGCTGCGTCGAGTTGTCTCTCGAACTCCCCCAATCAATGACAATGTTTCCAGAATCCTGAGCGTGGGGAGGTTCCACCAACGGTCGGCAGCGCGTGGGTTCTAACGGAATGCCTGTGCTCGGCTCCCCTGAGGGTTTTCCTCATGTCTTTGTGCCAGGGAATGCTAGGGATTGTTGCAGGAAATCCCAGTGACAGAGGCTGCCTCCCCAATGTCAGAAAGTTATTACTCGGACTTCCCCGAGCAGGGAACACCTGTGACTGAAGAGAGCTGCGTGGAGTTGTCTCTCGAGATCCCCCACACAATGACTATGGTTCCGGAATCCTGAGCGTGGGGAGGTTCCACCAACGGTCGGCAGCGCGTGGGTTCTAAGGGAGTGCCTGTGCTCGTCTCCTCTGAGGGTATTCCTCATGTCTCTGTGCCAGGGAATGCTTGCGGGTGTTGCAGGAAATCCCAGTGACAGAAGCTGCCTCCCCAAGTTCAGGGAAGGTATTTCTCGGACTTCCCCGAGCAGCGAACACCTGTGACTGTAGAGAGTTGCGTGGAGTTGTCTCTCGATCTCCCCCACTCAATAACAATGGTTCCGGAATCCTGATCGTGGGGAGGTTCCACCAAAGGTCGGCAGCACGTGGTTTCTAAGGGAATGCCAGTGCTCGTCTCCACTGAGGGTTTTCCTCATGTCTCTGTGCCAGGGAATGCTAGGAGTGTTTCCAGGAAATCCCAGTGACAGAGGCTGCCTCCCCAAGGTCAGGGAAGGTATTTCTCGCACTTCCCCGAGCAGGGAACACCTGTGACTGAAGAGCATTTCGTGGAGATGTCTCTCGAGATCCCCCACTCATTGACTATGGTTCCGCAATCCTGAGCGTGGGGAGGTTCCACCAACGGTCGGCAGCGCGTGGGTTCTAAGGGAGTGCCTGTGCTCGTCTCCCCTGAGGGTTTTCTTCATGTGTCCGAGCCAGGGAATGCTAGGGGGGGTTGCAGGAAATCCCAGTGACAGAGGCTGCCTCCCCAAGGTCAGGGAAGTTATTTCTCGCACTTCCCCGAGCAGGGAACACCTGTGAGTGAAGAGAGCTGCGTAAAGTTGTCTCTCGAACTCCCCCACTCAATGACAATGGTTCCGGAATCCTGAGCGTGGGGAGGTTCCACCAACGGTCGGCAGCGCGTGGGTTATAACGGAATGCCTGTGTTCGTGTCCCCTGAGGGTTTTCCACATGTTCTGTGCCAGGGAATGCTAGGGGGTGTTGCAGGAAATCCCAGTGACAGAGGCTGCCTCCCCAAGGGCAGGGAAGTTATTTCTCGGACTTCCCCGGGCAGGGAACTCCTGTGACTGAAGAGAGCTGCGTGAAGTTGTCTCTCGAGCTCCCCCACTCAATGACAATGGTTCCGGAATCCTGAGCGTGGGGAGGTTCCACCAACGGTCGGCAGCGCGTTGGTTCAAAGGGAATGCCTGTGCTCGTCTCCCCTGAGGGTTTTCCTCATGTCTCTGTGCCAGGGAATGCCAGGGGTTTGCAGGAAATCCCAGTGACAGAGGCTGCCTCCCCAAGGTCAGGGAAGCTATTTCTCGGACCTCCCCGAGCAGGGAACACCTGTGACTGAAGAGAGCTTCGTGGAGTTGTCTCTCGAGATCCCCCACTCAATGACTATGGTTCCGGAATCCTGAGCGTGGGGAGGTTCCACCTACTGTTGGCAGCGCGTGGGTTCTAAGGGAGTGCCAGTTCTCATCTCCCCTGAGGGTTTTCCTCATTTCTCTGTGCCAGGGAATGCTAGGGGGTGTTGCAGGAAATCCCAGTGACAGAGGCTGCCTCCCCAAAGTCAGGGAAGGTATTTCTCTCACTTCCCCAAGCAGGGAACACCTGTGACTGAAGAGAGCTGCGTCGAGTTTCTCTCGAAGTCCCCCACTCAATGACAATGTTTCCAGAATCCTGAGCGTGGGGAGGTTCCACCAACGGTCGGCAGCGCGTGGGTTCTAACGGAATGCCTGTGCTCGGCTCCCCTGAGGGTTTTCCTCATGTCTTTGTGCCAGGGAATGCTAGGGCTTGTTGCAGGAAATCCCAGTGACAGAGGCTGCCTCCCCAAGGTCAGGAAAGTTATTTCTCGGACTTCCCCGAGCAGGGAACACCTGTGACTGAAGAGAGCTGCGTGCAGTTGTCTCTCGAGATCCCCCACTCAATGACTATGGTTCCGGAATCCTGTGCGTGGGGAGGTTCCACCAACGGTCGGCAGCGCGTGGGTTCTAAGGGAGTGCCTGTGCTCGTCTCCTCTGAGGGTTTTCCTCATGTCTCTGTGCTAGGGAATGCTAGGGATTGTTGCAGGAAATCCCAGTGACAGAGACTGCTTCCACAAGGTCAGGGAATGTATTTCTCGCACTTCCCCAAGCTGGGAACACCTGTGACAGAAGAGAGCTGCGTGGAGTTGTCTCTCGAGCTCCCCCACTCAATGACAATGGTTCCGGAATCCTGAGCGTGGGGAGGTTCCACCATCGGTCCCCAGCGCGTGGTTTCTAAGGGAATGCCTGTGCTCGTCTCCCCTGAGGGTTTTCCTCATTTCTCTGTGCCAGGGAATGCTAGGAGGGTTTGCAGGAAATCCCAGTGACAGAGGCTGCCTCCCCAAGGTCAGGGAAGGTGTTTCTCGGACTTCCCCGAGCAGGGAACACCTGTGAATGAAGAGAGCTGCGTGGACTTGTCTCTCGAGATCCCCCACTCATTGACTATGGTTCCGGAATCCTGAGCGTGGGGAGGTTCCACCAACGGTCGGCAGAGCGTGGGTTCTAAGGGAGTGCCTGTGCTCGTCTCCCCTGAGGGTTTTCTTAATGTCTCTGTGCCAGGGAATGCTAGGAGGGTTTGCAGGAAATCCCAGTGACAGAGGCTGCCTCCCCATGTTTAGGGAAGATATTTCTCGGACTTCCCCGAGCAGGGAACACCTGTGACTGAAGAGAGCTGCGTGGAGTTATCTCTCGAGATCCCCCACTCAATGACTGTGGTTCCGGAATCCTGAGCGTGGGGAGGTTCCACCAACGGTCGGCAGCGCGTGGGTTCTAAGGGAGTGCCTGTGCTCGACTCCCGTGAGGGTTTTCCTCATGTCTCTGTGCCAGGGAATGCTAGGGGAGGTTGCAGGAAATCCCAGTGACAGAGGCGGCCTCCCCAAGGTCAGGGAAGGTATTTCTCGCACTTCCCCGAACAGGGAACACCTGTGACTGAAGAGAGCTGCGTGGAGTTGTCTCTTGAGCTCCCCCACTCAATGACAATGGTTCCGGAATCCTGAGCGTGGGGAGGTTCCACCAACGGTCGGCAGCGCGTGGGTTCTAAGGGAATGCCTGTGCTCGTCTCCCCTGAGGGTTTTCCTCATGTCTCTGTGCCAGGGAATGCTAGGGGGGGTTGCAGGAAATCCCAGTGACAGAGACTGCCTCCCCAAGGTCAGGGAAGGTATTTCTCGGACTTCCCCGAGCAGGGAACACCTGTGACTGAAGAGAGCTGCGTGGAGTTGTCTCTTGAGCTCCCCCACTCAATGACAATGGTTCCGGAATCCTGAGCGTGGGGAGGTTCCACCAACGGTTGGCAGCGCGTGGGTTCTAAGGGAATGCCTGTGCTCGTCTCCCCTGAGGGTTTTCCTCATGTCTCTGTGCCAGGGAATGCTAGGGGGGGTTGCAGGAAATCCTAGTGACAGAGAATGCCTCCCCAAGGTCAGGGAAGGTATTTCTCGGACTTCCCCGAGCAGGGAACACCTGTGACTGAAGAGAGCTGCGTGGAGTTGTCTCTCGAGCTCCCCCACTCAATGACAATGGTTCCGGAATCCTGAGCGTGAGGAGGTTCCACCAACGGTCGGCAGAGCGTGGGTTATAACGGAATGCCTGTGCTCGTCTCCCCTGAGGGTTTTCCTCATTTCTCTGTGCCAGGGAATGCTAGGGGTGGTTGCAGGAAATCCCAGTGACAGAGGCTGCCTCCCCAAGGGCAGGGTAGGTATTTCTCGGACTTCCCCGAGCAGGGAACACCTGTGACTGAAGAGAGCTGCGTGGAGTTGTCTCTCAAGCTCCCCCACTCAATGACAATGGTTCCGGAATCCTGAGCGTGGGGAGGTTCCACCAACGGTCGGCAGCGCGTGGGTTCTTACGGAATGCCTGTGCTCGTCTCCCCTGAGTGTTTTCCTCATGTCTCTATGCCAGGGAATGCTAGGGGGGGTTGCAGGAAATCCCAGTGACAGAGGCTGCCTCCCCAAGGTCAGGGAAGGTATTTCTCGCACTTCCCCGAGCAGGGAACACCTGTGACTGAAGAGAGCTTCGTGGAGTTGTCTCTCGAGATCCCCCACTCATTGACTATGGTTCCGGAATCCTGAGCGTGGGGAGGTTCCACCAACGGTCGGCAGCGCGTGGGTTCTAAGGGAGTGCCTGTGCTCGTCTCCCCTGATGGTTTTCTTCATGTCTCTGAGCCAGGGAATGCTAGGGGGTGTTGCAGGAAATCCCAGTGACAGAAGCTGCCTCCCCAAGGTCAGGGAAGTTATTTCTCGCACTTCCCCGAGCAGGGAACACCTGTGATTGAAGAGAGCTGCGTAAAGTTGTCTCTCGAACTCCCCCACTCAATGACAATGGTTCCGGAATCCTGAGCGTGGGGAGGTTCCACCAACGGTCGGCAGCGCGTGGGTTCTAACGGAATGCCTGTGCTCGTCTCCCCTGAGGGTTTTCCTCATGTCTCTGTGCCAGGGAATCCTAGGGGTTGTTGCAGGAAATCCCAGTGACAGAGGCTGCCTCCCCAAGGCAGAGAAGTTATTTCTCGGACTTCCCCGGGCAGGGAACACCTGTGACTGAAGAGAGCTGCGTGGAGTTGTCTCTCGAGCTCCCCCACTCAATGACAATGGTTCCGGAATCCTGAGCGTGGGGAGGTTCCACCAACGGTCGGCAGCGCGTTGATTCGAAGGGAATGCCTGTGCTCGTCTCCCCTGAGTGTTTTCCCCATGTCTCTGTGCCAGGGAATGCTAGGGGAATTGCACGAAATCCCAGTGACAGAGGCTGCCTCCACAAGGTCAGGGAAGGTATTTCTCGCACTCCCCCAAGCAGGGAACACCTGTGACTGAAGAGAGCTGCGTCGAGTTGTCTCTCGAACTCCCCCAATCAATGACAATGTTTCCAGAATCCTGAGCGTGGGGAGGTTCCACCAACGGTCGGCAGCGCGTGGGTTCTAACGGAATGCCTGTGCTCGGCTCCCCTGAGGGTTTTCCTCATGTCTCTGTGCCAGGGAATGCTAGGAGGGTTTGCAGGAAATCCCAGTGACAGAGGCTGCCTCCCCAAGGTCAGGGAAGTTATTTCTCGGACTTCCCCGAGCAGGGAACACCTGTGAATGAAGAGAGCTGCGTGGACTTGTCTCACGAGATCCCCCACTCATTGACTATATTTCCGGAATCCTGAGCGTGGGGAGGTTCCACCAACGGTCGGCAGAGCGTGGGTTTTAAGGGAGTGCCTGTGCTCGTCTCCCCTGAGGGTTTTCTTCATGTCTCTGTGCTAGGGAATGCTAGGAGGGTTTGCAGGAAATCCCAGTGACAGAGGCTGCCTCCCCAAACTCAGGGAAGGTGTTTCTCGCACTTCCCCGAACAGGGAACACCTGTGACTGAAGAGAGCTGCGTGGAGTTGTCTCTTGAGCTCCCCCACTCAATGACAATGGTTCCGGAATCCTGAGCGTGGGGAGGTTCCACCAACTGTCGGCAGCGCGTGGGTTCTAAGGGAATGCCTGTGCTCGTCTCCCCTGAAGGTTTTCCTCATGTCTCTGTGCCAGGGAATGCTAGGCTAGGTTGCAGGAAATCCCAGTGACAGAGGCGGCCTCCCCAAACTCAGGGAAGGTATTTCTCGCACTTCCCCGAACAGGGAACACCTGTGACTGAAGAGAGCTGCGTGGAGTTGTCTCTTGAGCTCCCCCACTCAATGACAATGGTTCCGGAATCCTGAGCGTGGGGAGGTTCCACCAACGGTCGGCAGCGCGTGGGTTCTAAGGGAATGCCTGCGCTCGTCTCCCCTGAGGGTTTTCCTCATGTCTCTGTGCCAGGGAATGCTAGGGGGGGTTGCAGGAAATCCCAGTGACAGAGACTGCCTCCCCAAGGTCAGGGAAGGTATTTCTCGGACTTCCCCGAGCAGGGAACACCTGTGACTGAAGAGAGCTGCGTGGAGTTGTCTCTCGAGCTCCCCCACTCAATGACAATGGTTCCGGAATCCTGAGCGTGGGGAGGTTCCACCAACAGTCGGCAGCGCGTGGGTTCTTACGGAATGCCTGTGCTCGTCTCCCCTGAGGGTTTTCCTCATGTCTCTATGCCAGGGAATGCTAGGGGGGGGTTGCAGGAAATCCCAGTGACAGAGGCTGCCTCCCCATGGTCAGGGAAGGTATTTCTCGGACTTCCCCGAGCAGGGAACACCTGTGACTGAAGAGAGCTGCGTGGAGTTTTCTCTCGAGCTCCCCCACTCAATGACAATGTTTCCGGAATCCTGAGCGTGGGGAGGTTCAACCAACGGTCGGCAGCGCGTGGGTTCTAAGGGAATGTCTGTGTTCGTCTCCCCTGAGTGTTTTCCTCATGTCTCTGTGCCAGGGAATGCTAGGGGTGGTTGCAGGAAATCCCAGTGACAGAGGCTGCCTCCCCAAGGTCAGGGAAGGTGTTTCTCGGACTTACCCGAGCAGGGAACACCTGTGACTGAAGAGAGCTGCGTGGAGTTGTCTCTCGAGCTCCCCCACTCAATGACAATTGTTCCGGAATCCTGAGCGTGGTTAGGTTCCACCATATTTCGGCAGCGCGTGGGTTCTAAGGGAATGCCTGTGCTCGTCTCCCCTGAGGGTTTTCCTCATGTCTCTGTGCCAGGGAATGCTAGGGGGTGTTGCAGGAATTCCCAGTGACAGAGGCTGCCTCCCCAAGGTCAGGGAAGTTATTTCTCGGACTTCCCCGTGCAGGGAACACCTGTGACTGAAGAGAGCTGCGTGGAGTTGTCTCTCGAGATCCCCCACTCAATGACTATGGTTCCGGTATCCTGAGACTGGGGAGGTTCCACCAACGGTCGGCAGCGCATGGGTTCTAACGGAATGCCTGTGCTCGTCTCCCCTGAGGGTTTTCCTCATGTCTCTGTGCCAGGGAATGCTAGGGGGGTTGCAGGAAATCCCAGTGACAGAGGCTGCCTCCCCAAGGTCAGGGAAGCTATTTCTCGGACTTCCCCGAGCAGGGAACACCTGTGACTGAAGAGAGCTGCGTCGAGTTGTCTCTCGAACTCCCCCACTCAATGACAATGTTTCCAGAATCCTGAGCTTGGGGAGGTTCCACCAACGGTCGGCAGCGCGTGGGTTCTAACGGAATGCCTGTGCTCGGCTCCCCTGAGGGTTTTCCTCATGTCTTTGTGCCAGGGAATGCTAGGGCTTGTTGCAGGAAATCCCAGTGACAGAGGCTGCCTCCCCAAGGTCAGGAAAGTTATTTCTCGGACTTCCCCGAGCAGGGAACACCTGTGACTGAAGAGAGCTTCGTTGAGTTGTCCCTCGAGATCCCCCACTCAATGACTATGGTTCCGGAATCCTGTGCGTGGGGAGGTTCCACCAACGGTCGGCAGCGCGTGGGTTCTAAGGGAGTGCCTGTGCTCGTCTCCTCTGAGGTTTTTCCTCATGTCTCTGTGCCAGGGAATGCTAGGAGGGTTTGCAGGAATTCCCAGTAACAGAGGCTGCCTCCCCAAGGTCAGGGAAGGTATTTCTCGGACTTCCCCGAGCAGGGAACACCTGTGAATGAAGAGAGCTGCGTGGACTTGTCTCTCGAGATCCCCCACTCATTGACTATGTTTCCGGAATCCTGAGCGTGGGGAGGTTCCACCAACGGTCGGCAAAGCGTGGGTTCTAAGGGAGTGTCTGTGCTCGTCTCCCCTGAGGGTTTTCTTCATGTCTCTGTGCCAGGGAATGCTAGGGGGGGTTGCAGGAAATCCCAGTGACAGAGGCTTCCTCCCCAAGATCAGGGAAGTTATTTCTCGGACTTCCCCGAGCAGGGAACACCTGAGACTGAAGAGAGCTGCGTGGAGATTTCTCTCGAGCTCCCCCACTCAATGACAATGGTTCCGGAATCCTGAGCGTGGGGAGGTTCCACCAACGGTCGGCAGCGCGTGGTTTCTAAGGGAATGCCTGTACTTGTCTCTCCTGAGGGTTTTCCTCATGTCTCTGTGCCAGGGAATGCTAGGGGGTGTTGCAGGAAATCCCAGTGACAGAGGCTGCCTCCCCAAGGGCAGGGAAGTTATTTCTCGGACTTCCCCGAGCAGGGAACACCTGTGACTGAAGAGAGTTGCGTGGAGTTGTCTCTCGAACTCCCCCACTCAATGACAATAGTTCCGGAATCCTGAGCGTGTGGAGGTTCCACCAACGGTCGGCAGCGCGTGGTTTCTAAGGAAATGCCTGTGCTCGTCTCCACTGAGGGTTTTCCTCATGTCTCTGTGCCAGGGAATGCTAGGAGGGTTTCCAGGAAATCCCAGTGACAGAGGCTGCCTCCCCAATGTCAGGGAAGGTATTTCTCGCACTTCCCCGAGCAGGGAACACCTGTGACTGAAGAGAGCTTCGTGGAGTTGTCTCTCGAGATCCCCCATTCATTGACTATGGTTCCGGAATCCTGAGCGTGGGGAGGTTCCACCAACGGTCGGCAGCGCGTGGGTTCTAAGGGAGTGTCTGTGCTCGTCTCCCCTGAGGGTTTTCTTCATGTCTCTGAGCCAGGGAATGCTAGGGGGGGTTGCAGGAAATCCCAGTGACAGAGGCTGCCTCCCCAAGGTCAGGGAAGTTATTTCTCGCACTTCCCCAAGCAGGGAACACCTGTGATTGAAGAGAGCTGCGTAAAGTTGTCTCTCGAACTCCCCCACTCAATGACAATGGTTCCGGAATCCTGAGCGTGGGGAGCTTCCACCAACGGTCGGCAGCGCGTGGGTTCAAACGGAATGCCTGTGCTCGTCTCCCCTGAGTGTTTTCCTCATGTTCTGTGCCAGGGAATGCTAGGGGGTGTTGCAGGAAATCCCAGTGACAGAGGCTGCCTCCCCAAGGTCAGGGAAGCTATTTCTCGGACCCCCCGAGCAGGGAACACCTGTGACTGAAGAGAGCTGCGTGGAGTTGTCTCTCGAGATCCCCCACTCAGTGACTATGGTTCCGGAATCCTGAGCGTGGGGAGGTTCCACCAACTGTTGGCAGCGCGTCGGTTCTAAGGGAGTGCCTGTTCTCATCTCCCCTGAGGGTTTTCCTCATGTCTCTGTGCCAGGGAATGCTAGGGGGTGTTGCAGGAAATCCCAGTGACAGAGGCTGCCTCCCCAAGGTCAGGGAAGGTATTTTTCGCACTTCCCCAAGCAGCTAACACCTGTGACTGAAGAGAGCTGCGGCGAGTTGTCTCTCGAACTCCCCCACTCAATGACAATGTTTCCAGAATCCTGAGCTTGGGGAGGTTCCACCAACGGTCGGCAGCGCGTGGGTTCTAACGGAATGCCTGTGCTCGGCTCCCCTGAGGGTTTTCCTCATGTCTTTGTGCCAGGGAATGCTAGGGCTTGTTGCAGGAAATCCCAGTGACAGAGGCTGCCTCCCCAAGGTCAGGAAAGTTATTTCTCGGACTTCCCCGAGCAGGGAACACCTGTGACTGAAGAGAGCTTCGTGGAGTTGTCTCTCGAGATCCCCCACTCAATGACTATGGTTCCGGAATCCTGTGCGTGGGGAGGTTCCACCAACGGTCGGCAGCGCGTGGGTTCTAAGGGAGTGCCTGTGCTCGTCTCCTCTGAGGGTTTTCCTCATGTCTCTGTGCCAGGGAATGCTAGGAGGGTTTGCAGGAAATCCCAGTGACAGAGGCTGCCTCCCCAAGGTCAGGGAAGGTATTTCTCGGACTTCCACGAGCAGGGAACACCTGTGAATGAAGAGAGCTGCGTGGACTTGTCTCTCGAGATCCCCCACTCATTGACTATGTTTCCGGAATCCTGAGCGTGGGGAGGTTCCACCAACGGTCGGCAGAGCGTGGGTTCTAAGGGAGTGCCTGTTCTCGTCTCCCCTGAGGGTTTTCTTCATGTCTCTGTGCCAGGGAATGCTAGGGGGGGTTGCAGGAAATCCCAGTGACAGAGGCTTCCTCCCCAAGATCAGGGAAGTTATTTCTCGGACTTCCCCGAGCAGGGAACACCTGTGACTGAAGAGAGCTGCGTGGAGATTTCTCTCGAGCTCCCCCACTCAATGACAATGGTTCCGGAATCCTGAGCGTGGGGAGGTTCCACCAACGGTCGGCAGCGCGTGGGTTCTAACGGAATGAATAAGCTCGTCTCCCCTGAGGGTTTTCCAAATGTCTCTGTGCCAGGGAATGCTAGGGGGTGTTGCAGGAAATCCCAGTGACAGAGGCTGCCTCCCCAAGGGCAGGGAAGTTATTTCTCGGACTTCCCCGAGCAGGGAACACCTGTGACTGAAGAGAGCTGCGTGGAGTTTTGTCTCGAACTCCCCCACTCAATGACAATTGTTCCGGAATCCTGAGCGTGGGGAGGTTCCACCAACGGTCGGCAGCACGTGCGTTCTAACGGAATGCCTGTGCTCTTCTCCCCTGAGGGTTTTCCTCATGTCTCTGTGCCAGGGAAAGCTAGGGGGTGTTGCAGGAAATCCCAGTGACAGAGGCTGACTCCCCAAGGTCACGGAAGGTATATCTCGCACTTCCCCGAGCAGGCAACACCTGTGATTGAAGAGAGCTGCGTCGAGTTTTCTCTCGAACTCCCCCACACAATGACAATGGTTCCGGAATCCTGAGCGTGGGGAGGTTCCACCAACGGTCGGCAGCGCGTGGGTTCTAACGGAATGCCTGTGCTCGTCTCCCCTGAGGGTTTTCCTCATGTCTCTGTGCCAGGGAATGCTAGGGGGGGTTGCAGGAAATCCCAGTGACAGGGGCTTCCTCCCCAAGATCAGGGAAGTTATTTCTCGGACTTCCCCGAGCAGGGAACACCTGTGACTGAAGAGAGCTGCGTGGAGATTTCTCTCGAGCTCCCCCACTCAATGACAATGGTTCCGGAATCCTGAGAGTGGGGAGGTTCCACCAACGGTTGGCAGGCATGGTTTCTAAGGGAATGCCTGTGCTTGTCTCATCTGAGGGTTTTCCTCATGTCTCTGTGCCAGGGAATGCTAGGGGATGTTGCAGGAAATCCCAGTGACAGAGGCTGTCTCCCCAAGGGCAGGGAAGTTATTTCTCTGACTTCCCCGAGCAGGGAACACCGTTGACTGAAGAGAGCTGCGTGGAATTGTCTCTCGAGCTACCCCACTCAGTGAAAATGGTTCCGGAATCCTGAGCGTTGGGAGGTTCCACCAACGGTCGGCAGCGCGTTGATTCTAAGGGAATGCCTGTGTTCGTCTCCCCTGAGGGTTTTCCTCATGTCTCTGTGCCAGGGAATGCTAGGGGGGATTGCAGGAAATCCCAGTGACAGAGGCTGCCTCCCCAAGGTCAAGGAAGGTATTTCTCGGACTTCCCCGTGCAGGGAACACCTGTGACTGAAGAGAGCTGCGTGGAGTTTTCTCTCGAGCTCCCCCACTCAATGACAATGGTTCCGGAATCCTGAGCGTGGGGAGGTTCCACCAACGGTCGGCAGCGCGTGGGTTCTAAGGGAATGCCAGTGGTCTTCTCCCCTGAGGGTTTTCCTCATTTCTCTGTGCCAGGGAATGCTAGGAGGGTTTGCAGGAAATCCCAGTGACAGAGGCTGCCTCCCCAAGGTTAGGGAAGGTATTTCTCAGACTTCCTCGAGCAGGGAACACCTGTGACTGAAGAGAGCTGCGTGGAGTTTTCTCTCGAGATCCCCCACTCAATGACTATGGTTCCGGAATCCTGAGGGTGGGGAGGTTCCACCAACGGTCGGCAGCGCGTGTATTCTAAGGGAGTGCCTGTGCTCGACTCACGTGAGTGTTTTCCTCATGTCTCTGTGCCAGGGAATGCTAGGGGAGGTTGCAGGAAATCCCTGTGACAGAGGCGGCCTCCCCAATGTCAGGGAAGTTATTTCTCGCACTTCCCCGAACAGGGAACACCTGTGACTGAAGAGAGCTGCGTGGAGTTGTCTCTCGAGCTCCCCCACTCAATGACAATGGTTCCGGAATCCTGAGCGTGAGGAGGTTCCACCAACGGTCGGCAGAGCGTGGGTTATAACGGAATGCCTGTGCTCGGCTCCCCTGATGGTTTTCCTCATGTCTTTGTGCCAGGGAATGCTAGGGCTTGTTGCAGGAAATCTCAGTGACAGAGGCTACCTCCCCAAGGGCAGGGAAGTTATTTCTCGGACCTCCCCGAGCAGGGAACACCTGTGACTGAAGAGAGCTGCGTGGAATTTTGTCTCGAGCTCCCCCACTCAATGACAATTGTTCCGGAATCCTGAGCGTGGGGAGGTTCCACCAACGGTCGGCACACGTGGGTTCTAACGGAATGCCAGTGCTCTTCTCCCCTGAGGCTTTTCCTCATGTCTCTGTGCCAGGGAAAGCTAGGGGGTGTTGCAGGAAATCCCAGTGACAGAGGCTGACTCCCCAAGGTCACGGAAGGTATTTCTCGCACTTCCCCGAGCAGGGAACACCTGTGATTGAAGAGAGCTGCGTCGAGTTGTCTCTGGAACTCCCCCACACAATGACAATGGTTCCGGAATCCTGAGCGTGGGGAGGTTCCATCAATGGTCGGCAGTGCGTGGGTTCTAACGGAATGCCTGTGCTCGTCTCCCCTGAGGGTTTTCCTCATTTCTCTGTGCCAGGGAATGCTAGGGGGGGTTGCAGGAAATCCCAGTGTCAGGGACTTCCTCCCCAAGATCAGGGAAGTTATTTCTCGGACTTCCCCGAGCAGGGAACACCTGTGACTGAAGAGAGCTGCGTGGAGATTTCTCTCGAGCTCCCCCACTCAATGACAATGGTTCCGGAATCCTGAGCGTGGGGAGGTTCCACCAACGGTTGGCAGCGCGTGGTTTCTAAGGGAATGCCTGTGCTTGTCTCATCTGAGGGTTTTCCTCATGTCTCTGTGCCAGGGAATGCTAGGGGATGTTGCAGGAAATCCCAGTGACAGAGGCTGCCTCCCCAAGGGCAGGGAAGTTATTTCTCTGACTTCCCCGAGCAGGAAACACCTGTGACTGAAGAGAGCTGCGTGGAATTGTCTCTCGAGCTCCCCCACTCAGTGAAAATGGTTCCGGAATCCTGAGCGTTGGGAGGTTCCACCAACGGTCGGCAGCGCGTTGATTCTAAGGGAATGCCTGTGTTCGTCTCCCCTGAGGGTTTTCCTCATGTCTCTGTGCCAGGGAATGCTAGGGGAGGTTGCAGGAAATCCCAGTGACAGAGGCGGCCTCCCCAAGGTCAGGGAAGGTATTTCTCGCACTTCCCCGCACAGGGAACACCTGTGACTGAAGAGAGCTGCGTGGAGTTGTCTCTCGAGCTCCCCCACTCAATGACTATGGTTCCGGAATCCTGAGCGTGAGGAGGTTCCACCAACGGTCGGCAGAGCGTGGGTTATAACGGAATGCCTGTGCTCGTCTCCCCTGAGGGTTTTCCTCATGTCTCTGTGCCAGGGAATGCTTGGGGTGGTTGCAGGAAATCCCAGTGACAGAGGCTGCCTCCCCAATGGCAGGGTAGGTATTTCTCGTACTTCCCCAAGCAGGGAACACCTGTGACTGAAGAGAGCTGCGTGGAGTTGTATCTCGAGCTCCCCCACTCAATGAAAATGGTTCCGGAATCCTGAGCGTGGGGAGGTTCCACCAACGGTCGACAGAGCGTGGGTTCTTACGGAATGCCTGTGCTCGTCTCCCCTGATGGTTTTCCTCATGTCTCTAAGCCAGGGAATGCTAGGGGGGGTTGCAGGAAATCCCAGTGACAGAGGCTGCCTCCCCAAGGTCAGGGAAGGTATTTCTCGGACGTCCTCGAGCAGGGAACACCTGTGACTGAAGAGAGATGCGTGGAGTTGTCTCTCGAGCTCCCCCACTCAATGACTATGGTTCCGGAATCCTGAGACTGGGGAGGTTCCACCAACGGTCGGCAGCGCGTGGGTTCTAACGGAATGCCTGTGCTCGTCTCCCCTGAGGGTTTTCCTCATGTCTCTGTGCCAGGGAATGCTAGGGGGGTTGCAGGAAATCCCAGTGACAGAGGCTGCCTCCCCAAGTTCAGGGAAGGTATTTCTCGGACTTCCCCGAGCAGGGAACACCTGTGACTGAAGTGAGCTGCGTGG
This sequence comes from Vicugna pacos, assembly GCF_048564905.1. NCBI lineage: Eukaryota > Metazoa > Chordata > Mammalia > Artiodactyla > Camelidae > Vicugna > Vicugna pacos. The sequence continues at coordinate 52,172,705 of NW_027328721.1, forward strand.
AGTTGTCTCTCGAGCTCCCCCACTCAATGACAATTGTTCCGGAATCCTGAGCGTGGGGAGGTTCCACCACCGGTCGGCAGAGCGTGGGTTCTAACGGAATGCCTGTGCTCGACTCCCCTGAGGGTTTTCCTCATGTCTCTGTGCCAGGGAATGCTAGGGCTTGTTGCAGGAAATCCCAGTGACAGAGGCTGCCTCCCTAAGATCAGGGAAGGTAATTCTCGGACTTCCCCGAGCAGGGAACCCCTGTGACTGAAGAGAGCTGCGTGGAGTTTTCTCTCGAGTTCCCCCCACTCAATGACAATGGTTCCGGAATCCTGAGCGTGGGGAGGTTCCACCAACGGTCGGCAGCGCGTGGGTTCTAAGCGAATGCATGTGCTCGTCTCCCCTGAGGGTTTTCCTCATGTCTCTGTGCCAGGGAATGCTAGGGGGGGTTGCAGGAAATCCCAGTGACAGAGGCTGCCTCCCCAAGGTCAGGGAAGATATTTCTGGGACTTCCCCGAGCAGGGAACACCTGCGATTGAAGAGAGCTGAGTGGAGTTGTCTCTCGAGCTCCCCCACTCAATGACAGTGGTTCCGGAATCCTGAGCGTGGGGAGGTTCCACCAACGGTCGGCAGCGCGTGGGTTCTAACGGAATGCCTGTGCTCGTCTCCCCTGAGGGTTTTCCTCATGTCTCTGTGCCAGGGAATGCTAGGGGGGGTTGCAGGAAATCCCAGTGACAGAGGCTGCCTCCCCAAAGTCAGGGAAGGTATTTCTCGGACTTCCCCTAGCAGGGAACAACTGTGACTGAAGAGAGCTTCGTGGAGTTGTCTCTCGAGCTCCCCCACTCAATGACAATGGTTCCGGAATCCTGAGCGTGGGGAGGTACCACCAACGGTCGGCAGCGCGTGGGTTCTAAGGGAATGCCTGTGCTCGTCTCCCCTGAGGGTTTTCCTCATGTCTCTGTGCCAGGGAATGCTAGGGGGGGTTGCAGGAAATCCCAGTGACAGAGGCTGCCTCCCCAAGGTCAGGGAAGGTATTTCTCTGACTTCCCCGAGCAGGGAACACCTGTGACTGAAAAGAGCTGCGTGGAATTGTCTCTCAAGCTCCCCCACTCAATGACAATGGTTCCGGTATCCTGAGCATTGGGAGGTTCCACCAACGGTCGGCAGCGCGTTGGTTCTAAGGGAATGCCAGTGTTCGCCTCCCCTGAGGATTTTCCTCATGTCTCTGTGCCAGGGAATGCTAGGGGGGGTTGCAGGAAATCCCAGTGACTGAGGCTGCCTCCCCAAGGTCAAGGAAGTTATTTCTCGGACTTCCCCGAACAGGGAACACCTGTGACTGAAGAGAGCTGCGTGGAGTTGTCTCTCGAGTTCCCCACTCAATGACAATGTTTCCGGAATCCTGAGCGTGGGGAGGTTCCACAAACGGTCGGCAGCGCGTGGGTTCTAACGGAATGCCTGTGCTCGGCTCCCCTGAGGGTTTTCCTCATGTCTCTGTGCCAGGGAATGCTAGGGGGGGTTGCAGGAAATCCCAGTGACAGAGGCTGCCTCCCCAAGGTCAGGGAAGGTATTTCTCGGACTGCCCCGAGCAGGGAACACCTGTGACTGAAGAGAGCTGCGTGGAGTTGTGTCTCGAGCTCCCCCACTCAATGACAATGGTTCCGGAATCCTGAGCGTGGGGAGATTCCACCAACGGTCGGCAGCGCGTTGGTTCTAACGGAATGCCAGTGGTCTTCTCCCCTGAGGGTTTTCCTCATTTCTATTTGCCAGGGAATGCTAGGAGGGTTTGCAGGAAATCCCAGTGACAGAGGCTGCCTCCCCAAGGTTATGGACGGTATTTCTCGGACTTCCCCGAGCAGGGAACACCTGTGACTGACGAGAGCTTCGTGGAGTTTTCTCTCGATATCCCCCACTCAATGACTATGGTTCCGGAATCCTGAGCGTGGGGAGGTTCCACCAACGGTCGGCAGCGCGTGGGTTCCAAGGGAGTGCCTGTGCTCGACTCCCGTGAGGGTTTTCCTCATGTCTCTGTGCCAGGGAATGCTAGGGGAGGTTGCAGGAAATCCCAGTGACAGAGGCGGCCTCCCCAAGGTCAGGGAAGGTATTTCTCGCACTTCCCCGAACAGGGAACACCTGTGACTGAAGAGAGCTGCGTGGAGTTGTCTCTCGAGATCCCCCACTCAATGAAAATGGTTCCGGAATCCTGAGCGTGGGGAGGTTCCACCAACGGTCGGCAGCGCGTGGGTTCAAAGGGAATGCCTGTGCTCGTCTCCCCTGAGGGTTTTCCTCATGTGTCTGTGCCAGGGAATGCTAGGGGGGGTTGCAGGAAATCCCAGTGCCAGAGGCTGCCTCCCCAAGGTCAGGGAAGGTATTTCTCGGACTTCCCCGAGCAGGGAAAACCTGTGACTGAAGAGAGCTGCGTGGAGTTGTCTCTCGAGCTCCCCCACTCAATGACAATGGTTCCGGAATCCTGAGCGTGAGGAGGTTCCACCAACGGTCGGCAGAGCGTGGGTTATAACGGAATGCCTGTGATCGTCTCCCCTGAGGGTTTTCCTCATGTCTCTGTGCCAGGGAATGCTAGGGGTGGTTGCAGGAAATCCCAGTGACAGGGGCTGCCTCCCCAAGGGCAGGGTAGGTATTTCTCGGACTTCCCCGAGCAGGGAACACCTGTGACTGAAGAGAGCTGCGTGGAGTTTTCTCTCGAGCTCCCCCACTCAATGACAATGGTTCCGGAATCCTGAGCGTGGGGAGGTTTCACCAACGGTCGGCAGCGCGTTGGTTCTAAGGGAATGCCTGTGCTCGTCTCCCCTGAGAGTTTTCCTCATGTCTATGTGCCAGGGAATACTAGGGGTGGTTGCAGGAATTCCCAGTGACAGAGGCTGCCTCCCTAAGGTCAGGGAAGGTATTTCTCGGACTTCCCCGAGCAGGGAACACCTGTGAGTGAGGAGAGCTGCGTGGAGTTATCTCTCGAGCTCCCCTACTCAATGACAGTGGTTCCGGGATCCTGAGCGTGGGGAGGTTCCACCAACGGTCGGTAGCGCTTGGGTTCTAACCGAATGCCTGTGCTCGTCTCCCCTGAGGGTTTTCCTCATGTCTCTGTGCCAGGGAATGCTAGGGGTGGTTGCAGGAAATCCCAGTGACAGAGGATGCCTCCCCAAGTTCAGGGAAGGTATATCTCGGACTTCCCCGAGGAGGGAACACCTGTGACTGAAGAGAGCTGCGTGGAGATTTCTCTCAAGCTCCCCCACTGAATGACAATGGTTCCGGAATCCTGAGCGTGGGAAGGTTCCACCAACGGTCGGCAGCGCGTGGGTTCTATGAGAATGCCTGTGCTCGTCTCCCCTGCGTGTGTTCCTCATGTCTCTTTGCCAGGGAATGCTAGGCGGTGTTGCAGGAAATCCCAGTGAAAGAGGCTGCCTCCCCAATGTCAGGGAAGTTTTTTCTCGGACTTCCCCGAGCAGGGAACACCTGTGACTGAAGAGAGCTGCGTGGAGTTGTCTCTCGAGCTCCCCCAGTCAATGACAATGGTTCCGGAATCCTGAGCGTGGGGAGGTTCCACCAACGGTCGGCAGCGCTTGGGTTTTAAAGGAATGCTGTGCTCGTCTCCCCTGAGGGTTTTCCTCATGTCTCTGAGCCAGGGAATGCTAGGGGGGGGTTGCAGGAAATCCCAGTGACAGAGGCTGCCTCCCCAAGTTCAGGGAAGTTATATCTCGGACTTCCTCGAGCAGGGAACACCTGTGACTGAAGAGAGCTGCGTGGAGTTGGAGTTGTCTCTCGAGCTCCCCCACTGAATGACAATGGTTCCGTAAACCTGAGCGTGGGGAGTTTCCATCAACGGTCGGCAGCGCGTGGTTTCTAACGGAATGCCTGTGCTCGTCTCCCATGAGGGTTTCTCTCATGTCTCTGTGCCAGGGAATGCTAGGGAGGTTTGCAGGAAATCCCAGTGACAGAGGCTGCTTCCCCAAGGTCAGAGAAGCTATTTCTCGGACTTCCCCGGACAGGGAACACCTGTGACTGAAGAGAGCTGCGTGGAGTTGTCTCTCGAGCTCCCCCACTCACTGACAATGGTTCCGGAACCCTGAGCGTGGGGAGGTTCCATCAACGGTCGACAGCGCGTGGGTTCTGAGGGAATGCCTGTGCTCGTCTCCCCTGAGGGTTTTCCTCATGTCTCTGTGCCAGGGAATGCTAGGGGGTGTTGCAGGAAATCCCAGTGACAGAGGCTGCCTCCCCAAGGTCAGGGAAGGTATTTCTCGGACTTCCCCGAGCAGGGAACACCTGTGACTGAAGAGAGCTGCGTGGAGTTGTCTCTCGAGCTCCCCCAAGCACTGACAATGGTTCCGGAACCCTGAGCGTGGGGAGGTTCCACCAACGGTCGGCAGCGCGTGGGTTCCAACGGAATCCCTGAGCTGGTCTCCCCTGAGTGTTTTCCTAATTTCTCTGTGCCAGGGAATGCTAGGGGGGTTTGCAGCAAATCCCAGTGACAGAGGCTGCCTCCCCAAGGTCAGGGAAGGTATTTCTCGGACTTCCCCGGACAGGGAACAGCTGTGACTGAAGAGAGCTGCGTGGAGTTGTCTCTCGAGCTCCCCCACGCACTGTCAATTTTTCCGGAACAATGAGCGTGAGGAGGTTCCACCAACGGTCGGCACTGCGTGGGTTCCAACGGAATGCATGAGCTGGTCTCCCCTGAGGGTTTTCCTCATATCTCTGTGCCACGGAATGCTAGGAGGGTTTGCAGGGAATCCCAGTGACAGAGGCTGCCTCCCCGAGGTCAGGGAAGCTATTTCTCGGACTTCCCCGAGCAGGGAACACCTGTGACTGAAGAGAGCTGCGTGGAGTTGTCTCTCGAGATCCCCCACTCAATGACTATACTTCCGGAATCCTGAGCGTGGGGAGGTTCCACCAACCGTCGTCAGCGCGTGGGTTGTAAGGGAATGCCTGTGCTCATCTCCCCTGAGGGTTTTCCTCATGTCTCTCTGCCAGGGAATGTTAGGGGGGGTTGCAGGAAATCCCAGTGACAGAGGCTGCCTCCACAAGGTCAGGGAAGGTATTTCTCGCACTTCCCTTAGCAGGGAACACCTGTGACTGAATAGAGCTGCGTGGAGATTTCTCTCGTGCTCCCCCACTCAGTGACAATGGTTCCGGAATCCTGAGCGTGGGGAGGTTCTACCAACGGTCGGCAGCACGTGGGTTCTAAGGGAATGCCTGTGCTCGTCTCCCCTGAGGGATTTCCTCATGTCTCTGTGACAGGGAATGCTAAGGGGTGTTGCAGGAAATCCCAGTGACAGAGGCTGCCTCCCCAAGGGCAGGGAAGTTATTTCTCGGACTTCCCCGAACAGGGAACACCTGTGACTGAAGAGAGCTGCGTGGAGTTGTCTCTCGAGCTCCCCCAATCAATGACAATGATTCCGGAATCCTGAGGGTGGGGAGGTTCCACCAACGGTCGGCAGCGCGTTGGTTCGAAGGGAATGCCTGAGCTCGTCTCCCCTTAGGGTTTTCCTCATGTCTCTGTGCCAGGAAATGCTAGGGGGGGTTGCAGGAAATCCCAGTGACAGAGGCTGCCTCCCCAAGGTCAGGGAAGGTATTTCTCGGACTTCCCCGAGCAGGGAACACCTGTGACTGAAGAGAGCTGCGTGGAGTTGTCTCTCGAGATCCCCCACTCAATGACAATGGTTCCGGAATCCTGAGCGTGGGGAGGTTCCACCAACGGTCGGCAGCGCGTGGGTTCTATGGGAATGCATGTGCTCGTCTCCCCTGAGGGTTTTCCTCATGTCTCTGTGCCAGGGAATGCTAGGGGGGGTTGCAGGAATTCCCAGTGACAGAGGCTGCCTCCCCAAGGTCAGGGAAGTTATTTCTCAGACTTCCCCGAGCAGGGAACACCTGTGACTGAAGAGAGCTGCGTGGAGTTGTCTCTCGAGCTCCCCTACTCAATGACAATGGTTCCAGAATCCTGAGCGTGGGCAGGTTCCACCAACGGTCGGCAGCACGTGGTTTCTAAGGGAATGCCTGTGCTCGTCTCCCCTGAGGGTTTTCCTCATGTCTCTGTGCCAGGGAATGCTAGGAGGGTTTCCAGGAAATCCCAGTGACAGAGGCTGCCTCACCAAGGTCAGGGAAGGTATTTCTCGGACTACCCCGAGTAGGGAACACCTGTGACTGAAGAGAGCTGCGTGGAGTTGTCTCTCGAGATCCCCCACTCATTGACTATGGTTCCGGGATCCTGAGCGTGGGGAGGTTCCACCAACGGTCGGCAGCGCTTGGGTTCTAACGGAATGCCTGTGCTCGTCTCCCCTGAGGGTTTTCCTCATGTCTCTGTGCCAGGGAATGCTAGGGGTGGTTGCAGGAAATCCCAGTGACAGAGGCTGCCTCCCCAAGTTCAGGGAAGGTATATCTCGGACTTCCCCGAGCAGGGAACACCTGTGACTGAAGAGAGCTGCGTGGAGATTTCTCTCAAGCTCCCCCACTCAATGACAATGGTTCCGGAATCCTGAGCGTGGGAATGTTCCACCAATGGTCGGCAGCGCGTGGGTTCTATGGGAATGCCTGTGCTCGTCTCCCCTGCGTGTGTTCCTCATGTCTCTGTGCCAGGGAATGCTAGGCGGTGTTGCAGGAAATCCCAGTGACAGAGGCTGCCTCCCCAAGGTCAGGGAAGGTATTTCTCAGACTTCCCCGAGCAGGGAACACCTATGATTGAAGAGAGCTGCGTCGAGTTGTCTCTCGAACTCCCCCACTCAATGACAATGGTTCCGGAACCCTGAGTGTGGGGAGGTTCCATCAACGGTCGGCAGCGCGTGGGTTCTAAGGGAATGCCTGTGCACGTCTCCCCTGAGGGTTTTCCTCATGTCTCTGTGCCAGGGAATGCTAGGGGGTGTTGCAGGAAATCCCAGTGAAAGAGGCTGCCTCCCCAATGTCAGGGAAGTTATTTCTCGGACTTCCCCGAGCAGGGAACAACTGTGACTGAAGAGAGCTGCGTGGAGTTGTCTCTCGAGCTCCCCCAATCAATGACAATGGTTCCGGAATCCTGAGCGTGGGGAGGTTCCACCAACGGTCGGCAGCGCTTGGGTTCTAAAGGAATGCTGTGCTCGTCTCCCCTGAGGGTTTTCCTCATGTCTCTGAGCCAGGGAATGCTAGGGGGGGTTGCAGGAAATCCCAGTGACAGAGGCTGCCTCCCCAAATTCAGGGAAGTTATATCTCGGACTTCCTCGAGCAGGGAACACCTGTGACTGAAGAGAGCTGCGTGGAGTTGGAGTTGTCTCTCGAGCTCCCCCACTGAATGACAATTTTTCCGTAAACCTGAGCGTGGGGAGTTTCCATCAACGGTCGGCAGCGCGTGGTTTCTAACGGAATGCCTGTGCTCGCCTCCCATGAGGGTTTCCCTCATGTCTCTGTGCCAGGGAATGCTAGGGAGGTTTGCAGGAAATCCCAGTGACAGAGGCTGCTTCCCCAAGGTCAGAGAAGCTATTTCTCGGACTTCCCCGAACAGGGAACACCTGTGACTGAAGAGAGCTGCGTGGAGTTGTCTCTCGAGCTCCCCCACGCACTGACAATGGTTCCGGAACCCTGAGCGTGGGGAGGTTCCATCAACGGTCGGCAGCGCGTGGGTTCTGAGGGAATGCCTGTGCTCGTCTCCCCTGAGGGTTTTCCTCATGTCTCTGTGCCAGGGAATGCTAGGGGGTGTTGCAGGAAATCCCAGTGACAGAGGCTGCCTCCCCAAGGTCAGGGAAGGTATTTCTCGGACTTCCCCGAGCAGGGAACACCTGTGACTGAAGAGAGCTGCGTGGAGTTGTCTCTCGAGCTCCCCCACGCACTGACAATGGTTCCGGAACCCTGAGCGTGGGGAGGTTCCACCAAAGGTCGGCAGCGCGTGGGTTCCAACGGAATCCCTGAGCTGGTCTCCCCTGAGGGTTTTCCTAATTTCTCTGTGCCAGGGAATGCTAGGGGGGTTTGCAGCAAATCCCAGTGACAGAGGCTGCCTCCCCAAGGTCAGGGAAGGTATTTCTCGGACTTCCCCGGACAGGGAACAGCTGTGACTGAAGAGAGCTGCGTGGAGTTGTCTCTCGAGCTCCCCCACGCACTGTCAATTTTTCCGGAACAATGAGCGTGAGGAGGTTCCACCAACGGTCGGCACTGCGTGGGTTCCAACGGAATGCATGAGCTGGTCTCCCCTGAGGGTTTTCCTCATGTCTCTGTGCCAGGGAATGCTAGAAGGGTTTGCAGGGAATCCCAGTGACAGAGGCTGCCTCCCTGAGGTCAGGGAAGCTATTTCTCGGACTTCCCCGAGCAGGGAACACCTGTGACTGAAGAGAGCTGCGTGGAGTTGTCTCTCGAGATCCCCCACTCAATGACTATAGTTCCGGAATCCTGAGCGTGGGGAGGTTCCACCAACCGTCGTCAGCGCGTGGGTTGTAAGGGAATGCCTGTGCTCATCTCCCCTGAGTGTTTTCCTCATGTCTCTCTGCCAGGGAATGTTAGGGGGGGTTGCAGGAAATCCCAGTGGCAGAGGCTGCCTCCACAAGGTCAGGGAAGGTATTTCTCGCAGTTCCCTTAGCAGGGAACACCTGTGACTGAATAGAGCTGCGTGGAGATTTCTCTCGAGCTCCCCCACTCAGTGACAATGGTTCCGGAATCCTGAGCGTGGGGAGGTTCCACCAACGGTTGGCAGAACGTGGGTTCTAAGGGAATGCCTGTGCTCGTCTCCCCTGAGGGATTTCCTCATGTCTCTGTGACAGGGAATGCTAAGGGTTGTTGCAGGAAATCCCAGTGACAGAGGCTGCCTCCCCAAGGGCAGGGAAGATATTTCTCGGACTTCCCCGAGCAGGGAACACCTGTGACTGAAGAGAGCTGCGTGGAGTTTTCTCTCGAGCTCCCCCAATCAATGACAATGATTCCGGAATCCTGAGGGTGGGGAGGATCCACCAACGGTCGGCAGCGCGTTGGTTCGAAGGGAATGCCTGAGCTCGTCTCCCCTGAGGGTTTTCCTCATGTATCTGTGCCAGGAAATGCTAGGGGGGGGTTGCAGGAAATCCCAGTGACAGAGGCTGCCTCCCCAAGGTCAGGGAAGGTATTTCTCGGACTTCCCCGAGCAGGGAACACCTGTGACTGAAGAGAGCTGCGTGGAGTTGTCTCTCGAGATCCCCCACTCAATGACAATGGTTCCGGAATCCTGAGCGTGGGGAGGTTCCACCAACGGTCGGCAGCGCGTGGGTTCTATGGGAATGCATGTGCTCGTCTCCCCTGAGGGTTTTCCTCATGTCTCTGTGCCAGGGAATGCTAGGGGGGGTTGCAGGAATTCCAAGTGACAGAGGCTGCCTCCCCAAGGTCAGGGAAGTTATTTCTCAGACTTCCCCGGGCAGGGAACACCTGTGACTGAAGAGAGCTGCGTGGAGTTGTCTCTCGAGATCCCCCACTCATTGACTCTGGTTCCGGAATCCTGAGCGTGGGGAGGTTCCACCAACGGTAGGCAGCGCGTGGGTTCTAAGGGTGTGCTTGTGCTCGTCTCCCCTGAGGGTTTTCTTCATGTCTCTGTGCCAGGGAATGCTAGGGGGGGTTGCAGGAAATCCCAGTGACAGAGGCTGACTCCCCAAGGGCAGGGAAGTTATTTCTCGGACTTCCCCGAGCAGGGAACACCTGTGACTGAAGAGAGCTGCGTCGAGTTGTCTCTCGAGGTCCCCCACTCAATGACAATGGTTCCGGAATCCTGAGCGTGGGGAGGTTCCATCTACGGTCGGCAGCGCGTGTGTTCTAAGGGAATGCCTGAGCTGGTCTCCCCTGAGGGTTTTCCTAATGTCTCTGTGCCAGGGAAAGCTAGGGGATGGTGCAGGAAATCCCAGTGATAGAGGCTGCCTCCCCAAGGTCATTGAAGGTATTTCTCGGACTTCCCCGGACAGGGAACACCTGTGACTGAAGAGAGCTCCGTGGAGTTGTCTCTCGAGCTCCCCAACTCACTGACTATGGTTCCGGAATCCTGAGCATGGGGAGGTTCCACCAACGGTCGGCAGCGTGTGGGTTCTAACGGAATGCCTGTGCTCGTCTCCTCTGAGGGTTTTCCTCATGTCTCTGTGCCAGGGAATGCAAGGGGGTTTGCAGGAAATCCCAGTGACAGAGGCTGCCTCCCCAAGGTCAGGGAAGTTATTTCTCGGACTTCTCCGGACAGGGAACACCTGTGACTTAAGAGAGCTGCGTGGAGGTGTCTCTCGAGCTCCCCCACGCACTGACAATGGTTCCGGAACCCTGAGCGTGGGGAGGTTCCACCAACGGTCGGCAGCGCGTTGGTTCCAACGGAATGCCTGAGCTGGTCTCCCCTGAGGGTTTTCCTAATGTCTCTGTGCCAGGGAATGCTAGGGGGGTTTGCAGGAAGTCCCAGTGACAGAGGCTGCATCCCCAAGTTCAGGGAAGGTATTTCTCGCACTTCAACGAGCAGGGAACACCTGTGACTGAAGAGAGCTGCGTGGAGTTGTCTCTCGAGCTCCCCCACTCTATGACAATGTTTCCGGAATCCTGAGCGTGGGGAGGTTCCACCAACGGTTGGCAGCGCGTGGGTTCTAATGGAATGCCTGTGCTCGTCTCCCCTGAGTGTTTTCCTAATATCTCTGTGCCAGGGAATGCTAGGGGGTTTTGCAGGAAATCCCAGTGACAGAGGCTGCCTCACCAAGTTCAGGGAAGGTACTTCTCGGACTTCCCCGAGCAGGGAACACCTGTGACTGAAGAGAGCTGCGTGGAGTTGTCTCTCGAGCTCCCCCACTCAATGACAATGGTTCCGGAATCCTTAGCGTGGGGAGGTTCCACCAACGGTCGGCAGCGCGTGGGTTCTAACGGAATCCTGTGCTCGTATCCCCTGAGGTTTTTCCTCATGTCTCTGTGCCAGGGAATGCTAGGGGGGTTGCAGGAAATCCCAGTGACAGAGGCGGCCTCCCCTAGGTCAGGGAAGGTACTTCTCGGAATTCCCCGAGCAGGGAACACCTGTGACTGAAGAGAGCTGCGTGGAGTTGTGTCTCGAGCTCACCCACTCAATGACAATGGTTCCGGAATCCTGAGCGTGGGGAGGTTCCACCAACGGTCGGCAGCGCGTGGGTTCTAACGGAATGCCTGTGCTCCTCTCCCCTGAGGGTTTTCCTCATGTCTCTGTGCCAGGGAATGCTAGGGCTTGTTGCAGGAAATCCCAGTGACAGAGGCTGCCTCCCCAAGGTCAGGGAAGGTTTTTCTCGGACTTCCCCGAGCAGGGAACACCTGTGACTGAAGAGAGCTGCGTGGAGTTTTCTCTCGAGCTACCCCACTCAATGACAATGGTTCCGGAATCCTGAGCGTGGGGAGGTTCCACCAACGGTCGGCAGCGCGTGGGTTCTAACGGAATGCCTGTGCTCGTCTCCCCTGAGGGTTTTCCTCATGTCTCTGTGCCAGGGAATGCTAGGGGGTGTTGCACGAAATCCCAGTGACAGAGGTTGCCTCCCCAAGGTCAGGGAAGGTATTTCTCGGATTTCCCCGAGCAGGGAACACCTTTGACGGAAGAAAGCTGCGTGGAGTTTTCTCTCGAGCTCCCCCACTCGATGACAATGGTTCCGGAATCCTGAGCGTGGGGAGGTTCACCAAAGGTCGGCAGCGCGTTGTTCTAAGGGAATGCCTGTGCTCGCCTTCCCTGAGGGTTTTCCTCATGTCTCTGTGCCAGGGAATGCTAGGGGGTGTTGCAGGAAATCCCAGTGACAGAGGCTGCCTCCCAAAGGTCAGGGAAGTTATTTCTCGGACTTCCCTGAGCTAGGAACACCTGTGACTGAAGAGAGCTGCGTGGAGTTGTCTCTCTAGTTCCCCCACTCAATGACAATGTTTCCGTAATCCTGAGCGTGGGGAGGTTCCACCAACGGTCGGCAGCGCGTGGGTTCTAAGGGAATGCCTGTGCTCGTCTCCACTGAGGGTTTTCCTCATGTGTCTGTGCCAGGGAATGCTAGGGGGGTTGCAGGAAATCCCAGTGACAGAGGCTGCCTCCCCAAGATCAGCGACGGTATTTCTCGGACTTCCCCGAGCAGGGAACACCTGTGTCTGAAGAGAGCTGCGTGGAGTTTTCTCTCGAGCTTCCCCACTCAATGACAATGGTTCCGGAATCCTGAGCGTGGGGAGGTTCCACCAACGATCGGCAGCGCGTGGGTTCTAACGGAATACCTGTGCTCGTCTCCCCTGAGGGTTTTCCTCATATCTCTGTGCCAGGGAATGCTAGGGAGGTTTGCAGGAAATCCCAGTGACAGAGGCTGCCTCCCCAAGGTCAGGGAAGGTATTTCTCGGACTTCCCCGAGCAGGGAACACCTGTGACTGAAGAGAGCTGCGTGGAGTTGTCTGTCGAGCTCCCCCACTCAATGACAATGGTTCCGGAATCCTGAGCGTGGGGAGGTTCCACCACCGGTCGGCCGCGCGTAGTTTCTAAGAGAATGCCTGTGCTCGTCTTCCCTGAGGGTTTTCCTCATGTCTCTGTGCCAGGGAATGCTCGGGGGTGTTGCAGGAAATCCCAGTGACAGAGGCTGCCTCCCCATGGTCAGGGAAGGTATTTCTCGGACTTCCCCGAGCAGGGAACACCTGTGACTGAAGAGAGCTGGGTGGAGTTGTCTCTCGTGCTCCCCCACTCAATGACAATGGTTCCGGAATCCTGAGCGTGGGGAAGTTCCACCAACGGTCGGCACCGCGTGGTTTCTAAGGGAATGACTGTGCTCGTCTCCCCTGAGGGTTTCCCTCATGTCTCTGTGCCAGAGAATGCTAGGGGTGGTTACAGGAAATCCCGGTGACAGAGGCTGCCTCCCCATGGTCAAGGAAGGTATTTCTCGGACTTCCCCGAGCAGGGAACACCTGTGAATGAAGAGAGCTGCGTGGAGTTGTCTCTCGTGCTCCCCCACTCAATGACAATGGTTCCGGAATCCTGAGCGTGGGGAAGTTCCACCAACGGTCGGCAGCGCGTGGTTTCTAAGGGAATGCCTCTGCTCGTCTCCCCTGAGGGTTTTCCTCATGTCTCTGTGCCAGGGAATGCTAGGAGGGTTTGCAGAAAATCCCAGTGACAGAGGCTGCATCCCCAAGGTCAGGGAAGGTATTTCTCGGACTTCCCCGAGCAGGGAACACCTGTGACTGAAGAGAGCTGCGTGGAGTTGTCTCTCGAGCTCCCCCACTCAATGACTATGGTTCCGAAATCCTGAGAGTGGGGAGGTTCCACCAACGGTCGGCAGCGCGTGGATTCTAAGGGAATGCCTGTGCTCGACTCCCCTGAGTGTTTTCCACATGTCTCTTTGCCAGGGAATGCTAGGGGGTGTTGCAGGAATTCCCAGTGACAGATGATGCCTCTCCAAGTTCAGGGAAGATATTTATCAGACTTCCCCGAGCAGGGAACACCTGTGACTGAAGAGAGCTGCGTGGAATTGTCTCTCGAGCTCCCCCACTCAATGACAATGGTTCCGGAATCCTGAGCGTGGGGAGGTTCCACCAACGGTCGGCAGCGCGTTGGTTCGAAGGGAATGCCTGTGCTCGTCTCCCCTGAGGGTTTTCCTCATGTCTCTGTGCCAGGAAATGCTAGGGGGGGTTTCAGGAAATCCCAGTGTCAGAGGCTTAATCCGCAAGGACAGGGAAGTTATTTCTCGGACTTCCCCGAGCAGGGAACACCTGTGACTGAAGAGAGCTGCGTGGAATTGTCTCTCGAGCTCCCCCACTCAATGACAATGATTCCGGAATCCTGAGCGTGCGGAGGTTCCACCAACGGTCGGCAGCGCGTGGGTTCTAAGGGAATGCCTGTGCTCGTCTCCCCTGAGGGTTTTCCTCATGTCTCTGTGCCAGGGAATGCTAGGGGGTGTTGCAGGAAATCCCAGTGACAGAGGCTGCCTCCCCAAGGTCAGGGAAGGTATTTCTCGCACTTCCCCGAGCAGGGAACACCTGTGACTGAAGAGAGCTGCGTGGAGTTGTCTCTCGAGCTCCCCCACTCAATGACAATGGTTCCGGAATCCTGAGCGTGGAGAGGTTCCACCAACGATCGGCAGCGCGTGGGTTCTAAGGGAATGCCTGTGCTCGTCTCCCCTGAGGGTTTTCCTCATATCTCTGTGCCAGGGAATGCTAGGGAGGTTTGCAGGAAATCCCAGTGACAGAGGCTGCCTCCCCAAGGTCAGGGAAGGTATTTCTGGGACTTCCCCGAGCAGGGAACACCTGTGAATGAAGAGAGCTGCGTGGAGTTGTCTCTCGAGCTCCCCCACTCAATGACAATGTTTCCGGAATCCTGAGCGTGGGGAAGTTCCACCAACGGTCGGCAGCGCGTGGTTTCTAAGGCAATGACTGTGCTCGTCTTCCCTGAGGGTTTTCCTCATGTCTCTGTGCCAGGGAATGCTCGGGGGTGTTGCAGGAAATCCCAGTGACAGAGGCTGCCTCCCCATGGTCAGGGAAGGTATTTCTCTGACTTCCCCGAGCAGGGAACACCTGTGACTGAAGAGAGCTGCGTGGAGTTGTCTCTCGTGCTCCCCCACTCAATGACAATGGTTCCGGAATCTTGAGCGTGGGGAAGTTCCACCAACGGTCGGCAGCGCGTGGTTTCTAAGGGAATGCCTGTGCTCGTCTCCCCTGAGGGTTTTCCTCATATCTCTGTGCCAGGGAATGCTAGGGAGGTTTGCAGGAAATCCCAGTGACAGAGGCTGCCTCCACAAGGTCAGGGAATGTATTTCTCGGACTTCCCCGAGCAGGGAACACCTGTGACTGAAGAGAGCTGCGTGAAGATGTCTCTCGAGCTCCCCTACTCAATGACAATGGTTCCGGAATCCTGAGCGTGGGGAGGTTCCACCAACGGTCGGCAGCGCGTTGGTTCGAAGGGAATGCCTGTGCTCGTCTCCCCTGAGGGTTTTCCTCATATCTCTGTGCCAGGAAATGCTAGGGGGGGTTGCAGGAAATCCCAGTGTCAGAGGCTTAATCCCCAAGGACAGGGAAGTTATTTCTCGGACTTCCCCGAGCAGGGAACACCTGTGACTGAAGAGAGCTGCGTGGAATTGTCTCTCGAGCTCCCCCACTCAATGACAATGGTTCCGGAATCCTGAGCGTGGGGAGGTTCCACCAACGGTCGGCAGCGCGTGGGATCTAAGGGAATGCCTGTGCTCGTCTCCCCTGAGGGTTTTCCTCATGTCTCTCTGCCAGGGAATGCTAGGGGGTGTTGCAGGAAATCCCAGTGACAGAGGCTGCCTCCCCATGGTCGGGGAAGATATTTCTCGGACTTCCCCGAGCAGGGAACACCTGTGACTGAAGAGAGCTGCGTGAAGATGTCTCTCGAGCTCCCCCACTCAATGACAATGGTTCCGGAATCCTGAGCGTGGGGAGGTTCCACCAACGGTCGGCAGCGCGTGGTTTCTAAGGGAATGCCTGTGCTCGTCTCCCCTGAGGGTTTTCCTCATGTCTCTGTGCCAGGGAATGCTAGGAGGGTTTGCAGGAAATCCCAGTGTCAGAGGCTGCCTCCCCAAGGTCAGGGAAGGTATTTCTCGGACTTCCCCGAGCAGGGAACACCTGTGACTGAAGAGAGCTGCGTGGAGTTGTCTCTCGAGCTCCCCCACTCAATGACTATGGTTCCGAAATCCTGAGCGTGGGGAGGTTCCTCCAACGGTCGGCAGCGCGTGGATTCTAAGGGAATGCCTGTGATCGTCTCCCCTGAGGGTTTTCCACATGTCTCTTTGCCAGGGAATGCTAGGGGGTGTTGCAGGAATTCCCAGTGACAGATGCTGCCTCCCCAAGGTCAGGGAAGATATTTATCAGACTTCCCCGAGCAGGGAACACCTGTGACTGAAGAGAGCTGCGTGGAGTTATCTCTCGTGCTCCCCCACTCAATGACAATGGTTCCGGAATCCTGAGCGTGGGGAAGTTCCACCAACGGTCGGCAGCGCGTGGTTTCTAAGGGAATGCCTGTGCTCGTCTCCCCTGAGGGTTTTCCTCATGTCTCTGTGCCAGGGAATGCTAGGGGGGGTTGCAGGAAATCCCAGTGACAGAGGCTGCCTCCTCAAGGTGAGGGAAGGTTTTTCTCGGACTTCCCCGAGCAGGGAACACCTGTGACTGGAGAGAGCTGCGTGGAATTGTCTCTCGAGCTCCCCCACTCAATGACAATGGTTCCGGAATCCTGAGCGTGGGGAGGTTCCACCAACGGTCGGCCGCGCGTGGGTTCTAAGGGAATGCCTGTGCTCGTATTCCCTGAGGGTTTTCCTCATTTGTATGTGCCAGGGAATGCTAGGGGGGTTTGCAGGAAATCCCAGTGACAGAGGCTGCCTCCCCATGGTCAGGGAAGGTATTTCTCGGACTTCCCTGAGCAGGGAACACCTGTGACTGAAGAGAGCTGCGTGGAGTTTTCTCTCGAGCTCCCCCACTCAATGACAATTGTTCCAGAATCCTGAGCGTGGGGAGGTTCCACCAACGATCGGCAGGGCGTGGGTGCTAAGGGAATGCCTGTGCTCGTCTCCCCTGAGGGTTTTCCTCATGTCTCTGTGCCAGGGAATGCTAGGGGGTGTTGCAGGTAATCCCAGTGACAGAGGCTGCCTCCCCATGGTCAGGGAAGGTATTTCTCGGACTTCCCCGAGCAGGGAACACCTGTGACTGAAGAGAGCTGCGTGGGGTTGTCTCTCGTGCTCCCCCACTCTATGACAATGGTTCCGGTATCCTGAGCTTGGGGAAGTTCCACCAACGGTCGGCAGCGCGTGGTTTCTAAGGGAATGCCTGTGCTCGTCTCCCCTGAGTGTTTTCCTCATGTCTCTGTGCCAGGGAATGCTAGGAGTGTTTGCAGGAAATCCCAGTGACAGAGGCTGCATCCCCAAGGTTAGGGAAGGTATTTCTTGGACTTCCCCGAGCAGGGAACTCCTGTGACTGAAGAGAGCTGCGTGGAGTTGTCTCTCGAGCTCCCCCACTCAATGAATATGGTTCCGAAATCCTGAGCGTGGGGAGGTTCCACCAACAGTCGGCAGCGCGTGGATTCTAAGGGAATGCCTGTGCTCGTCTCCCCTGAGGGTTTTCCTCATGTCTCTTTGCCAGGGAATGCTAGGGGGGGTTGCAGGAAATCCCAGTGACAGAGGCTGCCTCCCCAAGGTCAGGGAAGATATTTCTCGGGCTTCCCCGAGCAGGGAACACCTGGGACTGAAGAGAGCTGCGTGGAGTTGTCTCTCGAGCTCCCCCACTCAATGACAATGGTTCCGGAATCCTGAGCGTGGGGAGGTTCCACAAACGGTCGGCAGCGCGTGGGTTCTAAAGGAATGCCTGTGCTCGTCTCCCCTGAGTGTTTTCCTCATGTCTCTGTGCCTGGGAACGCTAGGAGGGTTTGCATGAAATCCCAGTGTCAGAGGCTTCCTCCCCAAGGACAGGGAAGTTATTTCTCGGACTTCCCCGAGCAGGGAACACCTGTGACTGAAGAGAGGTGCGTGGAATTGTCTCTCGAGCTCCCCCACTCAATGACAATTGTTCCGGAATCCTGAGCGTGCGGAGGTTCCACCAACGGTCGGCAGCGCGTGGGTTCTAACGGAATGCCTGTGCTCGTCTCCCCTGAGTGTTTTCCAAATTTTTATGTGCCAGGGAATGCTATGGGGGGTTTGCAGGAAATCCCAGTGACAGAGGCTGCCTCCCCAAGGTCAGGGAAGGAATTTCTCGGACTTCCGCGAGCAGGGAACACCTGTGACTGAAGAGAGCTGTGTGGATTTGTCTCTCGTGCTCCCCCACTCAATGACAATGGTTCCGGAATCCTGAGCGTGGGGAAGTTCCACCAACGGTCGGCACCGCGTGGTTTCTAAGGGAATGCCTGTGCTCGTCTCCCCTGAGGGTTTTCCTCATGTCTCTGTGCCAGGGAATGCTAGGGGGTGTTGCAGGAAATCCCAGTGTCAGAGGATGCCTCCCCAAGGTCAGGGAAGGTATTTCTCGGACTTCCCCGAGCAGGGAACACCTGTGACTGAAGAGATCTGCGTGGAATTGTCTCTTGATCTCCCCCCCTCAATGAAAATGATTCCGGAATCCTGAGCGTGGGGAGGTTCCACCAACGGTCGGCAGCGCGTGGGTTCTAAGGGAATGCCTGTGCTCGTCTTCCCTGAGGGTTTTCCTCATATCTCTGTGCCAGGGAAAGCTAGGAGGGTTTGCAGGAAATCCCAGTGACAGAGGCTGCCTCCCCAAGGTCAGGGAAGGTATTTCTCGGACTTCCCCGAGCAAGGAACACCTGTGACTGAAGAGAGCTGCGTGGAGTTGTCTCTCGAGCTCCCCCACTCAATGACAATGGTTCCAGAATCCTGAGCGTGCGGAGGTGCCACCAACGGTCGGCAGCGCGTGGGTTCTAACGGAATGCCTGTGCTCGTCTCCCCTGAGGGTTTTCCCCATGTCTCTGTGCCAGGGAATGCTAGGGGGTGTTGCAGGAAATCCCAGTTACAGAGGCTGCCTCCCCAAGGTCAGGGAAGGTGTTTCTCGGACTTCCCCGAGCAGGGAACACCTGTGACTGAAGAGAGCTGCGTGGAGTTTTCTCTCGAGCTCCCCCACTCAATGACAATGGTTCCAGAATCCTGAGCGTGGGGAGGTTCCACCAACGATCGGCAGGGCGTGGGTGCTAAGGGAATGCCTGTGCTCGTCTCCCCTGAGGGTTTTCCTCATGTCTCTGTGCCAGGGAATGCTAGGCGGTGTTGCAGGTAATCGCAGTGACAGAGGCTGCCTCCCTATGGTCAGGGAAGGTATTTCTCGGACTTCCCCGAGCAGGGAACACCTGTGACTGAAGAGAGCTGCGTGGGGTTGTCTCTCGTGCTCCCCCACTCTATGACAATGGTTCCGGTATCCTGAGCGTGGGGAAGTTCCACCAACGGTCGGCAGCGCGTGGTTTCTAAGGGAATGCCTGTGCTCGTCTCCCCTGAGGGTTTTCCTCATGTCTCTGTGCCAGGGAATGCTAGGGGGGGTTGCAGGAAATCCCAGTGACAGAGGCTGCCTCCCCAAGGTCAGGGAAGGTATTTCTCGGACTTCCCCGAACAGGGAACACCTGTGACTGAAGAGAGCTGCGTGGAGTTGTCTCTCGAGCTCCTCCTCTCAATGACAATGATTCCGGAATCCTGAGCGTGGGGAGGTTCCACCAACGGTCGGCAGCGCGTGGGTTCTAGGGAATGCATGTGCTCGTCTCCCCTGAGTGTTTTCCTCATGTCTCTGTGCCAGGGAACGCTAGGAGGATTTGCAGGAAATCCCAGTGTCAGAGGCTTCCTCCCCAAGGACAGGGAAGTTATTTCTCGGACTTCCCCGAGCAGGGAACACCTGTGACTGAAGACAGCTGCGTGGAGTTGTCTCTCGAGCTCCCCCACTCAATGACAATGGTTCCGGAATCCTGAGCGTGGGGAGGTTCCACCAACGGTAGGCAGCGCGTGGTTTCTAACGGAATGCCTGTGCTCGTCTCCCCTGAGTGTTTTCCTCATTTCTATGTGCCAGGGAATGCTAGGGGGGTTTGCAGGAATTCCCAGTGACAGAGGCTGCCTCCCCAAGGTCAGGGAACGTATTTCTCAAAATTCCCCAAGCAGGGAACACCTGTGACTGAAGAGAGCTGCATGGAGTTATCTCTCGAGCTCCCCCACTCAATGACAATGGTTCCGGAATCCTGAGGGTGGGGAGGTTCCACCAACGGTCGGCAGCGCGTGGGTTCTAAGGGAATGCCTGTGCTCATCTCCCCTGAGTGTCTTCCTCATGTGTATGTGCCAGGGAATGCTAGAGGGGGTTGCAGGAATTCCCAGTGACAGAGGCTGCCTCCCCAAGGTCAGGGAAGGTATTTCTCGGACTTCCCCGAGCAGGGAACACCTGTGACTGAAGAGAGCTGCGTGGAATTTTCTCTCGAGCTCCCCGACTCAATGACAATGGTTCCGGAATCCTGAGCGTGGGGAGGTTCCACCAACGGTCGGCAGCGAGTGGTTTCTAAGGGAATGCCTGTGCTCGTCTCCCCTGAGGTTTTTCCTCATGTCTCTGTGCCAGGGAATGCGAGAGGGGTTTGCAGGAAATCCCAGTGACAGAGGCTGCCTCCCCAGGGTCAGGGAAGGTATTTCTCGGACTTCCCTGATCAGGGAACACATGTGACTGAAGAGAGCTGCGTGGAGTTGTCTCTCGAGCTCCCCCACTCAATGACAATGGTTCCGGAATCCTGAGCGTGGGGAGGTTCCAACAACGGTCGGCAGCGCGTTGTTTCTAAGGGAATGCCTGTGCTCGTATCCCCTGAGGGTTTTCCTAATGTCTCTGTGCCAGGGAATGCTAGGGGGTGTTGCAGGAAATCCCAGTGACAGAGGCTGCCTCCCCAAGGTCAGGGAAGGTTTTTCTCGGACTTCCCTGAGCAGGGAAAACCTGTGAATGAAGAGAGCTGCGTGGAGTTGTCTCTCGAGCTCCCCCACTCAATGACAATAGTTCCGGAATCCTCAGCGTGGGGAGGTTCCACCAACGGTCGGCAGCGCGTGGTTTCTAAGGGAATGCCTGTGCTCATTTCCCCTGAGTGTTTTCCTCATGTCTCTGTGCCAGGGAATGCTAGGGGGTGTTGCAGGAAATCCCAGTGACAGAGGCTGCCTCCCCATGGTCAGGGAAGGTATTTCTCGGACTTCCCCGAGCAGGGAACACCTGTGACTGAAGAGAGCTGCGTGGAGTTGTCTCTCGAGCTCCCCAACTCAATGACAATGGTTCCGGAATCCTGAGCGTGGGGAGGTTCCACCAACGGTCGGCAGCGCGTGGTTTCTAAGGGAATGCCTGTGCTCGTCTCCCCTGAGGGTTTTCCCCATGTCTCTGTGCCAGGGAATGCTAGGAGAGTTTGCAGGAAATCCCAGTGACAGAGGCTGCCTTTCCAAGGTCAGGGAAGATATTTCTCGGACTTCCCCGAGCAGGTAACACCTGTGACTGAAGAGAGCTGCGTGGAGTTGTCTCTCGAGCTCCCCCTCTCAATGACAATGGTTCCAGAATCCTGAGCGTGGGGAGGTTCCACCAACGGTCGGCAGGGCGTGGGTGCTAAGGGAATGCCTGTGCTCGTCTCCCCTGAGGGTTTTCCTCATGTCTCTGTGCCAGGGAATGCTAGGGGTTGTTGCAGGAAATCCCAGTGACAGAGGCTGCCTCCCCATGGTCAGGGAAGGTATTTCTCGGACTTCCCCGACCAGGGAACACCTGTGACTGAAGAGAGCTGCGTGGGGTTGTCTCTCGTGCTCCCCCACTCTATGACAATGGTTCCGGAATCCTGAGCGTGGGGAGGTTCCACCAACGGTCGGCAGCGTGTGGGTTCTAAGGGAATGCCTGTGCTCGTCTCCCCTGAGGGCTTTTGTCATGTGTCTGTGCCAGGAAATGCTAGGGGGGTTTGCAGGGAATCCCAGTGACAGAGGCTGCCTCCCCAAGGTCAGGGAAGGTATTTCTCGGACTTCCCCGAGTAGGGAACACCTGTGACTGAAGAGAGCTGCGTGGAGTTTTTTCTCGAGCTCCCCCACTCAATGACAATGGTTCCGGAATCCTGAGAGTGGGGAGGTTCCACCAACGGTCGGCAGCGCGTGGTTTCTATGGGAATGCCTGTGCTCGTCTCCCCTGAGGGTTTTCCTCATGTCTCTGTGCCAGGGAATGCTAGGAGGTTTTGCAGGAAATCCCAGTGACAGAGGCTGCCTCCCCAAGGTCAGGGAAGATATTTCTCGGACTTCCCCGAGCAGGGAACACCTGTGACTGAAGAGAGCTGCGTGGAGTTGTCTCTCGAGTTCCCCCACTCAATGACTATGTTTCCGAAATCCTGAGCGTGGGGAGGTTCCACCAACGGTCGGCAGCGCGTGGATTCTAAGGGAATGCCTGTGCTCGTCTCCCCTGAGTGTTTTCCTCATGTCTCTGTACCAGGGAATGCTAGGGGGTGTTGCAGGAAATCCCAGTGACAGAGGCTGCCTCCCAAGGGTCAGGGAAGGTATTTCTCGGACTTCCCAGAGCAGGGAACACCTGTGACTGAAGAGAGCTGCGTGGAGTTGTCTTTCGAGCTCCCCCACTCAATGACAATGGTTCCGGAATCCTGTGCGTGGGGAGGTTCCACCAACGGTTGGCAGCGCGTGGGTTCTAAGGGAATGCCTGTGCTCGTCTCCCCTGAGGGTTTTCCTCATGTCTCTGTGCCAGGGAATGCTAGGGGGTGTTGCAGGAAATCCCAGTGACATAGGCTGCCTCCCCAAGGTCAGGGAAGGTATTTTTCGGACTTCCCCGAGCAGGGAACACCTGTGACTGAAGAGAGCTGCCTGGAGTTGTCTCTCGAGCTCCCCCACTCAATGACAATGTTTCCGGATTCCTGAGCGTGGGGAGGTTCCACCAACGGTCGGCAGCGCGTGGGTTCTAAGGGAATGCCTGTGCTCGTCTCCCCTGAGGGCTTTTCTCATGTGTCTGTGCCAGGTAATGCTAGGGGGGTTTGCAGGAAATCCCAGTGACAGAGGCTGCCTCCCCAAGGTCA
Organism: Vicugna pacos; assembly: GCF_048564905.1. Classification (NCBI taxonomy): domain Eukaryota; kingdom Metazoa; phylum Chordata; class Mammalia; order Artiodactyla; family Camelidae; genus Vicugna; species Vicugna pacos. The sequence continues at coordinate 52,195,077 of NW_027328721.1, forward strand.
GGGAAGGTATTTCTCGGACTTCCCCGAGCAGGGAACACCTGTGACTGAAGAGAGCTGCGTGGAGTTTTCTCTCGAGCTCCCCCACTCAATGACAATGGTTCCGGAATCCTGAGCGTGGGTAGGTTCCACCAACGGTCGGCAGCGCGTGGTTTCTATGGGAATGCCTGTGCTCGTCTCCCCTGAGGATTTTCCTCATGTCTCTGTGCCAGGGAATGCTAGGGGGTGTTGCAGGAAATCCCAGTGACATAGGCTGCCTCCCCAAGGTCAGGGAAGGTATTTCTCGGACTTCCCCGAGCAGGGAACACCTGTGACTGAAGAGGGCTGCGTGAAGATGTCTCTCGAGCTCCCCCTCTCAATGACAATGATTCCGGATTTCTGAGCGTGGGGAGGTTCCACCAATGGTCGGCAGCGCGTGGGTTCTAGGGAATGCCTGTGCTCGTCTCCCCTGAGGGTTTTCCTCATGTCTCTGTGCCAGGGAATGCTAGGGGTTGTTGCAGGAAATCCCAGTGACAGAGGCTGCCTCCCCAAGGTCAGGGAAGGTATTTCTCGGACTTCCCCGAACAGGGAACACCTGTGACTGAAGAGAGCTGCGTGGAGTTGTCTCTCGAGCTCCCCCACTCAATGACAGTGATTCCGGAATCCTGAGCGTGGGGAGGTTCCACCAACGGTCGGCAGCGCGTGGGTTCTAGGGAATGCATGTGCTCGTCTCCCCTGAGGTTTTTCCTCATGTCTCTGTGCCAGGGAATGCTAGGAGGGTTTGCAGGAAATCCCAGTGACAGAGGCTGCCTCCCCAAGGTCAGGGAAGTTATTTCTCGGACTTCCCCGAGCAGGGAACACCTGTGAATGAAGAGAGCTGCGTGGAGTTGTCTCTCGAGCTCCCCCACTCAATGACAATGGTTCCGGAATCCTGAGCGTGGGGAGGTTCCACCAACGGTCGGCAGTGCGTGGTTTCTAAGGGAATGCCTGTGCTCGTCTCCCCTGAGTGTTTTCCTCATGTCTCTGTGCCAGGGAATACTAGGGGGGTTTGCAGGAATTCCCAGTGACAGAGGCTACCTCCCCAAGGTCAGGGAAAGTATTACTCAAACTTCCCCAAGCAGGGAACACCTGTGACTGAAGAGAGCTGCATGGAGTTGTCTCTCGAGCTCCCCCACTCAATGATAATGGTTCCGGAATCCTGAGCGTGGGGAGGTTCCACCAACGGTCGGCAGCGCGTGGGTTCTAGGGAATGCCTGTGCTCGTCTCCCCTGAGGGTTTTCCTCATGTCTCTGTGCCAGGGAATGCTAGGAGGGTTTGCAGGAAATCCCAGAGACAGAGGCGGCCTCCCCAAGGTCAGGGAAGTTATTTCTCGGACTTCCCCGAGCAGGGAACACCTGTGACTTAAGAGAGCTGCGTGGAGTTGTCTCTCGAGCTCCCCCACTCAATGACAATGTTTCCGGAATCCTGAGCGTGGGGAGGTACCACCAACGGTCGGCAGCGCTTGGATTCTAAGGGAATGCCTGTGCTCGTCTCCCCTGAGGATTTTCAACATGTCTCTGTGCCAGGGAATGCTAAGAGGGTTTGCAGGAAATCCCAGTGACAGAGGCTGCCTCCCCAAGGTCAGGGAAGGTATTTCTCGGACTTCCCCGAGCAGGGAACACCTGTGAATGAAGAGAGCTGCGTGGAGTTGTCTCTCGAGCTCCCCCACTCAATGACAATAGTTCCGGAATCCTCAGCGTGGGGAGGTTCCACCAACGGTCGGCAGCGCGTGGTTTATAAGGGAATGCCTCTGCTCATCTCCCAAGAGGGTTTTCCTCATGTCTCTGTGACAGGGAATGCTAGGAGGGTTTGCAGGAAATCCCAGGGACAGAGGCTGCCTCCCCAAGTTCAGGGAAGTTATTTCTCGGACTTCCCCGAGCAGGGAACACCTTTGACTGAAGAGAGCTGCGTGGAGTTGTCTCTCGAGCTCCCCCACTCAATGACAATGGTTCCGGTAACATGAGCGTGGGGAGGTACCACCAACGGTCGGCAGCGCGTGGATTCTAAGGGAATGCCTGTGCTCGTCTCCCCTGAGGGTTTTCCTCATGTCTCTGCGCCAGTAAATGCTAGGGGTTGTTGCAGGAAATCCCAGTGACAGAGGCTGCCTCCCCAAGGTCAGGGAAGGTATTTCTCGGACTTCCCCGAGCAGGGAACACCTGTGACTGAAGAGAGCTGCGTGGAGTTGTCTCTCGAGCTCCCCCACTCAATGACAATGGTTCCGGAATCCTGAGCGTGGGGAGGTTCCACCAACGGTCGGCAGCCCGTGGGTTCTAAGGGAATGCCTGTGCTCGTCTCCCCTGAGAATTTTCCACATGTCTCTTTGCCAGGGAATGCTAGGGGGTGTTGCAGGAATTCCCAGTGACAGATGCTGCCTCTCCAAGGTCAGGGAAGTTATTTATCAGACTTCCCCGAGCAGGGAACACCTGTGACTGAAGAGAGCTGCGTGGAATTGTCTCTCGAGCTCCCACACTCAATGACAATGGTTCCGGAATCCTGAGCTTGGGGAGGTTCCACCAACGGTCGGCAGCGCGTTGGTTCGAAGGGAATGCCTGTGCTCGTCTCCCCTGAGGGTTTTCCTCATGTCTCTGTGCCTGGAAATGCTAGGGGGGGTTGCAGGAAATCCCAGTGTCAGAGGCTTCCTCCCCAAGGACAGGGAAGTTATTTCTCGGACTTCCCCGAGCAGGGAACACCTGTGACTGAAGAGAGCTGCGTGGAATTGTCTCTCGAGCACCCCACTCAATGACAATGGTTCTGGAATCCTGAGCGTGCGGAGGTTCCACCAACGGTCGGCAGCGCGTGGGTTCTAAGTGAATGCCTGTGCTCGACTCCCCTGAGGGTTTTCCTCATGTCTCTGTGCCAGGGAATGCTAGGGGGTGTTGCAGGAAATCCCAGTGACAGAGGCTGCCTCCCCATGGTCAGGGAAGGTATTTCTCGGACTTCCCCGAGCAGGAAACACCTGTGACTGAAGAGAGCTGCGTGGAGTTGTCTGTCGTGCTCCCCCACTCAATGACAATGGTTCCGGAATCCTGAGCGTGGGGAAGTTCCACCAACGGTCGGCAGCGCGTGGTTTCTAAGGGAATGCCTGTGCTCGACTCCCCTGAGGGTTTTCCTCATGTCTCTGTGCCAGGGAATGCTAGGGGGGGTTGCAGGAATTCCCAGTGACAGAGGCTGCCTCCTCAAAGTCAGGGAAGGTATTTCTCGGACTTCCCCGAGCAGGGAACACCTGTGACTGAAGAGAGCTGCGTGGAATTGTCTCTCGAGCTCCCCCACTCAATGACAATTGTTCCGGAATCCTGAGCGTGGGGAGGTTCCACCAACGGTCGGCAGCGCGTGGGTACTAAGGAAATGCCTGTGCTCGTCTTCCCTGAGGATTTTCCTCATTTGTAAGTGCCAGGGAATGCTAGGGGTTTTGCAGGAAATCCCAGTGACAGAGGCTGCCTCCCCATGGTCAGGGAAGGTATTTCTCGGACTTCCCTGAGCAGGGAACACCTGTGAATGAAGAGAGCTGCGTGGAGTTGTCTCTCGTGCTCCCCCACTCAATGACAATGGTTCCGGAATCCTGAGCGTGGGGAAGTTCCACCAACGGTCGGCAGCGCGTGGTTTCTAAGGGAATGCCTGTGCTCGTCTCCCCTGAAGGTTTTCCTCATGTCTCTGTGCCAGGGAATGCTAGGGGGGGTTGCAGGAAATCCCAGTGACAGAGGCTTCTTCCCCATGGTCAGGGAAGGTATTTCTCGGACTTCCCCGAGCAGGAAACACCTGTGAATGAAGAGAGCTGCGTGGAGTTGTCTCTCGTGCTCCCCCACTGAATGACAATATTTCCGGAATCCTGAGCGTGGGGAAGTTCCACCAACGGTCGGCAGCGCGTGGTTTCTAAGGGAAAGCCTGTGCTGGTCTCCCCTGAGGGTTTTCCTCATGTCTCTCTGCCAGGGAATGCTAGGAGGGTTTGCAGGATATCCCAGTGACATAGGCTGCCTCCCCAAGTTCAGGGAAGGTATTTCTCGGACTTCCCCGAGCAGGGAACACCTGTGACTGAAGAGAGCTGCGTGGAGTTGTCTCTCGAGCTCCCCCACTCAATGGCTATGGTTCCGAAATCCTGAGCGTGGGGAGGTTCCACCAACGGTCGGCAGCGCGTGGATTCTAAGGGAATGCCTGTGCTCATTTCCCCTGATTGTTTTCCTCATGTCTCTGTGCCAGGGAATGCTAGGGGGTGTTGCAGGAAATCCCAGTGACAGAGGCTGCCTCCCCATGGTCAGGGAAGGTATTTCTCGGACTTCCCCGAGCAGGGAACACCTGTGACTGAAGAGAGCTGCGTGGGGTTGTCTCTCGTGCTCCCCCACTCTATGACAATGGTTCCAGAATCCTGAGCGTGGGGAAGTTCCACCAACGGTCGGCAGAGCGTGGTTTCTAAGGGAATGCCTGTGCTCGTCTCCCCTGAGGGTTTTCCTCATGTCTCTGTGCCAGGGAATGCTAGGGGGGGTTGCAGGAAATCCCAGTGACAGAAGCTGCCTCCCCAAGGTCAGGGAAGGTATTTCTCGGACTTCCCCGAACAGGGAACACCTGTGACTGAAGAGAGCTGCGTGGAGTTGTCTCTCGAGCTCCCCCTCTCAATGACAATGATTCCGGAATCCTGAGCGTGGGGAGGTTCCACCAACGGTCGGCAGCGCGTGGGTTCTAGGGAATGCCTGTGCTCGTCTCCCCTGAGGGTTTTCCTCATGTCTCTGTGCCAGGGAATGCTAGGAGGGTTTGCAGGAAATCCCAGTGACAGAGGCTGCCTCCCCAAGGTCAGGGAAGATATTTCTCGGACTTCCCCGAGCAGGGAACACCTGTGACTGAAGAGAGCTGCGTGGAGTTGTCTCTCGAGTTCCCCCACTCAATGACTATGTTTCCGAAATCCTGAGCGTGGGGAGGTTCCACCAACGGTCGGCAGCACGTGGATTCTAAGGGAATGCCTGTGCTCGTCTCCCCTGAGTGTTTTCCTCATGTCTCTGTACCAGGAAAAGCTAGGGGGTGTTGCAGGAAATCCCAGTGACAGAGGCTGCCTGTCAAGGGTCAGGGAAGGTTTTTCTCGGACTTCCTTGAGCAGGGAACACCTGTGACTGAAGAGAGCTGCGTGGAGTTGTCTCTCGAGCTCCCCCACTCAATGACAATGGTTCAGGAATCCTGAGCGTGGGGAGGTTCCACCAACGGTTGGCAGCGCGTGGGTTCTAACGGAATGCCTGTGCTCGTCTCCCCTGAGGGTTTTCCTCATGTCTCTGTGCCAGGGAATGCTAGGGGGTGTTGCAGGAAATCCCAGTGACATAGGCTGCCTCCCCAAGGTCAGGGAAGGTATTTCTCGGACTTCCCCGAGCAGGGAACACCTGTGACTGAAGAGAGCTGCGTGAAGATGTCTCTCGAGCTCCCCCTCTCAATGACAATGATTCCGGATTCCTGAGCGTGGGGAGGTTCCACCAATGGTCGGCAGCGCGTGGGTTCTATGGAATGCCTGTGCTCGTCTCCCCTGAGGGTTTTCCTCATGTCTCTGTGCCAGGGAATGCTAGGCGGTGTTGCAGGAAATCCCAGTGACAGAGGCTGCCTCCCCAAGGTCAGGGAAGGTATTTCTCGGACTTCCCCGAACAGGGAACACCTGTGACTGAAGAGAGCTGCGTGGAGTTGTCTCTCGAGCTCCCCCTCTCAATGACAATGATTCCGGAATCCTGAGCGTGGGGAGGTTCCACCAACGGTCGGCAACGCGTGGGTTCTAGGGAATGCATGTGCTCGTCTCCCCTGAGGGTTTTCCTCATGTCTCTGTGCCAGTGAATGCTAGGAGGGTTTGCAGGAAATCCCAGTGACAGAGGCTGCCTCCCCAAGGTCAGGGAAGTTATTTCTCGGACTTCCCCGGGCAGGGAACACCTGTGAATGAAGAGAGCTGCGTGGAGTTGTCTCTCGAGCTCCCCCACTCAATGACAATGGTTCCGGAATCCTGAGCTTTGGGAGGTTCCACCAACGGTCGGCAGTGCGTGGTTTCTAAGGGAATGACTGTGCTCGTCTCCCCTGAGGATTTTCCTCATGTCTCTGTGACAGGGAATGCTAGGAGGGTTTGCAGGAAATCCCAGAGACAGAGGCTGCCTCCCCAAGGTCAGGGAAGATATTTCTCGGACTTCCCCGAGCAGGGAACACCTGTGACTGAAGAGAGCTGCGTGGAGTTGTCTCTCGAGTTCCCCCACTCAATGACTATGTTTCCGAAATCCTGAGCGTGGGGAGGTTCCACCAACGGTCGGCAGCGCGTGGATTCTAAGTGAATGCCTGTGCTCGTCTCCCCTGAGTGTTTTCCTCATGTCTCTGTACCAGGGAATGCTAGGGGCTGTTGCAGGAAATCCCAGTGACAGAGGCTGCCTCCCAAGGGTCAGGGAAGGTATTTCTCGGACTTCCCCGAGCAGGGAACACCTGTGACAGAAGAGAGCTGCGTGGAGTTGTCTCTCGAGCTCCCCCACTCAATGACAATGGTTCCGGAATCCTGAGCGTTGGGAGGTTCCACCAACGGTTGGCAGCGCGTGGGTTCTAACGGAATGCCTGTGCTCGTCTCCCCTGAGGGTTTTCCTCATGTGTCTGTGCCAGGTAATGCTAGGGGGGGTTGCAGGAATTACCAGTGACAGAGGCTGCCTCCCCAAGGTCAGGGAATGTATTTCTCGGACTCCCCCGAGCAGGGAACACCTGTGACTGAAGAGAGCTGCGTGAAGATGTCTCTCGAGCTCCCCCTCTCAATGACAATGATTCCGGATTCCTGAGCGTGGGGAGGTTCCACCAATGGTCGGCAGCGCGTGGGTTCTAGGGAATGCCTGTGCTCGTCTCCCCTGAGTGTTTTCCTAATGTCTCTGTGCCAGGGAATGCTAGGGGGAGTTGCAGGAAATCCCAGTGACAGAGGCTGCCTCCCCAAGGTCAGGGAAGGTTTTTCTCGGACTTCCCCGATCAGGGAACACCTGTGACTGAAGAGAGCTTCGTGGAGTTGTGTCTCGAGCTCCCCCACTCAATGACAATGGTTCCGGAATCCTGAGCGTGGGGAGGTTCCACCAGCGGTCGGCAGCGCGTGGGTTCTAAGGAAATGCCTGTTCTAGTCTCCCCTGAGGGTTTTCCTCATGTCTCTGTGCCAGGGAATGCTAGGGGGTGTTGCAGGAAATCCCAGTGACAGAGGCTGCCTCCCCAAGGGCAGGGAAGTTATTTCTCGGACTTCCCCTAGCAGGGTACACCTGTGACTGAAGAGAGCTGCGTTGAGTTGTCTCTCGAGCTCCCCCACTCAATGACAATGGTTCCGGAATCCTGAGCGTGGGGAGGTTCCTCCAACGGTCGGCAGCGCTTGGGTTCGAACGGAATGCCTGTGCTCGTCTCCCCTGAGGGTTTTCCTCATGTCTCTGTGCCAGGGAATGCTAGGGGGGTTTGCAGGAAATCCCAGTGACAGAGGCTGCCTCCCCAAGGTCAGGGAAGTTATTTCTCGGACTTCCCCGATCAGGGAACACCTGTGACTGAAGAGAGCTGCGTGGAGTTGTCTCTCGATCTCCCCCACTCAATGACAATGGTTACGGAATCCTGAGCGTGGGAGGTTCCACCAACGGTCGGCAGCGCTTGGTTTCTAAGGGAATGCCTGTGCTCGTCTCCCCTGAAGGTTTTCCTCATGTCTCTGTGCCAGGGAATGCTATGAGGGTTTCCAGGAAATCCCAGTGACAGAGGCTGCCTCCCCAAGGTCAGGGAAGTTATTTCTCGGACTTCCCCGAGCAGGGAACACCTGTGACTGAAGAGAGCTGCGTGGAGTTGTCTCTCGATATCCCCCACTCAATGACTATGGTTCCGGAATCCTGAGCGTGGGGAGGTTCCACCAACGGTCGGCAGCGCGTGGGTTCTAAGGGAGTGCCTGTTCTCGTCTCCCCTGACGGTTTTCCTCATGTCTCTGTGCCAGGGAATGCTAGGGGTTGTTGCAGGAAATCCCAGTGACAGAGGCTGCCTCCCCAAGGTCAGGGAAGTTATTTCTCGCACTTCCCCAAGCAGGGAACACCTGTGACTGAAGAGAGCTGCGTCGAGTTGTCTCTCGAACTCCCCCACTCAATGACAATGGTTCCAGAATCCTGAGCGTGGGGAGGTCCCACCAACGGTCGGCAGCGCGTGGGTTCTAACGGAATGCCTGTGCTCGTCTCCCCTGAGGGTTTTCCTCATGTCTCTGTGCCAGGGAATGCTAGGGCTTGTTGCAGGAAATCCCAGTGACAGAGGCTGCCTCCCCAAGGTCTGGAAAGGTATTTCTCGGACTTCCCCGAGCAGGGAACACCTGTGACTGAAGAGAGCTTCGTGGAGTTGTCTCTCGAGATCCCCCACTCAATGACAATGGTTCCGGAATCCTGAGCGTGGGGAGGTTGCACCAACGGTCGGCAGCGCGTGGTGTCTAAGGGAGTGCCTGTGCTCGTCTCCCCTGAGGGTTTTCCTCATGTCTCTGTGCCAGGGAATGCTAGGGGGGGTTGCAGGAAATCCCAGTGACAGAGGCTGCCTCCCCAAGGTCAGGGAAGGTATTTCTCAAACTTCCCCGAGCAGGGAACACCTGTGACTGAAGAGAGCTGCGTGGAGTTGTCTCTCGAGCTCCCCTACTCAATGACAATGTTTCCGGAATCCTGAGCGTGGGGAGGTTCCACCAACGGTCGGCAGGGCGTGGTTTCTAAGGGAATGACTGTGCTCGTCTCCCCTGAGGGTTTTCCTCATGTCTCTGTGCCAGGGAATGCTAGGAGGGATTGCAGGAAATCCCAGTGACTGAGGCTGCCTCCCCAAGGTCAGGGAAGCTATTTCTCGGACTTCCCAGAGCAGGGAACACCTGTAACTGAAGAGAGCTGCGTGGAGTTGTCTCTGGAGATCCCCCACTCAATGACTATGGTTCCGGAATCCTGAGCGTGGGGAGGTTCCACCAACGGTCGGCAGCGCTTGGGTTCTAAGGGAGTGCCTGTTCTCGTCTCCCCTGACAGTTTTCCTCATGTCTCTGTGCCAGGGAATGCTAGGGGTTGTTGCAGGAAATCCCAGTGACAGAGGCTGCCTCCCCAAGATCAGGGAAGGTATTTCTCGCACTTCCCCAAGCAGGGAACACCTGTGACTGAAGAGAGCTGCGTCGAGTTGTCTCTCGAACTCCCCCACTCAATGACAATGGTTCCAGAATCCTGAGCGTGGGGAGGTCCCACCAACTGTCGGCAGCGCGTGGGTTCAAACGGAATGCCTGTGCTCGTCTCCCCTGAGGGTTTTCCTCATGTCTCTGTGCCAGGGAATGCTAGGGCTTGTTGCAGGAAATCCCAGTGACAGAGGCTGCCTCCCCAAGGTCAGGAAAGGTATTTCTCGGACTTCCCCGAGCAGGGAACACCTGTGACTGAAGAGAGCTGCGTGGAGTTGTCTCTCGAGCTCCCCCACTCAGTGACAATGGTTCCGGAATCATGAGCGTGGGGAGGTTCCACCAACGGTCGGCAACGCGTGGTTTCTAAGGGAATGCCTGTGCTCGACTCCCCTGAGAGTTTTCCTCATCTCTCTGTGCCAGGGAATGCTAGGAGGGTTTGCAGGAAATCCCAGTATCAGAGGCTTCCTCCCCAAGGACAGGGAAGTTATTTCTCGGACTTCCCCGAGCAGGGAACACCTGTGAATGAAGAGAGCTGCGTGGAGTTGTCTCTCGAGCTCCCCCACTCAATGACAATGTTTCCGGAATCCTGAGCGTGGGGAGGTTCCAGCAACGGTCGGCAGCGCTTGGGTTCTAACGGAATACCTGTGCTCGTCTCCCCTGAGGTTTTTCCTCATGTCTCTGTGCCAGGGAATGCTAGGGGGGTTTGCAGGAAATCCCAGTGACAGAGGCTGCCTCCCCAAGGTCAGGGAAGGTATTTCTCAAACTTCCCCGAGCAGGGAACACCTGTGACTGAAGAGAGCTGCGTGGAGTTGTCTCTCGAGCTCCCACACTCAATGACAATGGTTCCGGAATCCTGAGCGTGGGGAGGTTCCACCAACGGTCGGCAGCACGTGGGTCCTAAGGGAATGCCTGTGCTCGTCTCCCCTGAGTGTTTTCCTCATGTCTCTGTGCCAGGGAATGCTAGGGGGGTTTGCAGGAAATCCCAGTGACAGAGGCTGCCTCCCCAAGGTCAGGGAAGGTATTTCTCGGACTTCCCCGAGCAGGGAACACCTGTGACTGAAGAGAGCTGCGTGGAGTTCTCTCTCGAGCTCCCCCACTCAATGACTATGGTTCGGAAATCCTGAGCGTGGGGAGGTTCCACCAACGGTCGGCAGCGCGTGGATTCTAAGGGAATGCCTGTGCTAGTCTCCCCTGAGTGTTTTCCACATGTCTCTGTGCCAGGGAATGCTAGGTGGTGTTGCAAGAAATCCCAGTGACAGAGGCTGCCTCCCCAAGTTCAGGGAAGGTTTTTCTCGCACTTCCCCGAGCAGGGAACACCTGTGACTGAAGATAGCTGCGTGGAGTTTTCTCTCTAGCTCCCCCACTCAATGACAATGGTTCCGGAATCCTGAGCGTGGGGAGGTTCCAGCAACGGTCGGCAGTGCGTGGGTTCTAACGGAATGCCTGTGCTCGTCTCCCCTGAGGTTTTTCCACATTTCTCTGTGCCACGGAATGCTAGGGGATGTTGCAGGAAATCCCAGTGACAGAACCTGACTCCCCAAGGTCAGGGAAGGTATTTCTCGGACTTCCCCGAGCAGGGAACACCTGTGACTGAAGAGAGCTGCGTGGAGTTGTCTCTCGAGCTCCCCCACTCAGTGACAATGGTTCCGGAATCATGAGCGTGGGGAGGTTCCACCAACGGTCGGCAACGCGTGGTTTCTAAGGGAATGCCTGTGCTCGACTCCCCTGAGAGTTTTCCTCATCTCTCTGTGCCAGGGAATGCTAGGAGGGTTTGCAGGAAATCCCAGTATCAGAGGCTTCCTCCCCAAGGACAGGGAAGTTATTTCTCGGACTTCCCCGAGCAGGGAACACCTGTGAATGAAGAGAGCTGCGTGGAGTTGTCTCTCGAGCTCCCCCACTCAATGACAATGTTTCCGGAATCCTGAGCGTGGGGAGGTTCCAGCAACGGTCGGCAGCGCGTGGGTTCTAACGGAATACCTGTGCTCGTCTCCCCTGAGGTTTTTCCTCATTTCTCTGTGCCAGGGAATGCTAGGGGGGTTTGCAGGAAATCCCAGTGACAGAGGCTGCCTCCCCAAGGTCAGGGAAGGTATTTCTCAAACTTCCCCGAGCAGGGAACACCTGTGACTGAAGAGAGCTGCGTGGAGTTGTCTCTCGAGCTCCCACACTCAATGACAATGGTTCCGGAATCCTGAGCGTGGGGAGGTTCCACCAACGGTCGGCAGCACGTGGGTCCTAAGGGAATGCCTCTGCTCGTCTCCCCTGAGTGTTTTCCTCATGTCTCTGTGCCAGGGAATGCTAGGGGGGTTTGCAGGAAATCCCAGTGACAGAGGCTGCCTCCCCAAGGTCAGGGAAGGTATTTCTCAAACTTCGCCGAGCAGGGAACACCTGTGACTGAAGAGAGCTGCGTGGAGTTGTCTCTCGAGCTCCCCCACTCAATGACAATGTTTCCGGAATCCTGAGCGTGGGGAGGTTCCACCAACGGTCGGCAGCGCTTGGGTTCTAAGGGAGTGCCTGTTCTCGTCTCCCCTGACAGTTTTCCTCATGTCTCTGTGCCAGGGAATGCTAGGGGTTGTTGCAGGAAATCCCAGTGACAGAGGCTGCCTCCCCAAGATCAGGGAAGGTATTTCTCGCACTTCCCCAAGCAGGGAACACCTGTGACTGAAGAGAGCTGCGTCGAGTTGTCTCTCGAACTCCCCCACTCAATGACAATGGTTCCAGAATCCTGAGCGTGGGGAGGTCCCACCAACGGTCGGCAGCGCGTGGGTTCAAACGGAATGCCTGTGCTCGTCTCCCCTGAGGGTTTTCCTCATGTCTCTGTGCCAGGGAATGCTAGGGCTTGTTGCAGGAAATCCCAGTGACAGAGGCTGCCTCCCCAAGGTCAGGAAAGGTATTTCTCGGACTTCCCCGAGCAGGGAACACCTGTGACTGAAGAGAGCTGCGTGGAGTTGTCTCTCGAGCTCCCCCACTCAGTGACAATGGTTCCGGAATCATGAGCGTGGGGAGGTTCCACCAACGGTCGGCAACGCGTGGTTTCTAAGGGAATGCCTGTGCTCGACTCCCCTGAGAGTTTTCCTCATCTCTCTGTGCCAGGGAATGCTAGGAGGGTTTGCAGGAAATCCCAGTATCAGAGGCTTCCTCCCCAAGGACAGGGAAGTTATTTCTCAGACTTCCCCGAGCAGGGAACACCTGTGAATGAAGAGAGCTGCGTGGAGTTGTCTCTCGAGCTCCCCCACTCAATGACAATGTTTCCGGAATCCTGAGCGTGGGGAGGTTCCAGCAACGGTCGGCAGCGCTTGGGTTCTAACGGAATACCTGTGCTCGTCTCCCCTGAGGTTTTTCCTCATGTCTCTGTGCCAGGGAATGCTAGGGGGTGTTGCAGGAAATCCCAGTGACAGAGGCTGCCTCCCCAAGGTCAGGGAAGGTATTTCTCAAACTTCCCCGAGCAGGGAACACCTGTGACTGAAGAGAGCTGCGTGGAGTTGTCTCTCGAGCTCCCCCACTCAATGACAATGTTTCCGGAATCCTGAGCGTGGGGAGGTTCCAGCAACGGTCGGCAGCGCTTGGGTTCTAACGGAATACCTGTGCTCGTCTCCCCTGAGGTTTTTCCTCATGTCTCTGTGCCAGGGAATGCTAGGGGGGTTTGCAGGAAATCCCAGTGACAGAGGCTGCCTCCCCAAGGTCAGGGAAGGTATTTCTCAAACTTCCCCGAGCAGGGAACACCTGTGACTGAAGAGAGCTGCGTGGAGTTGTCTCTCGAGCTCCCACACTCAATGACAATGGTTCCGGAATCCTGAGCGTGGGGAGGTTCCACCAACGGTCGGCAGCACGTGGGTCCTAAGGGAATGCCTGTGCTCGTCTCCCCTGAGTGTTTTCCTCATGTCTCTGTGCCAGGGAATGCTAGGGGGGTTTGCAGGAAATCCCAGTGACAGAGGCTGCCTCCCCAAGGTCAGGGAAGGTATTTCTCGGACTTCCCCGAGCAGGGAACACCTGTGACTGAAGAGAGCTGCGTGGAGTTCTCTCTCGAGCTCCCCCACTCAATGACTATGGTTCGGAAATCCTGAGCGTGGGGAGGTTCCACCAACGGTCGGCAGCGCGTGGATTCTAAGGGAATGCCTGTGCTCGTCTCCCCTGAGTGTTTTCCACATGTCTCTGTGCCAGGGAATGCTAGGTGGTGTTGCAAGAAATCCCAGTGACAGAGGCTGCCTCCCCAAGTTCAGGGGAGGTTTTTCTCGCACTTCCCCGAGCAGGGAACACCTGTGACTGAAGATAGCTGCGTGGAGTTTTCTCTCTAGCTCCCCCACTCAATGACAATGGTTCCGGAATCCTGAGCGTGGGGAGGTTCCAGCAACGGTCGGCAGTGCGTGGGTTCTAACGGAATGCCTGTGCTCGTCTCCCCTGAGGTTTTTCCACATTTCTCTGTGCCACGGAATGCTAGGGGATGTTGCAGGAAATCCCAGTGACAGAACCTGACTCCCCAAGGTCAGGGAAGGTATTTCTCGGACTTCCCCGAGCAGGGAACACCTGTGACTGAAGAGAGCTGCGTGGAGTTGTCTCTCGAGCTCCCCCACTCAGTGACAATGGTTCCGGAATCATGAGCGTGGGGAGGTTCCACCAACGGTCGGCAACGCGTGGTTTCTAAGGGAATGCCTGTGCTCGACTCCCCTGAGAGTTTTCCTCATCTCTCTGTGCCAGGGAATGCTAGGAGGGTTTGCAGGAAATCCCAGTATCAGAGGCTTCCTCCCCAAGGACAGGGAAGTTATTTCTCGGACTTCCCCGAGCAGGGAACACCTGTGAATGAAGAGAGCTGCGTGGAGTTGTCTCTCGAGCTCCCCCACTCAATGACAATGTTTCCGGAATCCTGAGCGTGGGGAGGTTCCAGCAACGGTCGGCAGCGCGTGGGTTCTAACGGAATACCTGTGCTCGTCTCCCCTGAGGTTTTTGATCATGTCTCTGTGCCAGGGAATGCTAGGGGGGTTTGCAGGAAATCCCAGTGACAGAGGCTGCCTCCCCAAGGTCAGGGAAGGTATTTCTCAAACTTCCCCGAGCAGGGAACACCTGTGACTGAAGAGAGCTGCGTGGAGTTGTCTCTCGAGCTCCCCCACTCAATGACAATGTTTCCGGAATCCTGAGCGTGGGGAGGTTCCAGCAACGGTCGGCAGCGCTTGGGTTCTAACGGAATACCTGTGCTCGTCTCCCCTGAGGTTTTTCCTCATGTCTCTGTGCCAGGGAATGCTAGGGGGGTTTGCAGGAAATCCCAGTGACAGAGGCTGCCTCCCCAAGGTCAGGGAAGGTATTTCTCAAACTTCCCCGAGCAGGGAACACCTGTGACTGAAGAGAGCTGCGTGGAGTTGTCTCTCGAGCTCCCACACTCAATGACAATGGTTCCGGAATCCTGAGCGTGGGGAGGTTCCACCAACGGTCGGCAGCACGTGGGTCCTAAGGGAATGCCTGTGCTCGTCTCCCCTGAGTGTTTTCCTCATGTCTCTGTGCCAGGGAATGCTAGGGGGGTTTGCAGGAAATCCCAGTGACAGAGGCTGCCTCCCCAAGGTCAGGGAAGGTATTTCTCGGACTTCCCCGAGCAGGGAACACCTGTGACTGAAGAGAGCTGCGTGGAGTTCTCTCTCGAGCTCCCCCACTCAATGACTATGGTTCGGAAATCCTGAGCGTGGGGAGGTTCCACCAACGGTCGGCAGCGCGTGGATTCTAAGGGAATGCCTGTGCTCGTCTCCCCTGAGTGTTTTCCACATGTCTCTGTGCCAGGGAATGCTAGGTGGTGTTGCAAGAAATCCCAGTGACAGAGGCTGCCTCCCCAAGTTCAGGGAAGGTTTTTCTCGCACTTCCCCGAGCAGGGAACACCTGTGACTGAAGATAGCTGCGTGGAGTTTTCTCTCTAGCTCCCCCACTCAATGACAATTGTTCCGGAATCCTGAGCGTGGGGAGGTTCCAGCAACGGTCGGCAGTGCGTGGGTTCTAACGGAATGCCTGTGCTCGTCTCCCCTGAGGTTTTTCCACATTTCTCTGTGCCACGGAATGCTAGGGGATGTTGCAGGAAATCCCAGTGACAGAACCTGACTCCCCAAGGTCAGGGAAGGTATTTCTCGGACTTCCCCGAGCAGGGAACACCTGTGACTGAAGAGAGCTGCGTGGAGTTGTCTCTCGAGCTCCCCCACTCAGTGACAATGGTTCCGGAATCATGAGCGTGGGGAGGTTCCACCAACGGTCGGCAACGCGTGGTTTCTAAGGGAATGCCTGTGCTCGACTCCCCTGAGAGTTTTCCTCATCTCTCTGTGCCAGGGAATGCTAGGAGGGTTTGCAGGAAATCCCAGTATCAGAGGCTTCCTCCCCAAGGACAGGGAAGTTATTTCTCGGACTTCCCCGAGCAGGGAACACCTGTGAATGAAGAGAGCTGCGTGGAGTTGTCTCTCGAGCTCCCCCACTCAATGACAATGTTTCCGGAATCCTGAGCGTGGGGAGGTTCCAGCAACGGTCGGCAGCGCGTGGGTTCTAACGGAATACCTGTGCTCGTCTCCCCTGAGGTTTTTCCTCATGTCTCTGTGCCAGGGAATGCTAGGGGGGTTTGCAGGAAATCCCAGTGACAGAGGCTGCCTCCCCAAGGTCAGGGAAGGTATTTCTCAAACTTCCCCGAGCAGGGAACACCTGTGACTGAAGAGAGCTGCGTGGAGTTGTCTCTCGAGCTCCCACACTCAATGACAATGGTTCCGGAATCCTGAGCGTGGGGAGGTTCCACCAACGGTCGGCAGCACGTGGGTCCTAAGGGAATGCCTCTGCTCGTCTCCCCTGAGTGTTTTCCTCATGTCTCTGTGCCAGGGAATGCTAGGGGGGTTTGCAGGAAATCCCAGTGACAGAGGCTGCCTCCCCAAGGTCAGGGAAGGTATTTCTCAAACTTCGCCGAGCAGGGAACACCTGTGACTGAAGAGAGCTGCGTGGAGTTGTCTCTCGAGCTCCCCCACTCAATGACAATGTTTCCGGAATCCTGAGCGTGGGGAGGTTCCACCAACGGTCGGCAGCGCTTGGGTTCTAAGGGAGTGCCTGTTCTCGTCTCCCCTGACAGTTTTCCTCATGTCTCTGTGCCAGGGAATGCTAGGGGTTGTTGCAGGAAATCCCAGTGACAGAGGCTGCCTCCCCAAGATCAGGGAAGGTATTTCTCGCACTTCCCCAAGCAGGGAACACCTGTGACTGAAGAGAGCTGCGTCGAGTTGTCTCTCGAACTCCCCCACTCAATGACAATGGTTCCAGAATCCTGAGCGTGGGGAGGTCCCACCAACGGTCGGCAGCGCGTGGGTTCAAACGGAATGCCTGTGCTCGTCTCCCCTGAGGGTTTTCCTCATGTCTCTGTGCCAGGGAATGCTAGGGCTTGTTGCAGGAAATCCCAGTGACAGAGGCTGCCTCCCCAAGGTCAGGAAAGGTATTTCTCGGACTTCCCCGAGCAGGGAACACCTGTGACTGAAGAGAGCTGCGTGGAGTTGTCTCTCGAGCTCCCCCACTCAGTGACAATGGTTCCGGAATCATGAGCGTGGGGAGGTTCCACCAACGGTCGGCAACGCGTGGTTTCTAAGGGAATGCCTGTGCTCGACTCCCCTGAGAGTTTTCCTCATCTCTCTGTGCCAGGGAATGCTAGGAGGGTTTGCAGGAAATCCCAGTATCAGAGGCTTCCTCCCCAAGGACAGGGAAGTTATTTCTCGGACTTCCCCGAGCAGGGAACACCTGTGAATGAAGAGAGCTGCGTGGAGTTGTCTCTCGAGCTCCCCCACTCAATGACAATGTTTACGGAATCCTGAGCGTGGGGAGGTTCCAGCAACGGTCGGCAGCGCTTGGGTTCTAACGGAATACCTGTGCTAGTCTCCCCTGAAGTTTTTCCTCATGTCTCTGTGCCAGGGAATGCTAGGGGGGTTTGCAGGAAATCCCAGTGACAGAGGCTGCCTCCCCAAGGTCAGGGAAGGTATTTCTCAAACTTCCCCGAGCAGGGAACACCTGTGACTGAAGAGAGCTGCGTGGAGTTGTCTCTCGAGCTCCCACACTCAATGACAATGGTTCCGGAATCCTGAGCGTGGGGAGGTTCCACCAACGGTCGGCAGCACGTGGGTCCTAAGGGAATGCCTGTGCTCGTCTCCCCTGAGTGTTTTCCTCATGTCTCTGTGCCAGGGAATGCTAGGGGTTGTTGCAGGAAATCCCAGTGACAGAGGCTGCCTCCCCAAGGTCAGGGAAGGTATTTCTCGGACTTCCCCGAGCAGGGAACACCTGTGACTGAAGAGAGCTGCGTGGAGTTCTCTCTCGAGCTCCCCCACTCAATGACAATGGTTCGGAAATCCTGAGCGTGGGGAGGTTCCACCAACGGTCGGCAGCGCGTGGATTCTAAGGGAATGCCTGTGCTCGTCTCCCCTGAGTGTTTTCCACATATCTCTGTGCCAGGGAATGCTAGGTGGTGTTGCAAGAAATCCCAGTGACAGAGGCTGCCTCCCCAAGTTCAGGGAAGGTTTTTCTCGGACTTCCCCGAGCAGGGAACACCTGTGACTGAAGATAGCTGCGTGGAGTTTTCTCTCTAGCTCCCTCACTCAATGACAATGGTTCCGGAATCCTGAGCGTGGGGAGGTTCCAGCAACGGTCGGCAGTGCGTGGGTTCTAACGGAATGCCTGTGCTCGACTCCCCTGAGGTTTTTCCACATTTCTCTGTGCCACGGAATGCTAGGGGATGTTGCAGGAAATCCCAGTGACAGAACCTGACTCCCCAAGGTCAGGGAAGGTATTTCTCGGACTTCCCCGAGCAGGGAACACCTGTGACTGAAGAGAGCTGCGTGGAGTTGTCTCTCGAGCTCCCCCACTCAGTGACAATGGTTCCGGAATCATGAGCGTGGGGAGGTTCCACCAACGGTCGGCAACGCGTGGTTTCAAAGGGAATGCCTGTGCTCGACTCCCCTGAGAGTTTTCCTCATCTCTCTGTGCCAGGGAATGCTAGGAGGGTTTGCAGGAAATCCCAGTATCAGAGGCTTCCTCCCCAAGGACAGGGAAGTTATTTCTCGGACTTCCCCGAGCAGGGAACACCTGTGAATGAAGAGAGCTGCGTGGAGTTGTCTCTCGAGCTCCCCCACTCAATGACAATGTTTCCGGAATCCTGAGCGTGGGGAGGTTCCAGCAACGGTCGGCAGCGCGTGGGTTCTAACGGAATACCTGTGCTCGTCTCCCCTGAGGTTTTTCCTCATGTCTCTGTGCCAGGGAATGCTAGGGGGGTTTGCAGGAAATCCCAGTGACAGAGGATGCCTCCCCAAGGTCAGGGAAAGTATTTCTCGGACTTCCCCGAGCAGGGAACACCTGTGACTGAAGAGAGCTGCGTGGAGTTGTCTCTCGAGCTCCCCCACTCAGTGACAATGGTTCCGGAATCATGAGCGTGGGGAGGTTCCACCAACGGTCGGCAACGCGTGGTTTCTAAGGGAATGCCTGTGCTCGACTCCCCTGAGAGTTTTCCTCATCTCTCTGTGCCAGGGAATGCTAGGAGGGTTTGCAGGAAATCCCAGTATCAGAGGCTTCCTCCCCAAGGACAGGGAAGTTATTTCTCGGACTTCCCCGAGCAGGGAACACCTGTGAATGAAGAGAGCTGCGTGGAGTTGTCTCTCGAGCTCCCCCACTCAATGACAATGTTTCCGGAATCCTGAGCGTGGGGAGGTTCCAGCAACGGTCGGCAGCGCGTGGGTTCTAACGGAATACCTGTGCTCGTCTCCCCTGAGGTTTTTCCTCATGTCTCTGTGCCAGGGAATGCTAGGGGGGTTTGCAGGAAATCCCAGTGACAGAGGCTGCCTCCCCAAGGTCAGGGAAGGTATTTCTCAAACTTCCCCGAGCAGGGAACACCTGTGACTGAAGAGAGCTGCGTGGAGTTGTCTCTCGAGCTCCCACACTCAATGACAATGGTTCCGGAATCCTGAGCGTGGGGAGGTTCCACCAACGGTCGGCAGCACGTGGGTCCTAAGGGAATGCCTCTGCTCGTCTCCCCTGAGTGTTTTCCTCATGTCTCTGTGCCAGGGAATGCTAGGGGGGTTTGCAGGAAATCCCAGTGACAGAGGCTGCCTCCCCAAGGTCAGGGAAGGTATTTCTCAACCTTCGCCGAGCAGGGAACACCTGTGACTGAAGAGAGCTGCGTGGAGTTGTCTCTCGAGCTCCCCCACTCAATGACAATGTTTCCGGAATCCTGAGCGTGGGGAGGTTCCACCAACGGTCGGCAGCGCTTGGGTTCTAAGGGAGTGCCTGTTCTCGTCTCCCCTGACAGTTTTCCTCATGTCTCTGTGCCAGGGAATGCTAGGGGTTGTTGCAGGAAATCCCAGTGACAGAGGCTGCCTCCCCAAGATCAGGGAAGGTATTTCTCGCACTTCCCCAAGCAGGGAACACCTGTGACTGAAGAGAGCTGCGTCGAGTTGTCTCTCGAACTCCCCCACTCAATGACAATGGTTCCAGAATCCTGAGCGTGGGGAGGTCCCACCAAAGGTCGGCAGCGCGTGGGTTCAAACGGAATGCCTGTGCTCGTCTCCCCTGAGGGTTTTCCTCATGTCTCTGTGCCAGGGAATGCTAGGGCTTGTTGCAGGAAATCCCAGTGACAGAGGCTGCCTCCCCAAGGTCAGGAAAGGTATTTCTCGGACTTCCCCGAGCAGGGAACACCTGTGACTGAAGAGAGCTGCGTGGAGTTGTCTCTCGAGCTCCCCCACTCAGTGACAATGGTTCCGGAATCATGAGCGTGGGGAGGTTCCACCAACGGTCGGCAACGCGTGGTTTCTAAGGGAATGCCTGTGCTCGACTCCCCTGAGAGTTTTCCTCATCTCTCTGTGCCAGGGAATGCTAGGAGGGTTTGCAGGAAATCCCAGTATCAGAGGCTTCCTCCCCAAGGACAGGGAAGTTATTTCTCGGACTTCCCCGAGCAGGGAACACCTGTGAATGAAGAGAGCTGCGTGGAGTTGTCTCTCGAGCTCCCCCACTCAATGACAATGTTTACGGAATCCTGAGCGTGGGGAGGTTCCAGCAACGGTCGGCAGCGCTTGGGTTCTAACGGAATACCTGTGCTCGTCTCCCCTGAGGTTTTTCCTCATGTCTCTGTGCCAGGGAATGCTAGGGGGGTTTGCAGGAAATCCCAGTGACAGAGGCTGCCTCCCCAAGTTCAGGGAAGGTATTTCTCAAACTTCCCCGAGCAGGGAACACCTGTGACTGAAGAGAGCTGCGTGGAGTTGTCTCTCGAGCTCCCACACTCAATGACAATGGTTCCGGAATCCTGAGCGTGGGGAGGTTCCACCAACGGTCGGCAGCACGTGGGTCCTAAGGGAATGCCTGTGCTCGTCTCCCCTGAGTGTTTTCCTCATGTCTCTGTGCCAGGGAATGCTAGGGGTTGTTGCAGGAAATCCCAGTGACAGAGGCTGCCTCCCCAAGGTCAGGGAAGGTATTTCTCGGACTTCCCCGAGCAGGGAACACCTGTGACTGAAGAGAGCTGCGTGGAGTTCTCTCTCGAGCTCCCCCACTCAATGACTATGGTTCGGAAATCCTGAGCGTGGGGAGGTTCCACCAACGGTCGGCAGCGCGTGGATTCTAAGGGAATGCCTGTGCTCGTCTCCCCTGAGTGTTTTCCACATATCTCTGTGCCAGGGAATGCTAGGTGGTGTTGCAAGAAATCCCAGTGACAGAGGCTGCCTCCCCAAGTTCAGGGAAGGTTTTTCTCGGACTTCCCCGAGCAGGGAACACCTGTGACTGAAGATAGCTGCGTGGAGTTTTCTCTCTAGCTCCCCCACTCAATGACAATGGTTCCGGAATCCTGAGCGTGGGGAGGTTCCAGCAACGGTCGGCAGTGCGTGGGTTCTAACGGAATGCCTGTGCTCGACTCCCCTGAGGTTTTTCCACATTTCTCTGTGCCACGGAATGCTAGGGGATGTTGCAGGAAATCCCAGTGACAGAACCTGACTCCCCAAGGTCAGGGAAGGTATTTCTCGGACTTCCCCGAGCAGGGAACACCTGTGACTGAAGAGAGCTGCGTGGAGTTGTCTCTCGAGCTCCCCCACTCAGTGACAATGGTTCCGGAATCATGAGCGTGGGGAGGTTCCACCAACGGTCGGCAACGCGTGGTTTCTAAGGGAATGCCTGTGCTCGACTCCCCTGAGAGTTTTCCTCATCTCTCTGTGCCAGGGAATGCTAGGAGGGTTTGCAGGAAATCCCAGTATCAGAGGCTTCCTCCCCAAGGACAGGGAAGTTATTTCTCGGACTTCCCCGAGCAGGGAACACCTGTGAATGAAGAGAGCTGCGTGGAGTTGTCTCTCGAGCTCCCCCACTCAATGACAATGTTTCCGGAATCCTGAGCGTGGGGAGGTTCCAGCAACGGTCGGCAGCGCGTGGGTTCTAACGGAATACCTGTGCTCGTCTCCCCTGAGGTTTTTCCTCATATCTCTGTGCCAGGGAATGCTAGGGGGGTTTGCAGGAAATCCCAGTGACAGAGGCTGCCTCCCCAAGGTCAGGGAAGGTATTTCTCAAACTTCCCCGAGCAGGGAACACCTGTGACTGAAGAGAGCTGCGTGGAGTTGTCTCTCGAGCTCCCACACTCAATGACAATGGTTCCGGAATCCTGAGCGTGGGGAGGTTCCACCAACGGTCGGCAGCACGTGGGTCCTAAGGGAATGCCTGTGCTCGTCTCCCCTGAGTGTTTTCCTCATGTCTCTGTGCCAGGGAATGCTAGGGGGGTTTGCAGGAAATCCCAGTGACAGAGGCTGCCTCCCCAAGGTCAGGGAAGGTATTTCTCAAACTTCGCCGAGCAGGGAACACCTGTGACTGAAGAGAGCTGCGTGGAGTTGTCTCTCGAGCTCCCCCACTCAATGACAATGTTTCCGGAATCCTGAGCGTGGGGAGGTTCCACCAACGGTCGGCAGCGCGTGGGTTCTAAGGGAATGCCTGTGCTCGACTCCCCTGAGTGTTTTCCTCATGTCTCTCTGCCAGGGAGTGCTAGTGGGGTTTGCAGGAATTCTCAGGGACAGAGGCTGCCTCCCCAAGGGCAGGGAAGTTATTTCTCGGACTTCCCCAGGCAGGGTACACCTGTGACTGAAGAGAGCTGCGTGGAGTTGTCTCTCGAGCTCCCCCACTCAATGACAATGGTTCCGGAATCCTGAGCGTGGGGAGGTTCCTCCAACGGTCGGCAGCGCTTGAGTTCGAACGGAATGCCTGTGCTCGTCTCCCCTGAGGGTTTTCCTCATGTCTCTGTGCCAGGGAATGCTAGGGGGGTTTGCAGGAAATCCCAGTGACAGAGGCTGCCTCCCCAAGTTCAGGGAAGTTTTTTCTCGGACGTCCCCGATCAGGGAACACCTGTGACTGAGGAGAGCTTCGTGGAGTTGTCTCTTGAGCTCCCCCACTCAATGAAAATGGTTCCGGAATCCTGAGCGTGGGGAGGTTCCACCAACTGTCGGCAGCGCGTGGGTTCTACGTGAATGACTGTGCTCGTCTCCCCTGAGGGTTTTCCTCATGTCTCTGTGCCAGGGAATGCTTGGGGGGGTTGCAGGAAATCCCAGTGACAGAGGCTGCCTCCCCAAGGTCAGGGAAGTTATTTCTCGGACTTCCCCGAGCAGGGAACACCTGTGACTGAAGAGAGCTGCGTGGAGTTGTCTCTCGAGCTCCCCCACTCAATGACAATGGTTCCGGAATCCTGAGCGTGGGGAGGTTCCACCAACGGTCGGCAGCGCGTTGGTTCGAAGGGTGTGCCTGTGGTCGTCTCCCCTGAGGGTTTTCCTCATGTCTCTGTGCCAGGAAATGCTAGGGGCGGTTGCAGTAAATCCCAGTGACAGAGGTTGCCTCCCCAAGGTCAGGGAAGATATTTCTCGGACTTCCCAGAGAAGGGAACACCTGTGACTGAAGAGAGCTGCGTGGAGTTGTCTCTCGAGCTCCCCTACTCAATGACAATGTTTCCGGAATCCTGAGCGTGGGGAGGTTACACCAACGGTCGGCAGCGCGTGGTTTCTAGGGGAATGCCGGTGCTCGTCTCCCCTGAGGGTTTTCCTCATGTCTCTGTGCCAGGGAATGCTAGGAGGGTTTACAGGAAATCCCAGTGATAAAGGCTGCCTCCCCAAGGTCAGGGAAGCTATTTCTCGGACTTCCCCGAGCAGGGAACACCTGTGACTGAAGAGAGCTGCGTGGAGTTGTCTCTCGATATCCCCCACTCAATGACTATGGTTCCGGAATCCTGAGCGTGGGGAGGTTCCACCAACGGTCGGCAGCGCGTGGGTTCTAAGGGAGTGCCTGTTCTCATCTCCCCTGACCGTTTTCCTCATGTGTCTGTGCCAGGGAATGCTAGGGGTTGTTGCAGGAAACCCCAGTGACAGAGGCTGCCTCCCCAAGGTCAGGGAAGGTATTTCTCGCACTTCCCCAAGCAGGGAACACCTGTGACTGAAGAGAGCTGCATCGAGTTGTCTCTCGAACTCCCCCACTCAATGAAAATGGTTCCAGAATCCTGACCGTGGGGAGGTCCCACCAACGGTCGGCAGCGCGTGGGTTCTAACGGAATGCCTGTGCTCGTCTCCCCTGAGGGTTTTCCTCATGTCTCTGTGCCAGGGAATGCTAGGGCTTGTTGCAGGAAATCCCAGTGAAAGAGGCTGCCTCCCCAAGGTCAGGAAAGGTATTTCTCGGACTTCCCCGGGCAGGGAACACCTGTGACTGAAGAGAGCTGCGTGGAGTTCTCTCTCGAACTCCCCCACTCAATGACTATGGTTCCGAAATCCTGAGCGTGGGGAGGTTCCACCAACGGTCGGCAGCGCGTGGATTCTAAGGGAATGCCTGTGCTCGTCTCCCCTGAGTGTTTTCCTCATGTCTCTGTGCCAGGGAATGCTAGGGGGTGTTGCAGGAAATCCCAGTGACAGAGGCTGCCTCCCCAAGTTCAGGGAAGTTATTTCTCGGACTTCCCCGAGCAGGGAACACCTGTGACTGAAGAGAGCTGCGTGGAGTTGTCTCTCGAGCTCCCCCACTCAGTGACAATGGTTCCGGAATCATGAGCGTGGGGAGGTTCCACCAACGGTCGGCAACGCGTGGTTTCTAAGGGAATGCCTGTGCTCGTCTCCCCTGAGAGTTTTCCTCATGTCTCTGTGCCAGGGAATGCTAGACGGGGTTGCAGGAAATCCCAGTATCAGAGGCTTCCTCCCCAAGGACAGGGAATTTATTTCTCGGACTTCCCCGAGCAGGGAACACCTGTGACTGAAGAGAGCTGCGTGGAGTTGTCTCTCGAGCTCCCCCAATCAATGACAATGTTTCCGGAATCCTGAGCGTGGGGAGGTTCCACCAACGGTCGGCAGCGCGTGGGTTCTAAGGGAATGCATGTGCTCGACTCCCCTGAGTGTTTTCCTCATATCTCTGTCCCAGGGAATGCTACGGGGGTTTGCAGGAAATCCCAGTGACAGTGGCTGACTCCCCAAGGTCAGGGAAGGTATTTCTCGGACTTACCCGAGCAGGGAACACCTGTGAATGAAGAGAGCTGCGTGGAGTTTTCTCTCGAGCTCCCCCACTCAATGACAATGGTTCCGGAATCCTGAGCGTGGGGAGGTTCCACCAACGGTCGGCAGCGCGTTGGTTCGAAGGGAGTGCTGGTGCTCGTCTCCCCTGAGGGTTTTCCTCATGTCTCTGTGCCAGGAAATGCTAGGGGGGGTTGCAGGAA
The DNA here is from genome assembly GCF_048564905.1 of Vicugna pacos. Taxonomy (NCBI): domain Eukaryota; kingdom Metazoa; phylum Chordata; class Mammalia; order Artiodactyla; family Camelidae; genus Vicugna; species Vicugna pacos. Next base: position 52,219,865 of record NW_027328721.1, read on the forward strand.
ATCCCAGTGACAGAGGCTGCCTCCCCAAGGTCAGGGAAGTTATTTCTCGGACTTCCCAGAGCAGGGAACACCTGTAACTGAAGAGAGCTGCGTGGAGTTGTCTCTCGAGATCCCCCACTCAATGACTATGTTTCCGGAATCCTGAGCGTGGGGAGGTTCCACCAACGGTCGGCAGCGCGTGGGTTCTAAGGGAGTGCCTGTTCTCGTCTCCCCTGACGGTTTTCCTCATGTCTCTGTGCCAGGGAATGCTAGGGGTTGTTGCAGGAAATCCCAGTGACAGAGGCTGCCTCCACAAGGTCAGGGATGGTATTTCTCGCACTTCCCCAAGCAGGGAACACCTGTGAGTGAAGAGAGCTGCGTGGAGTTGTCTCTCGAACTCCCCCACTCAATGACAATATTTCCGGAATCCTGAGCTTGGGGAGGTTCCACCAACGGTCGGCAGCGCGTGGGTTCTAACGGAATGCCTGTGCTCGCCTCCCCTGAGGTTTTTCCTCATGTCTCTGTGCCAGGGAATGCTAGGGGGGTTTGCAGGAAATCCCAGTGACAGAGTCTGCTTCCCCAAGGTCAGGGAAGGTTTTTCTCGCACTTCCCCGAGCAGGGAACACCTGTGAGTGAAGCGAGCTGCGTGGAGTTGTCTCTCGAGCTCCCCCACTCAATGACAATGTTTCCGGAATCCTGAGCGTGGGGAGGTTCCACCAACGGTCGGCAGCGCGTGGGTTCTAACGGAATGCCTAAGCTAGACTCCCCTGGGTTTTTTCCTAATGTCTCTGTGCCAGGGAATGCTAGGGGGTGTTGCAGGAAATCCCAGGGACAGAGGCTGCCTCCCAAAGGTCAGGGAATGTATTTCTCGGACTTCCCCGTGCAGGGAACACCTGTGACTGAAGAGAGCTGCGTGGAGTTGTCTCTCGAGATCCCCCACTCAATGACAATGGTTCCGGAATCCTGAGCGTGGGGAGGTTCCACCAACGGTCGGCAGAGCGTGGGTTCTAACGGAATGCCTGTGCTCGTCTCCCCTGAGGGTTTTCCTCATGTCTCTGTGCCAGGGAATGCTAGGGGGGTTTGCAGGAAATCCCAGTGACAGAGGCTGCCTCCCCAAGGTCAGGGAAAGTATTTCTCAAACTTCCCCAAGCAGGGAACACCTGTGACTGAAGAGAGCTGCGTGGAGTTGTCTCTCGAGCTCCCCCACCCAATGACAATGGTTCCGGAATCCTGAGCTTGGGGAGGTTCCACCAAGGGTCTGCAGCGCGTGGGTTCTAAGGGAATGCCTGTGCTCGTCTCCCCTGAGTGTTTTCCTCATGTCTCTGTGCCAGGGAATGCTAGGGGGGGTTGCAGGAATTCCCAGTGACAGAGGCTGCCTCCCCAAGGTCAGGGAAGGTATTTCTCGGACTTCCCCAAGCAGGGAACACCTGTGAAAGAAGAGAGCTGCGTGGAGTTGTCTCTCGAGATCCCCCACTCATTGACTAAGTTTCCGGAATCCTGAGCGTGTGGAGTTTCCACCAACGGTCGGCAGCGCGTGGGTTCTAAGGGAGTGCCTGTGCTCGTCTCCCCTGAGGGTTTTTTTCATGTCTCTGTGCCAGGGAATGCTAGGAGGGTTTCCAGGATATCCCAGTGACAGAGGCTGCCTCCCCAAGGTCAGGGAAGGTATTTCTCGGACTTCCCAGAGCAGGGAACACCTGTGACTGAAGAGTGCTGCGTGGAGTTGTCTCTCGAGCTCCCCCACTCAATGACAATGTTTCCGGAATCCTGAGCGTGGGGAGGTTCCACCAACGGTCGGCAGCGCGTTGGTTCGAAAGGAGTGCCGGTGCTCGTCTCCCCTGAGGGTTTTCCTCATGTCTCTGTGCCAGGAAATGCTAAGGGGGGGTTGCAGGAAATCCCAGTGACAGAGGTTGCCTCCCCAAGGTCAGGGAATTTATTTCTCGGACTTCCCAGAGCAGGGAACACCTGTGACTGAAGAGTGCTGCGTGTAGTTGTCTCTAGAGATCCCCTACTCAATGACAATGTTTCCGGAATCCTGAGCGTGGGGAGGTTACACCAACGGTCGGCAGCGCGTGGGTTCTAAGGGAGTGCCTGTTCTCGTCTCCCCTGACGGTTTTCCTCATGTCTCTGTGCCAGGGAATGCTAGGGGTTGTTGCAGGAAATCCCAGTGACAGAGGCTGCCTCCCTAAGGTCAGGGAAGGTATTTCTCGCACTTCCCCAAGCAGGGAACACCTGTGACTGAAGAGAGCTGCGTCGAGTTGTCTCTCGAACTCCCCCACTCAATGACAATGGTTCCAGAATCCTGAGCGTGGGTAGGTCCCACCAACGGTCGGCAGCGCGTGGGTTCTAACGGAATGCCTGTGCTCGTCTCCCCTGAGGGTTTTCCTCATGTCTCTGTGCCAGGGAATGCTAGGGCTTGTTGCAGGAAATCCCAGTGACAGAGGCTGCTTCCCCAAGGTCAGGAAAGGTATTTCTCGGACTTCCCCGGGCAGGGAACACTTGTGACTGAAGAGAGCTGCGTGGAGTTGTCTCTCGAGATCCCCCACTCAATGACTATGGTTCCGGAATCCTGAGCGTGGGGAGGTTCCACCAACGGTCGGCAGCGCGTGGTTACTAAAGGAGTGACTGTGCTCGTCTCCCCTGTGGGTTTTCCTCATGTCTCTCTGCCAGAGAATGCTAGGGGGGGTTGCAGGAAATCCCAGTGACAGAGGCTGCCTCCCCAAGGTCAGGGAAGGTATTTCTCGGACTTCCCCGAGCAGGGAACACCTGTGACTGAAGAGAGCTGCGTGGAGTTTTCTCTCGAGCTCCCCCACTCAATGACAATGGTTCCGGTATCCTGAGCGTCGGGAAGTTCCACCAACGGTCGGCAGCGCGTGGTTTCTAAGGGAATGCCTGTGCTCGTCTCCCCTAAGGATTTTCCTCATTTCTCTGTGCCAGGGAATGCTAGGAGGGTT